>NC_056728.1:1810132371-1810319871 GCF_019279795.1 Protopterus annectens | reverse complement strand
CCAGATCTGCTCTGAGTTACAGCACAAAGGCATGAAAATTACAGAAACAACTGATATTGCCAACATCCTGGCAGATAGGTTCAGTGCTAACTTTACCCCCCCTCACTCCCTAAAGGGCGCATATCTATGCAGGAAGAATGCAGAGTCCCTGTAATCACAACTACGCAGGTAAAAGCTGCACTCTCTAAAGCCAAAAACACAGCATCCATGGGACTGGACAACATCCCAGACTGCGTTTTACATGAACTTCAGAATGAACTGGCTCCCCACTTAAGCACCATGTTCAATAATAGCCTCGCATCAGGCTTTTTGCCCACTGAATGGTGCACAGCAACAGTTATCCCACTCCATAAAGGTGGAGCCATCACTGATCCCAGGAACTATAGACCTATTAGCCTGATGAGCCTGGTCTGCAAAGCCATGGAACGTATCATTATGGAACTCATAAACAAAGACATTGGTAACCACCAAACTCTGGATCTCACACAGTTCGGGTTTGTGAAAGGCAGATCATGCCTCTTGAACCTGATTGACTTCCTTGAGGCAGTTACCAAAGCCGTAAATGAGGGTAAAGTGGTTCACACAGCCTATCTTGACCTCGCCAAGGCTTTAGACACCATCCCCCATTCTTGAATTATAGCTAAACTCACTAAACTAGGTATAAATCCCTATGTCACAAGATAGGTTGCCAACTGGCTCACTGACAGAACCCACACTGTAAAAGTTGCAGACTCCAAATCTGACCTCAAACCAGTGACAAGTGGAGTACTACAGGGTTCCGTCCTGGGACCGCTCCTGTTTGGTATCTACTTCTCTCAAGTACAGGCTAACACAGAAGGCCTCTGGCTAATGAAGTTCACAGATGACTGCAAACTAGGAGCCATAGTCAAGTCTCCAAATGATGTGAACATCTTACAGAAGGGCCTCTCTGAGACAGATGCCTGGTGTCAGAGCCTTGGCCTCAAGCTCAATGCCAAAAAGTGCAGTGTCATCCCCTTTGGTAAAAACTCTGTACCCATGAACTACCACATAGGCAGCAATCTACTTAACACCGAATGCGTGATAAGAGACCTTGGGACCCAGGTGGACAGTAGTCTCGCCTTTGATAGTCACATTGCCACAGTAGTCAGGAAGTCCTTCTACGTGGCACACCTCATCATAAAAAAGTTCTCGTCCAGGAAAAAGAGGTCATCGTTACCCTCTACTCATCACTCATTAGACCCATTATAGAGTACAATGCCCCTTTTGGAATGTACCTCACAAGACATCTGCAGCAGCTGGAAAGGCCACAGAAGTACCTCACAAAGAGGATTACTGGACTCAAACAAATGCCCTACAGTGACCGCCTCAAAAAACTCCAGCTTTACTCCGTAGTATATCGCCTACTCAGAGGTGATCTCTGCCTAACATATAAAGCTGTGTCAAACCCAGAGCTGTTGGACATGCTACACCTAAAGAAATCCCAATCCCTCTGAGCTACACGCTCTAGGGACCTAAACCTTGTCACCACAATAAACAGGACATGCTGGAGGGATAGATTCCTATCCCAGAGACTTCCCATACTCTGGAACAGGCTACCCGTCTATGTCAAGCAAAGTTCTTCATTAGCACTCTTCAAGAAAAATATTGATGAGTGGATGGGAAATAGTAAATACACCCTGGGCATCACTTCTATGTCTCTGCTCGTCAGTGGCACAGGAAAATAACTTTCTTGGGTGGCGTAAGCCAGTGAACCTTGTTGGCTAGGCTTGCATAGGCCCTTGGGCTGATAGCCTAGTACCTACCTATGAACTTATATATATTTTATATATATATATATATATATATATATATATATATATATATATATATATATATATATATATATATATATATATATATATATATATATATATATATATATATATATATATATATATATATATATATATATATATATATATATATATATATATATATATATATATATATATATATATACATAATATATATATATATATATATATATATATATATATATATATATATATATATATAAACACACACACACATCTACATATATAATGTTTGAGAAAACATCAGATTTATTTATATTTGACATGGCTTAGTGGGAAATAATTTTGGCTATGGTGTGCAGGGTCCTGGGCTCGAGACTTGCAAAGTCTGATTATTTTGTTGCTGGGCAGAACAAGGGCTGTTAGATACAGAGTGATTAAGGCACTTTTTAGCAATTGTAAGTGGGTTTGCGCAGGTTTGATCAATGGGAAACAATGCTAATTTCTGGTTAAATATTCTTACAGTTAGTTAGCCTGTAAATTGCTTAATCTGTGTAGGCATTGCTTACCTCCATGCAAACAGACTTAAACCCACTTACTGCTGCTTAAAAGTGCTTACTCCTGCTTACCCTCACTCTAATTTTTTTAAAAGAAAAGAAAAAGGGGTGATAGGAAAGTGGTGAAAAAGGAGCACAAAGAGAGAATGACAGTAGGGAAAATAGCTATGGATTTGCATGACGGGTGTAGGTAAGGTCCATAGCTGCCCATTTCTTCTACAGAAACAGCTGTGCATATACACTGAATTTGAAGGTAGATTTGGACACTTAAACCCATGAAAGAGAGGTGAGGACAATAATAACATTTTGTGAAGTGAATTAGACCAGATTACATGTGTCCAGTGAACACGTGTGCGAAATGGAAAGCTATGTATGGGGCGAGATTTTCTTTTGGGAACAGATTTCCCTTTTTTCTTTTTTTTAAGGTGAGAGTGTAATGTTGTGGAAGGATGATAGGTATATTTGGGGAGGTAAGTTTGGTAGAATGACAGGCAAGACAGACAAGAGAGCATACAGGGGCAGTATATGACACATGTGGGGGATAAACACCTTGCATGGGGAGGGGTGTTTGGAAGTCGGAAGCCCATGAGCCCCCAAATGGAAACAGTGGGACTGAGGTCCCCAACCATGGGCAGTCACCACTGCTCCTTCACAGCCCTGAAGGTGGCTGTGTTGGGGGCTGTGTAGGAGGGGCAGGCTGACCCTCTAAATGTGCCATGTGGTCCTCAAGCTGTCATAGCTGATCTCCAAACTCCCTGCGGAGCTCACTAAGCACCAGACCCTGGACCTGATGATGGGTGACAGTTTCCTGTCTGTGCCCACTCCCAGGGGGGAGAGCCCCATCCCCTGAGACTGTTCCACCCGAAGGTGGTGCAGGACCAGTGGATGAGGAGGTCCCAGGGTGGGCTCCAGATGTGTTGGTGCCCGGTAC
Organism: Protopterus annectens; assembly: GCF_019279795.1. Lineage (NCBI taxonomy): Eukaryota > Metazoa > Chordata > Ceratodontiformes > Protopteridae > Protopterus > Protopterus annectens. Next base: position 1,810,316,608 of record NC_056728.1, on the reverse strand, counting down.
CCTGGCCAGATGAGGTGGGAGAGGTGGGTCTGCTGGGACCGGCCTTCCGAAACATGCTATGGTGTTGAAATTTTAAAACATGTGGGTTAGTAATAGTCAACACATTCCTGGATTAGGTATAACAGCATGCATAGATATTCCCGTTAGCCCAAAACACCGGATATGGAACAGTTGCATAGCAAACAGAACACATGCATATATGGAACCACAGTGGCCATTACAACAGCATGCAGGTTACATTGATGGCAGCATGCCACCAATGTGGGAGTATTTCAACACGGCACATGCATAGAAACACATTTCAATATTTATTAAACAATAGAACATATGTCCCAACAGTAGATTTAATTGTACACATACCTGTTGAGTTGTGTCTTTAGATTATTGTTGCAGATATGGTGGGGGGGAGTGAGAGATGTCAGTTAACAACTTGTATATCCCTGTAGTTCTCACTACTTTCTTAGTCACTGCTGTAATCTGTATCTTACAGATATTATTACACTATCCTATGGCCTTAGTTTGGACAGTGGCATGTTTGTAGACTACTATATACGTGAACTGTGTTTTACCTACAGTATACACCTCTTACCTGGTATACCTGTGGAGGTATTGTTTGGTAATGCTACCTGACTGTTTCTATGCATATTCCCAGATTTCAGGTTGATGTTATGCACATACCTCTCAATCTCTTATTGCACATACTCTGGTCAAGGATTGACAACATGCAGGTGGAACTGGGACATATTTTGACAATTGCCCTCATAAACTTTTGGTGAGTTGCTACAATGACAAGTTTGTTTTCATATACATTTTCTGAATATTTACAGGTCTGAAAATCAGTTATATGTCATTAAAAATTGCCTAAATTTCAGAGATCATCACACTGATTTTCCAGGGGGACAGGGTAACAGGCAGTGGATATGGGCCAATTATCTGGATATTCTGAACAAATCTGTACAGTTGAGGGGTATGATTCTGCATACAGCTTACTACAACTACCAGTATTCGAACCATGGCTGTGTCTGCTAAAAATAAAACAGTGTACATCACAGTTGAGTGTGCTATTTAGATATTGCTGTGTATCTCTTCACTGATATTTGTCTATAAGTCTCCCGTGGTTTTGCAATCTGACCTTGTACTTACAACAGTCTTATACAGGGATTCCTAGACAGTTTTATTATGTAGCACAGTGTGGGTGACAGTGATGAATAATACATTATTATTCATAGAAACTGCCACACTAACAATGCCGTACAATACCAGACTAAACAGTACCAGTCCAGGATTTCAATTTTTTATTTCCAGGCACAGTTTTCTTATCTGACAGACCTATGGAGGGAATGTTTGTTAACACTACCGGAATGTTGCCACACATATTACCAGATCCTACGTTATTATTATGCACATACATCTCACTCTGTTACTGCATACACTCTGGTCATAGCTTTACAACATGGGGATAGAGATGGGATATAATTTGCATATTACTCTCATAACATTTTGGTGAGTTGCTAGAGTGACAGGTTTGTTCTTATAGATATATTTCTGACAGTTATGATGTCTGACAATCAGTTGTATGTCATTATTTGCTGACTAAACTTCTGGGATCATCCCAGTTATTTGCCAGGGGGACAGTGTGACACTCAGAAAAATTAAGCCAATTATCTGAACTTTCTGACAAAATCTGTACAGTTGAGGGGTATAATTATGCCTATAGCTTACTGCTACTCCCAGGATTCGAACCATGGCTGTGTGTGCTAATGATACAACGGTTTACATCACAGCTGAATGTGCTATTTCGATTTTGCTGTGTAACTTTTCACTGTTTTCTAAGTCTCCCTCAGTTGCACAATATGAACTTGTGATTACAACAGTTGTATACAGACATTCCTGCACATTTTATTTATGTAGCGCATTGTGGGTAACAGTGCTTAATACAACAGTACTATTAAGAGAATGCAGTATTAAATTACCATATGATACCAGAGTAAACACAAGCAGTCCAGGAGTTAGACCTTTATTGCCAGACTGTTACCCCTACCTATATGAGACTCTTCCTGCCATATTGCCTGGTTTATTCAGTCCATCTCATACACAATACAGGTTTTATACTGGCAATTAACTTTCTACTACTTTTAGATTTATTTATTATGACAGAACATGCAAGATTATTACTAACCTGCCTCATGACGCAGCCTTTGCAGCCTTAACAAATGGGCTTCCTGAGTCATAGCCCACTCCACTACAGCTGTCAGAGACATAAGAGGAATTTTTAGCCATACATATCCATAATATACATGAACGAGGCAATTATTAAACAGTTAGTAGCATGAGTACTTACACACTGCTGGGATATCACCCTGCCTAGCTTCTTGGATCTACAGATCCAAGAGCTCCCTTTTCCTCCGATTCAGGTCGGCATAGTGATGCCTGACCTGCTCACCAGTTTGAGGGATGCCAGTGGCACTGGTGAGGTTATAAGCAAGATGGTCCCAGGCTTCTGCTTTATATTGGGAACCCTGCTATTGGCCCTGCAGCAGTCTTTCTTCATGGTCTTTTACCAGGAGTCCTGCCATGACCTTAGACTCCTGGATGCCCCAGTGCTGTTCTCGGAAGTGTGATCCTTCCCCAACACTGGCCATTGTGCCTACAGGAGGAAGCTGCAACCAGTTATGAGATATATTCCCACCTGTGGGGTTTAAATAGTGTTGATTTCACACACTGCCATGATTGGACAGTTTTGAAAATGCTAAGCTCTGGGCAAACCTGCTTACCTAAGGTTGTATTGCTTAAAGGGGCATGCAAATGGGCAAATCTATTTAGCTGGGCTATGCATTGCATACACCTGGTAAGCAAAGGTGTGCAATGCTTAGCGTTGCTTATTTTTAAATTTGCACACTATTTACTGTTTGGCATTGATTTATCATTTATTACATGTTATACATTTGTTTAGTATCCCTGATTCATGTGCATGTACACTGTATGGGGTACTTGTGTTTATCGGGGTATTTCACGACTTTATTACAATGACACCTCACATCTGGGCTTAATGCAGTACTCCAGTTCACAAATATATGTTATTTAGTAGGTTATACAACAAACAAATTGTTTATACATTCCTTTCACATGCAAATTGTGATTTTGCTATAGTGAGGATCTGTTTGGGTATACCTCAGTTTTATGTACCGCTGTGATGGCTTAGTGTTAACTGCTGTGACTATGGTGTACAGGGTTCTGGGTTCAAGACCTGCAAGGGCTGTTTATTTTGTTGCTTGGCAGAACAAGGGCTGTTGGATATAGAGTGATTAAGGTACTTTTAAGCAGTTGTAAGTGGGTTTGTGTTGGTTTTGTGACAGTAAGCAATGCTAACTTCTGGTTAAATAATCATACACTCAGCCTCTACATTGCTTATCCTGTGTAGGCATTGCTTACCCTCACCCCGCAAACAGGATTAAACCCATTTACTACTGCTTAAAAGTGCTTATTCCCGCTTACCCCCCACACTAATTTAGAAAGAAAAGAACAATGGGTCTTGGGAAAGTGGTAGATTTGGACACTTTATACATTTTTTACACTATTTGCTGTATGGCATTGATTTATCATTCATTACACTTTATAACTTTGTTTAGTATCCCTGATTCATGTGAACATATACTGTATGTGGCACTTGTGTTTATCTGTGGAGTTTTCCACATTATTATAATGACACCTCACATCTGCTCTTAATGCAGTACTCTGGTTCACAACTATATGTTACTTAGTAGGTTATACAGCAAAAAAAATGTTCATGAATTTTTTTCACATGGAAAATGGAATTTACTACAGTGAGGATAGAACCGGGAATGACTGCTTGCAAACCAAATGCTCTAACCACTAAATTATTGTAGTACTGCTTCTACTGAATGTATCTTGCTATTTACCTTCTTGTGCCATTTAAGCTAGGGCATGCGTAGCTAACCAATGGGCAAACCCACAGAGCTACGTTTAAATTTAATCGGATTGATAAAATATTTCTAGTGTTATTTTCAATAAGAAGGGACAGGTTTCACTTATTGCTGCTGATTTCTGTGTGCATCTGTACATTTGACAGAAATTCTAGCATGTTTGTTGTGATTGTTGTCATAGCTCTCTGCCAATCAGGGATAGATCTCAACAGAATCAGGGACAACTCTAAAATAAATCTGGGACGATCAGGGACACTTTTCAAATACTAGTTCTATTAACTTGAGACATTAACAGAATTAGAGAATCAAAATGTGAATTAATATACATTTCCTGACATGAAATAACTACTCAGCTCTTCATTATTGTCATATTTATTTGTTAAGTATAATTCACCACCTTTTGTTCAACAGGCAAAAGTGTTAACAGGGATTCAGAGGGACAAAGCTGAACTTTGAGTCAACATCAGGGATGTCCCTGAAAATCAGGGACAGTTGAGAGGTCTGAGTTGTACTATGAGCGTTCTCGCTCATTTTGATTGCCAAACGTCAATTCTTAAGTGGTGGGGTGCGTATATTGTGAGAGTTCTGCTCTCAGACACACCCCTGCACTCATCCATGCTCCATGTCCGTTTACGAGCAGAGGCAGCATGCCTTCATAACTATGCAAGGCGCACTGCTGTGCTGCTCTTAAACTGTCATTTCCATGCAGAAATAAGCTATTACTGCATGGAAGTTTACTGAATCCCGGGGATTATTTATAAATCAGTGTGATGATTTCCAAATTTGTGGCCTTATATAAGTAAAATGCTGACAGCTAGTATCCCTATTTTCACAGAGATGCCACCTTGTTTAGCACTGAACTTTGCACCTATTCCACTATCATAAGACATTGACATGATAAACAATTTTTAAACCTGAACATTTACAAAGTAATGTATAAAAAGTCAAGCACGTCTTCAGCTTTGTTCTACAGACATTTACATATAGACAGCAATATTCCCATATTATCATGCAGTTGTCATTTATCCTGTCACAGTGCAATTCTATGTGAATGTGACCCTTGCAGAAGTGATAATAATCAAGCACGGGAGACTACAAATGCCTGCAAATCAATACTGTGTGATTTCCCTTTGCATGCATTAATTCAAAGTAATCCCTTAGTGCAAAGAATGTATTGCATTTTGTAATAAGTTTGAGCTTTTTTCCTGTATTTTTGTATTGCATACAATTTATATGACTTACAGCCACCTTGTTATCACAGGTACATAATATTCTTACAAAATGTTAACTAAAATGTGTATCCGGATTCTCTTATAAGTCAGTAAAGGTGCAGTAAATATTCTCAGTAAGACTCATCTTTCTCTCTCTGACACACTCTCTGTAAGCATGCCTGCAGAACTGCTAATGAATCCCACTTGCAAAGTGTTTCCTAGCCAAAAGTCTTAATACTCCCTCTTGTACTGCTCAAGGATGTGCACATCATCTTATAGGTAATAACACCATGTTTACTTGTCCAACACCTCAAGCAGATTGAATGATTCAGGAACAACATCTTCAACATGCCCAGAGGAGTTAATTTACTATAATTTAATATAAGTAGAACCTGGGGTTATAGAACTTCCATAGTGCAAGGGAAGACTGCTTGGTTTCTCAAGTACTGCTAAACAAATTTTTGCTGACTGTTAGAACTATTATGTCTGTGATTGTTTTTGGAGAACTGTCTGAAAATCTTTCAAGGTATGTAGTTTTTGGAGAACTGTCTGAAAATCTTTCAAGGTACAGTTTTTATTGTTCTTTACAAGTACTGCTTATACATTTTCAGTTTGAATGCTTGTAGTTGCAATGAGTGCATCTAACTTTGAAAAGTCATGTGAAATGAACATACAAACAATTATTTTAGTTCTTCATTTCTCTGACTTGTGACACTTATGTGGATTGTTGTTACATTAAGAAACTGAATTCTGCTTATATTCTATCTGCCTAACAGTTGTATATTTGAATATTCTTCTATGTCTCTGATGTCAGGGTTCATTCAATTCTGTAGTCATATGTTATTCATATTGGAGGAGGAGCATACAGGGATTGTGCAGTAATATACTTCAAATATGTTTTTTTTTACATTTTAAATGGTGATACCTGGATAAAGAGTAATTTAACCATAGTATTAGATCAGCTTCTAACCCCCTACCCCCTATTGTGTTGTTTGTGCAAGATATATTTTTTTCTTTTTTACATCACAAGAGGGATATGGCACCAACATCAAAAAGAAGTTGTCATATTCATGGAAACCTCCATTCTCTGATGCTGAGCATGAAGTCATAATCCAAGCCCTCTGTCCCTATGGGCACTGGTCCTAGATTCGCATTAGCAGACAAACCCTTCTGTGACAATGCAGGTGGTCAGTGATGAATGATATGTTGCAGAATTGTACTGAGAAACTGGTTGACTATTCTTGGGACAGTGGCCTATGAAATCCCCACTGTGTCCTCTGTGGGTTATTGAACTCTCCCTGTAGTTAAAGGATATGTAATACTACACAAACCTTAGTTTCCACTGGGATTTGTTCTCCATAATTCTCATGAGGCCTCAGGTAAGGATGGCAGATGTTCACTATTTGTTCTATAGTATCCCTGACCATCTTGTTTCAATCTATTATTTCTATTTCATATACTCCATGGTAGGTCAAATGTGGTCTTAACATCTTACCTGTTATAGGTTGAGGTCTGGCAGCAGTAGCAACCTTGTATGAGAGCCTATTGTAAATACAGATTTATAATGGCTGTGGAAACCTGTAACATTTTTCATATTTTCCACATGGCTGAATTCCAGTATGTCTTAGAATTCAAAGCTAAAGTGAGTCTGATGTGTTCGTGTCCATTTTATAAGTTTCTGAATTACTCTGCCATGATTTTTCTTAATTAGCATGTAATTCAGCTATTTATACTCTCATTAGCATTTTCAGCTGCTAACTCTTGTGTTGCAGCCATCCACAACATATACAGCTGTTTTCTGAATCTCAGACAGCTCACATATTGTTGTATGTTGCTCAATCTTAGCACAATGTGTGGGTGTTTGTGATTCCCAGCCATTGTCTTGACCACTATGGTATTCTGCATACCAGGTAGATGATAAATACAACACTCCCAAAGGAGACTGAGTATAGTGCAAAATGTCAGACAGTGACAGTTAGGGCATATCATGCATTTGATACTTATGTGTAAAAGGCCATAGTTTATTGCAGATCAGAACTGAATCAACTGTTTCAAATCAAACCGCATCACTTTAGCCATGACATGTGATAACATACTGCATGCATATTCAGATATTAGTTTCTCCCAGCTTCTTGAACAGAAGTCATATACCCCAATGGATAATGGATAGAATGCCGTACTGCAACACTAAAAGTACCTAGAAATATTACATTTGGTATTGTGTATCAGGTCCTATATCAGTTTCCAAAAAACAATTCGTAATAAAGGTGTTATAAATTAACAAGATATAGAAGTAAACAGCATACACACGACTATCATTCTGCCATGAAGGATTTCTCAGCACTGCAGTCCTGAATTACAGAACAGCTCTTGTCTTTACCAGTGCATAGAGCTTAGCAGAAATGTTTTCCTATCTAGTAATATATATATATATATATATATATATATATATATATATATATATATATATGTGTGTGTGTGTATATATATATATATATATATATATATATGTGTGTGTGTGTGTGTGTGTATATAAATATATATATATATATATGTGTGTGTGTGTGTGTGTGTGTATATAAATATATATATATATATATATATATATATATATATATATATTTATATATATATATATATATATATATATATATATATATATATATATATATATATATATATATATATATATATATATGATATTAGCAGTTTTAATCTTATTGAGCAGACGTAATAAAGGCCCCCCCCCATGACAAATTAGATATAATGCCACATTGTGACACCAAATATTTCCAAAACAGTGCTTATGTTATAGGTATATGAGACCATATTTCAATTCTTCTGTATCAGTTCACATAGAGTTATTAGAGAATTATAAAATGATACTAGGGTACAAAACTCACCCAAGAGTGTTATTCTACCCTCAATAATTTTTCTGAACCTCAGCCCTGACTTATACATCAGCACAACTTTATAAGCACATGGAGTTTAAGCCTCTCCCTTATTGCAGTAACCAATATGCTGGCTTCTCTTGTGAAATAATTATAAACCGTTTTACATTTAAGGTAAACACAACACAATAGATACATATTTTATATGTCTTGCTTTCCACAACATTTAACATAAGTCATATTTCATTCACACCTACTGCACCAATTCTGCTGTGTCTAGTCTCATGCCTTCAGTGCTTATTATGCAAGCTACTTTGGATCATTCAAGCTATACAGTAACTGAAAGGTAGATCATATACTGTGCTACTGTTTTATTGTGATTTAATTGTGGATTTAAATTCAAATTATCCAATGTTGTGATTAGACTGCTTAAGTGTAAGCAATTTAATGAAATTAAACAAGAAATGAAAGCAATTAATTTGCTTGTTAATGTTACATATTTTCTCACATTTAAATGCTACTCTAACTAACAATCCAGTCAATTGCTATCCAGTACACCAGATGTGGCACCTTATGAAATGAGAGCTATCCGGTGTTAGTGAGATACTCTCACTTACTTGAAAATAAGTATAATACAACTTGGCAGCTTGGCACCTTCTAATGGCAATGCAGGACAATTAATTGAAACTGTAATTTTAGAGTTGTATGTGAAATAGTTTGCTATTTTCTCATAAATTTCTGGACAAGAAATCCTGGTATTCATTTATAAACTAGAGTTTGATTGTGCTTTTAGTTGCAGAGGTAATCAAACAGCCAGACATTAAAATTCCAACTACCATGTCACAATTTCCTGTAAAGCTATCTTTTTTATGTAATATTTCAAATGTAAAGCACAGTTTTCAGAGAAAGGAAATACTGATTTTAGATGTTATGCTATAAAAGCAAAATACGTTCATGTGATTATGATTTATGTGATTCTCAACTGTAAGAAAAGTTGAAATGTTCATGTTTGTAATGACAAATTCTAACGACAAATGCATTGTATATGTGATGAAGTTATAGTAATAAAGTAACAGCTTGAAAAAACAAAACATGGGCTGTGTCTTTATTGTGTTTTTAAAATGCAGCTCTAATTGCAGCTCCTTTTTTACTCATACTGCCAGTGGAATGTGTCCCCTCTTAAAGCATACACCAATCTTCTTCTAACATTTCCCGGTTAGGGGTTGCCACAGTGGATCACCTGTCTGCTCATGATTGGCAGTAGAGTTTTATGGTGTCAAGTTGCCAGCCTGATACCCAACCCTCCATGGAAGGTACACACATGCACACACTCACACCTAGGGCTAATTTAGAGTGTACAATCCACCTACAGCATGTCTTTGGGATGTGGGAGGAAACCGGAGCACCCAGAGAAAACCCACGCGACCACAGAGAGGACATGCAGACTCCACACAGAAGGCACCCCAGCTGAGGATCAAACCAGAGAACCTCTTGCTGTGAGGTGACAATGATAAGCACTGCACCACAGTGGCTGCCCATTAAAGCATACACCAGTAAGTCACATAAATATAAATACAACAATAATGTACTTCATTCTGATGCTCTCAGACACATATTCTACCCACCCAATGATCTATAGTCATGATCATTTAATAGTGATTATGTAACTGCCTTTTGATTTCTCTCAGAGCCTGCCCAAAAAAAAGATAGGCAATTTATTTGTATAGTTATGGGTCTTAATTAGGAAAAATGAAAAGAATAATGGTTGCCCCTCAAAAAACATTATTAATAATTATTCAACACTGACATGTGAGATAAATCCAATAACCCATGGTCCACAGAAACTAAAATATGTAAACTGCAAACATTTGTTATCTAAATAAATTTGACAATAAGTGTTATTAAAATCAACAATAAGTGCTTTTCTCCATTAACCTATGAACTTCTTTAGACATCCCCTTCCAGTTAACATGAGATTTAAATACCCATTCAAGGCATTCAATTGGTTCTTGCAGACAACACCAACTTCCTACGTCACTTCAATTAAAAAACGCTGTTTGTCACAAATAGTCACTTAAAATTGCAATAGCTTGTCCAAAATACTTAAAATCATTTAAATAATGATTTAAAAATCATTAGAGATATTAAAATTATTTAAAAACAATTTTTAGAGTTGGTTTTATGGAACAATTATATAAACTTTGACGGTTGTTACTATTTGCAGAGAGGAGGAGTTGCCATGGGTTCCCTGTGTGGAGCTGCTTTTTGTGAACACCATCATGTCTTATTGGGAACAGAGTTTTTTATTTAACAGTAAATTTAAAGAAATGTTCTGGTTATACATCCAGTTTTTGAATGAAATATGTTTTACTTGAAAGGGACAAAAAATATCAGTAATACCACAGAATTTTTGTCATTTACACATGAAGTAGGACTGGAAGGAATGTTTTATTTGGATGTCCTCTTATTTAAAGATAAAATTAATAATAGGTGCATTTTGAAGATTTATAGGAAAAGTATCTACTTTAATAGTTTCCTACATTACACTAGCTTCCACCCTTACCACCAGAAATGTTCAGTGGTTAAAGGTCAACTAGTGAGAGCATCTAGAATAGTTTGCCGTGAAGAACATTTTTTGGAGTAATGTTCTACTTTCATGAATATATTCAGGAAAAGGGGATACCCTATAGAACTATTAAAGGAACTGGTTTATAAAGAACATACTAAGAGGGTTAAAGGATATTTTAAACCTATTTTAATTAAGGGATTTTATGAGGAAGTGATTGCACACAAGGAAGAGATAAATAATTATGGAATAAATATTTCATTACATACATATCCTAAAGGAACAGAATATTTTAAAACAACATTTATTACCATATTCAGTAATGATTATAAAAGGCTCAAATGTATTTTGTGTAAGAACTGGTCTCTTATAAGTGATGACAGGTCAGTTAAGAACAGGATGGAGGACAGACTAGTGTTTGTGTACGATAGGGGCCTAATCTAAAGGATATATTGGAAAGAGCCCAAGTTTGGAAGGGCATAACTTTAAGGGAAATGAGGGAATGTAGGTTTTGCCATTTTTGTAAACATATGTATGTAGGTAAATCCTCTAAAATAAAGGGTGTTGAGTATAAATTAAAAGAAAAATTCAACTGTGAATCCAAGGGGTGGTATATGTTGCCCTATGTTTAGCTAGCCCATGCTTTTTTGTGGGCAAGAATGGACATTGGTTAAGGGAATAGGTATATGAACATGAATATAGTATAAAGAAGGGTAATTTAAATAATGCATTGGCAAAGCACATTTGCGAATTTCCAGAGCATTATTTTAAATATATGGTTATTGATTGTATTAGGGGTGGACCTTGGACTCTTCAGTTGGTGAAGAAGGAATTGATTTAGCAGATCCTACTTAATGCTGACATTTGGTCAGATATAAACAAACAAAGCTCTATTTCATGTGTATTAAAACTAAAAGCTTTGGAAAGATAAAAGATTCCATATTCCAAGGGTATGTGGCTTCATAACAGTATTTTAAGAGATGTAGTTTAACATGCGTTTAATAATTTATTATTTTTACATATGTATACATTTTTATTGTGTTTCTGACATTTAAATTCAGAGTATTTATACATTTGATAAAGAATTAGTTATTTAAAATATTTGAACCTTTGGAAAAATGTTTTTAAATAATTTGTCATATCTTTAATGATTTCTAAATCTTTACTTAAATGATTTTTAAATATTTTGGACAAGCTATCACAATCTTAAATGATTATTTGTGACTTAGATTAATTGGCAAAAGTGCTTATTGTTGATTTTAATAACATATATTTTCAAATTTATTTATAAAATAAACATTTGCAGTTTATATATTTCGGTTTCTTTGGGCCATGAGTTGTTAGATTTACCATTGTTTGTTTTCTGGAGCACCTACTAAGTTTACTGGTATGTAAGATTCAGATACTTTCTAACACAACATGCTTACTAACTCCAGCATCAAAAGGCAGCTACCTTCTATGGACACTTCTGATGTGTTTGATGATTGTGAAGCCAAAAAATGACAACAGTGACATGTTTCAAGATGCTGTTTCTGGACATCAAAGACATAGAAACTGGCATCAATAAACTGTACCAATGTGGTTTCCGATGAAACCGGAGTTACAAGGGCGGAAATTGAGGAGAAGTATGTGATTGGACCTCCAGGAGGTGGGGTTAGAAAGGAATATGGCTATTGGTGGAGAGTTTTTACACAAAAAGAGGAAGCAGATGGTGGATAATTAGATCTGAAGAAGGATCAGTATTTGGATCTGAAAGCACTTATCTTGGAGAAGTTGGTTCACCTTTGTTCTACAAGCTGAATAGATTTTATTTTATCAGTCGAAACAGTTTTCATTTTTTATCTTCGCTCAATAAATATTTTAGAACTTTTATAGAGAACGTTTTTTATTTGGTGAAGAAGGAAATGGATGCCCTAGCTCTGGATTACGTGCGGATTGCTGTTGGTGTTTGGGACTTTTTTGTATGCAGCACTTTCCTGTTAGCATACGCTGTTTGTGTTGGCATATATATATATATATATATATATATATATATATATATATATATTAATATATATCTATATATATATATATATATATATATATATATATATATATATATATATATATATATATATATATATATATATATATATATATATATATATATATATATATATATATATATATATATATATATATATATATATATATATATATATATATATATATATATATATATATATATATATATATATATATATATATATATATATATATATATATATATATATATATATACACATATATATATATATATATACATATATATATATATATATATATATATATATATATATATATATATATATATATATATATATATACATATATATATATATATATATATATATATATATATATATATATATATATATATATATATATATATATATATACACACACATACTGCCCACCAATGATCACTTCCCTGTGAACATGGAATATCTTTGTCCTCTATGGATATATATATATATATATATATATATATATATATATATATATATATATATATATATATATATATATATTTCCTCTGCATACAAACTTCTTATTAAATAATCATTTTAGATGTGTCATGACCAAGAAAGCGAAAGATATAATGGCCACTATAATATTATCTCTATCTATTAATTAATAAATAATAGTGAGTATATATTACCACTGCTCACAAAATATATATATAGTTTCCTAATTACTGTAATGAAAGATAACTGCAAGAGAAAAAAACGAGGTTCTGCTCCTCTTGATATCTCTAGTCACGTAACTAAAAACCACCAGATAAGCACTGGGAGTGGCTCCTTTGAACAACCAACCTCAAGTGCTTTAGTTTACATAGAAATATGGTATTAATTTGCTAGCCATGCTCTGTTACCGTGCAAGAAGAGTGGAGGTGAGAAATCATAGTAATGAATAGCATAATTTCCTACTTTTGGATTCTATTTCCCAGAATTCCCACTGATGTTAACAGGCAGCTGTGGGGTAATTATTTCTTCAGTACCATTTCTGTAGAAGTGAAATAACTACCCAGCAAATAGAAATGGAAAATAGATTTGTTTAAATTGGATTTGGATTGATTTTAAAATAAAAAGATACTCTAACACTAAATTACTTCGAGAACCTCTGTTTTTGCTTCTTACCGTAGTACCAAAATAACTTATTTTCATTATTAATGGCTAAAATAGGCACACTGGATTTAAGCTAAGTCATCATTTTATGTATTATGTGCACTAATTGCCTCCTGCTGAGTTTCTGGATAAAAAATGTTTCTTAGTCCAGACTATCTACTTGCTTAAGAAACAAACATAAATAAATAAATACTTTACTCCTTTCTTGTTCACTTCTAGCCTATATTACCTCATACCAAAAACACACAATAACAACTCCCAACCACTTTCACTGCACACTCTCATCAACTTCCCTCATACACTCACTCTACAACTTCACCAGCCCCCCTACTAAAAGTCTCATCTCAGTTTACTTACCATACAACCATACTCCCACCACATTTAAACATAAAATATCCCTAAAATATGACTGGCATTTCACTGCTTATATAAAGCACATTCTTAACTCCCTCTCCAAACTAGCCCTCAGTGGAGATATCCACCCCAACCATGGTCCTACATTCGCTACCCCCACCTCAAACCCTTCCCCTATAAACTCCCACATCTCTCAAATCACAACCAGCAAAAAGCCATCAGACCTCTTCTTTATATCACTTAACATTAGTAGCATCTGTAACAAAATCCAAGACCTCCTTGCCTACTTAAACCTATACTTCCCTGAAATTCTCATCCTAACTGAAACCTGGCTCAAACCTCACATCAAAAGTGAAGAATTTCACCCACCTGGATATAACATCCTTCGCCAGGACAGGCTACCTAAGAAAGGAGGTGGTGTAGCCCTACTGTTCAAGCACCATCTCGATATCCAAATTCTCAACAAATCAGCTCCTCAGTCTGGCAATGAAGAAATCCTTTATGCCACTCTCAAAAGCAACCTAAAGAAAACAATTAACATCTTAGGTTGTTACTTCCCACCAGGCCAAAATATACCTCCTCTAGAAAACCTCCTAAGCTGGGCCAGTCTCTCCCTACCCCAAGAAACTATCATCCCTTGTGACTTTAACATTAACTGGCTTTCCTGTAACAACAACCACCCAGCCCTTCACCTAAATCTCCATGGGTTCTCACAACTATTACAGTCTCCCACCGGATCAATACAAATCGTAATAATCATACCACTCTTGACTGGATCCTAGTCAGCAAAGACCCTCACAATTACCTATATGGCTGTCTACCTGACAGCCTCAGTGACCATTCCCCAACCTTCCTACTAAGACATCACCTAAATATTATCAAGCCCATCACCCATAGACAAATCCAAAACAAAGCTAATTTCAACCCCCATTCCTTTACCTCCTCTCTCCAAAATGTTAACTGGTCACCTTTAAAATACCTCAACCTTGAAGAGGCCATCCACTTCTTTAACAGCACCTTCCTTAACATCCTGAACTCCCATGCCCCCCTAAAATATTCTAAAGTCAGAACAAAAAGCTCCCCCTGGCTGCAGAAAACCACCAGGGACCTAATAAAGACCAGATATAAAGCTTGGGAACACTGGCGTCTAACAAAAAAACTCTCAGATAGACAATTTTTCCAAGGACTACATAATAAAGTTAAAAAACAAATAAAAATAGACAAGGCACACTACTATCAAACTTCACTAAACTCTTCTAACCACAACCCAAAGTTATTCTGGTCTACAATTAACTCTATCCTTAGCCCAGGCAAAGTAAACACTCATCCTCCATCTATCCCTCCCAACTCCACCAACATAGCTGAATCCTTCAACAAACATTTCACAGTAATGATACTATCTCTCACCAAACAGCACTTCCCTACCTCAACTCCCCCCTCAACACATGCCAATTCACCCCACCCTGCTTTCTCCTTCTCAACAGTTCCCACCTCCTATATAAAAAAACTTCTGACAAAACTCAGACCCACCAAACTTGCTGCTGACAAACTCCCTGCAGAATTACTAAAGATAGCTGCTGAAGTCCTAGCATATCCTATCTCCATACTAATTAACCAGTCCATATCAGAATCCCAGGTACCATCACCATGGAAAATATCCCACATAATACCCCTTCATAAAGGTGGTCCCTCCACCGACCTCTCCAGCTATCGCCCTACTGCCATCCTCTCCCCTCTCTCCAAGATACTAGAAAAATGTATCAATTCCAAAGTCTCTAACTACCTCCTAACCAATAATCTCCTCTCTAATACACAACACAGTTTCAGGCCACATCACAGCACAGCCACTGCTCTGCTCTCCTTCACTAACACTATCGTTCAGCACAAAAACAATGGTCTCTTCTCCTCTGCCATATTTCTTGATCTATCTAAAGCCTTTGACATTGTATCTCTCAAACTTCTACTCTCTGCTCTCTCCAACCTCTCATTCTACAAACCAGCCACAAAATGGTTCCACAGCTACCTCCATGGCCGCCAGCAATCAGTTGTATGGGAAAACACCCTCTCCCCTCTTCTTCCAGTAACCCTTGGTGTTCCCCAAGGTTCCATCCTCGGCCCCCTACTATTCTCCCTTTTCACCAACAACTTGCACAATGCCTCCATTCAAGCCTCACTCATATAGTACACTGACGATTCCACCCTCATTTGCTCTGCCCCCACCTTACCTGAACTCCAACAGATCACATAAGAATCTTTCTCGTCTGTAGAAAGCTGGCTATCCAACTCCCACCTCCTACGTAACCCCAATAAGATCAAACTCCTAATTTTTTTAACCATCCAAATCTACCCCAAACCCCCCTTACTTCAATATACTTGCCAAAGACAATACCTCCATCTCTCCATCAGCTCACACAAAACTACTTGGAGTAGTGATTGACAATAATCTCAGATTTGACACCCACATATCCCTTACTATAAAAAAGTTCACAAAAAACTTGGCGCCTTATATAGAAACAACCAATACTTCACCAAAACTGCTAGAATCACTATTGCAAACTCCCAGCTAATCTCCACCTTACTGTATGCATCTCCTATACTTACTAATCTTAAACAATCAGACTTAAACAAACTAGAGCATGCTACAACAAAACCACTAAATTTGCCACTGATGCTCCCTACTGCAGCCACCACTGTGTCTCTCTCAGAGACCTAGACTGGCTCCAGCTCCCACAACTCCTTCACCTGTATCAACTCTTCTTTGCCCACAAACATTTAAACCACCCTCTCAAAATCAAATCACTGCAATCCCTTCTCCAGCCCTACCACTCCTCCAGACCCCTATGCTCCAGCAACAAAAATCTCCTCTAGGTCACCATAGCCAAAAACACTGCAGGAGAATCTCTATTTTCCTGTGCCATATCCAAACTTTGGAATAACTTACCCCCAATATCACTACCCTAACTTCATCCAGTCATTTCAAGACTGCACTGAAACTGCACCTAAAATCTCACTGGGTCTGCCCTTGCCCGAACTCAAACTAAATACTCCCCACCCACTTCTGCTCATTCTGCTCAAATCCCCCTTTCTGGATGATCTAATCTTTGTTTCCATAAAGGCAATTCAATTAAAATACACTAATTTCCTTTGCTTAGCATACTTAAAACCTATTAATACCATATACTATGTGCAATGAGCTGTTTATATTGTTTAAACTGTACATTAAGCTGTTTATATTATTTAAACTATATGTCTGTGTTATTGTTCATAGTTTTTTTTTTTGTTTATTTTTTTTACTATGATCTCTCCAAAATACGTCACCAACTATGTTACTGAATTGTCATTTTACAATATGTGGAGCTTTTCTCCCCGGGCCTCCACTGAAAAAGGACCTGTGTCCAGTCGGAATTTCCCGGTAAACAAATGTAAATAAATAATAATAAATAAATAAGTAAACCGATACTTCAGAAAGATCCTTCTCAATGTCCCAGCAAAAGTTTACAAGTAGCTAATAAAATCTTCTTCTACCAGGTAATCAAAAAGACAGTGTAAAGACAGAAAGCTCTTTGGAATTAATAATGGAAAAGTTAATAGACACAGCCCTTCAAGACTTAGGGCCTTCTTAGGCACCTGAACCATAATAGCAGACATCTTCTCACCCACTAAGATGAGGATATCTAAATAATCAGATGTGCTGGCTACAAGCTGGGTAAACCTACTAAAAATTAAGCAGGCTACAAACTGGACAGATTTCACCCAATACTCAGGATTGATCAAAAAACTGCTCAAGGCTTGGAAAATATGAAACCACGGACTAGTGTAACTTCCACTTTATTCAACGCTTTCGTAAAAAACTTCTTCAGAACCAAAAGGAATGTTACATCAAGCATTCATTTAAATACTGCACACAATTAAAATCAATTAATCAATTACATAGTGTAAAAACATAATTAAAGAGCCCTTTACAAAAAGCAAACTCTTCATTCATCATTATGCACTATAGAATAGGCATAATTGAGTACATTACAGTAACAAACATTATAAAACATATGCTTCATGATCTTTTAAGAAACATTTAATATTGGATGGCTTCATTTAACCCAGGAAAATGATCCGCCTGTAGTTTAATTTGCCATCTAGCCTCTCTTTGAGCCAAAAAATTCCTGTAATCACCCCCCTGATGTCAGGTTCACAGTGTTCCAGGATAGAAAACTATTTTTTTTTAAAACCAATACATTCAACACTATGTTTATAAAATATTTGGTTTTTGTCCTTTTTTCTAATATTATACATATGCTCCTTCATTCTAACATTTAATTTTCTAGTAGTCATACCAATATAAAATGATGAGCATTTGTCACACACTGCAATATAAGCAACTCCTTTTGTTTTGCAACAAAAACTACCAGGGACCCCTATGGT
Organism: Protopterus annectens; assembly: GCF_019279795.1. Taxonomy (NCBI): domain Eukaryota; kingdom Metazoa; phylum Chordata; order Ceratodontiformes; family Protopteridae; genus Protopterus; species Protopterus annectens. The sequence continues at coordinate 1,810,298,056 of NC_056728.1, read as the reverse complement.
ATTAAGTATGTGAGGAAGCTAAATGTAGGGACCTTCTAAAATAAACCTACAGACGGAACAGTCATGACACTTGTGCATACACCTGTTGATATGCCCCTTCTTAATGCTACATATGCTTCTATCTCTCCCCTTTTCAAATGCTCCTTTCAGACTATGTTCATTCCTATAAACAAACTTTGGTTTCCCCTTAATGGCTGCCATTAAATTAGCATTTCCTTCGAGGATCTTCCAATTATTGTTTATAATATTACGTATACCTATATTGTCAACACTCATATTCATACTGAAACATAAAATTTCAGTATACTTTCCAGTTTCCTTAACTTGGAGTGTTGGCCTATTTTTCAAAATGGGTGGATACAAGTTTGCACGTTGCTTAGAGATGTCATCAGCTGCTTCCCTTAACAAACTCTCACTGTACCCCCTCTCCAAAAACAATTGTATGATGAATTCAAGCTCATTAATAAATGTCTCATCAACACTCGTCATCCTGCTAGCTCATATGAATTGGCTTTTAGGTATATTATTCAGCATGAATTTCGGATGTTGACTAGTTGCATGTAAATAATTATTCTTGAAAGTTTCTTTACGAAAATACTGCTAGTAAAGTTTTCTCCCAGTGCATTCCATGTCAAAGTTACATCCAAAAAGTTAATGGAATTTCCATAACATCCCACAACAAACTTCAAGAAGTCAGAAACCTCATTCAACTTATTACAAAATAACTGCATTTCTCAAACCCCTCCATATAAAATAAAAATTAAATCATCTATAAATCTTTTGTAATAAATGACCTTGAATTCAGTTTTCAAGGAGTCCAAGATGGTGTGTTCCCACCACCCCATAACTAAGTTGGCAAAAACTGGGGCTGCTGGGGACCCTATCGCAACTCCTTGAACTTGCTTATAAAATCTATGATTAAAAATAAAAAAAAATATTTTCTAAAATAACTTCCATAGAATCACAATAAAAACTGACTTCTCCATTAGATATATTACTACATTGCTGTAAAAATGCTCTCATTGCTTCTATCCCCTTGTCGTGGGGAATGAACGTGTACAAAGACACTACATCTAGAGTAAACATAATGTGCTGTGTTGAACTGAATAAATGAGCTTCATTCACAAAATGAATACTATCTAAAAAATCCCAAGAGTCTTTCAAATATGACTTCATTTTACAAACAATAGGACTAAGCATTGCATCAATCATTTTTGACATACCCACTGTGACATAATTCGGGGCAGAAATAATAGGTCTGAAGGGAGGGTCCGTTAGGCTTTTGTGACTCTTAGGAATGACAAACATCACTCCTATTCTAGGATGTTCTACTTCACAAAAATTGTACATTGCAGAATCCATATTACTGCACATCAAATTTTCATACAAAAAGCTGTCAACATATCTGAAACTTTTCTCTATGTCCTTTGTCGAAACAATATTATATTCATTCACATTACTGAGCATAGATTCCATTTTATTAATATAATCTTTTTGATTCATCAAGACAGCGAGCCCTCCCTTATCACTTTTCATTATTCTGATGTCTCTAGAAGTCACTAACTCTTTCATAGCTTTTCTCATGTTGACATTCAAGTTATTAAAATAATATTGACTCTTGTTATTGAGCAAAGCTCTAATCTCATTCTCACATGTTGTTTCAAACACTTGAATAGTAAGTAAAGCTGGATTAAAGTTAGAAGGTTTAAAAAACATGCTGTTGTTTTTTCTCACATCTTTCAAAATGTATTTTAAATTTAACTTCCTAGTAAATTTCTTTAAATCAATGATGGTTTCAACTACATCAGCTCGCCTAGTGGGAATGAAATTTAAACCTAACTTTAACAGTTGAACATGAAATTTTTTAAAATACAGTCAGATAAATTTAAAATGTCCTTTTCAAACTTACCCTCACCTAATCGTTGTCTGTGGATTATTCGGACATTAATCTTGCCTTCTTTCTGGTCATCTTCTGCTGCTTGCTAGTTCTTTGCTCTTTCTCTGAACAAAAAAAAACACCCTGTTTGATAGCAGTGTCACTGTTTTCTTTATCAAAAGTTTTAGGTATAGATGGAACAGCCGTTTCTTCAACATTAACCATAGGATCTTCAGTTTCTGAGACACTGCTGAATCCACAAACATTATCAAAATTACCCATATGTCCCGCTTGATTAAATAAAGTTCCTTGTGCATTGGATTTAAGGTGGACCGAAGAAAAGGTGGACCACTTGTTGTTAGGTCTGCCAAACAGTTGTTTTGTTTCAGTTTTAAGAAAAATGGAAAAAGCAGTGCCAGTACTATATGCATTGATGTCACACTCCAGTTTTTTGTTCTTTCTCTCAATTAACAACCTTTCATGCTCTTCTATCTCTTTTAAAAGTGTAACATGTTTATTTCTTTCGCTGAACTTAATATGGAGCTTTGATACAAAACTGTCTTCAATAGCCACAATTTCATCTTTGATTTCTCTCATCATGTTAGAATTATGTTCTATCAATAGCTTGAGGAAGCTGACAGTATAAAGCTTGACAGTGTAAAGAGAGAAAGCTCTCTGGAATTAATAATGGAAAAGTTAATAGACACAGCCCTTCAAGACTTAGAGCCTTCTTAGGCACCAGAACCATAACAGCAGACATCTTCTCACCCACTAAGATGAGGATATCTAAATAATCAGATGTGCTGGCTACAAGTTGGGTAAACCTACTAACAATTAAACACGCTACAAACTGGACAGATTTCACACAATACTCAGGATTGTCATATAGGAGTAGAGGTGGCAAAGGTGGATGAGTTTAAATACTTGGGGTCAATAGTTCAGAGTAACGGTGAGTGTGGAAGAGAGGAGAAGAAGAGAGTACATGCAGGATGGAGTGAGTGGAAAAGAGTGTCAGGAGTGATTTGTGACAGACGAGTACCTGTAAGAGTGAAAGGGAAGGTCTACAAGAGAGTAGTGAGACCAGCTATGTTATATGGGTTGGAGACAGTGGCATTGACAAAAAGGCAGGAGTTTGAGCTGGATGTGGCAGAGTTAAAGATGTTAAGATTTGCACTGGGTGTAACGAGGTTGGACAGGATTAGGAATAAGTATATTAGAGGGTTAGCCCAGGTTGGAAGGTTTGGAGACAAAGCCAGAGAGGCAAGATTACATTGGTTTGGACATGTGCTGAGGAGGGATGCTGAGTATATTGGGAAAAAGATGCTAAGGATGAAGCTACCAGGTAACAGGAAAAGAGGAAGGCCTAAGATAAGGTTTATAGATGTGGTAAGAGAAGACATGCAGGAAGTTGGTGTGATAGAGCAAGATGCAGAGAACAGGAAGAAATGGAAACAGGTGATCTGCTGTGGCGACCCCTAATGGGAACAGCCAAAAGAAGATGATGATGATGATGACTCAGGATTGTCATATGTTGTTTTGTTTTTAAACAAGAAACATTTTTATTAAATTATCAGATATGACATAGGAAATCATACATTTATATAAATGAAAACAAACCATATTGACATAATTTTAGTTGCAAACATATGTCACTTATAATCTATCCAGTCATTGTTAGTCAAACATTACATAGCTCATTCATATCCTGCTTTCTTTTAAACCTCATTCCTCCTCTACATGTATTGTTCCCAGAATTCCCATTTTTTCTATGTAATTTGCTCCTACTCTTTTCTAAAGACCCCAAGTCCAGTCGTTTTGTTTCTGTAACTATATTCACTACTTCTAGTATAGTTGGTTTATGCTATGATTTCCATTTTCTAGTAATTACTTTCTTGACAATTTCCATAATTAGACTCAGCAAGGCCTTACTATATTATATATATACAATTCTGATTCGGTATCAAGCTTAAAAAATTAATTTCCTTAGTTACACTAATTTGCACGCCCAGTATCTTTGACAGAGTAGTCTGCAGGGAATCTTTAAAGTCTGTCAACTCATTACACTCCCAGAAAATATGTTCCCAATTACCTCTTTCTTTCTCATCATACCTCCAACATTTGCTGTCTACCCAAGGAAATTTTTTTGGAGTCTACTTGGGTACCCATGTAAACATGTCCAAGCAAAGATCATAAATCTTTTAGACTTTGTTGCATATTAGGGATATATATCCCCCTTTGCATATTAGGGAGACATGTATATACTCCCCCTTGTTTCTTTGTGAATTGCTTAGCCAGTCTGTCTTCTCAATCCTTTCTAACCTCCTCTGATTGATTCTTATAGTTATCATGCAATATTTTATATGATCTACTAATTATTCCTTTTTAACAGCAACTTCTGCTCTAGATTCTACATGTTTGTTGAAGGACTATGCAAGCCTGACTGCAATTCGATATGGGTGCCAGTGCAGAATGTTCTAGTTCAAATTCCTGAAAAGAGGAATCCATGAGATTCATGCAAAGGTACCAGTTTCAGTGTTGTGAACTTACTAGTATTTTTCCTACCCCTATCTACTTAACATTTGGAAAAAAAATCATTCCATATGTCCTTTTGTACAATAACAATTCCAAATATTTATTGCTCATCTGAAATTCCTGATGGGTCTGCTTTCTGTTGCAGCTGAGCTTTAGTTTATAAATACTTTGTTTTGTAACCATGGTGTTTCACTGTGGGCCTATTACATTCCTTTACCATATAAGCATTAATACAGTTCCAGTCCAGATCTACCTTTTATGGGGTTTGCTATGCAACAAAGTCTAGGTGGAAAACTTTCTCTCTGAAAATATGTAGCTTGTTTTTTCATGCAACAAATGATTCATGGCACTCCAGTCTCAATCTCTGACAAGCTAACACATATTTTTGATATTTAGCAAATCCACCAAATGAGCAGAAAGGCACTTATTGAGAATATTTCCAATAATACATATTGAAAAGCTGAACAGAAATAAGGAAACCATCTAGTCCATAATACAACCAGCAGAAAGCCAAGGAATTTGTCAAGTATTTATCTTCAAGATACTGATCACACCAGAAATCAAGAATCTTATCCAAATACATATTTCTTTTCATCCATCATGCTGTTTAAAAGATGCCACCTTGTCAGAGTAAGAAACATGATCTAGATAAGGCTACAAAACACAGTTCTATCTACCACCTAAAAAAATCCCAGGGGAGCTAGATGGTTTATAGAATCATAGGTTCATAGAATGATACTAGGCTATTGGCCCAAAGGCCCTTATAAGCCTAGCCATGAATTTCACCCATGTTATTCACTGTTAAGTAAAGAAAACATTGTTGTGCTTACTGGATTCATAAATGCTCCACTATATGTATATATATATATATATATATATATATATATATATATATATATATATATATATATATATATATATATATATATATATATATATATATATATATATATATATATATATACCTACTCACATTTGTTTTCCAGTTACACTACTATTCTATCCTGCAGGCCAACAGATTGCCTCTCATGAATCCAATGGCAATTGTTAGTAATAAGACCAACTACACTAGCATTATGAGCACTGCTATGGGAAAGCCCTGCCACCACAATGCCCTTAAACCAAACTTTGCTAGCTATTGCTACCATGATGTGGATGTTTTGCAGAATACACAAATGATGAGACGTGGCAGACAAATGCCTACCATTCTTATCACTTTTCATCTCCATCCTGAAAGCCTTAACATTTCACTTATGGAATAACAAAAACATATTAACATCATGGTCAAATCAGAAAGTAGGTATATTAACAGAAAATATCCAAACTTATTTAAAAAATCACCAAAATATAGTAGGTTATTATAAAACCTCTTTATGAGTAAGTGCTGTGCTATCTAGGTGTCCTTAACAAGTTTTTGAAATAAGTAATAAAACTAATAAAAATGATATTGATTGTCCAACCCCCTGTCATGGAAAAATAACACCCTGACTTTGCCAGAGGTAATTTGTTTTTAATTAGCAACAAAGGCATCTGAGTGATCAGGTGAAGGAACATAAACTTGAGCAGACAATGCCATGTTGCCCATTGTTGAGAGTACAGAAGCTGTGTGGTCGATGTCATTAATGATAATTCACAGTGGTTGGGTGTATCACTCCCTAGTAAGAGGCTATATTAGTTTCTGCTGGGTTGGGCTGGGGCTATCTTCCTGAGTAAAATAATCAATAAGTTCTGTGGGAGTATGCATGCCTTTTCTCTCCAACCAGCCATCTATGATGGGCCTACAAGAAGTGTAGGGATGGGAAGACTAGTCTGCTTCACAGAACCTGAGCTGACCAATTCCTTATCAGCTCACTTTTGCCACTGGGAGGAATGTTTAGCCCATTAGGGCTTCTTAGGCAAGCCTAAATTGGTTGTAGAGTCCCTGCCTATCCAGGGATGCTTGGCTTCCACTCCAGCGGAATAAATGGGCCTACTGGCTACAAATATTGGCATCATTAGGCAATGGGCCTATGGAGATGGGAATGCGAGAGGTTTAAGGAAAGGAGGAAAAACAAATGTTGATTAAGTTAAATAAATGACTAAGAACAGAGCAGCTATCATGTGCATTTCAGGAGATTAACATCAGAATAATATCAAGACATTAACCCCAAAACAGTAAAAAGCATATAAAGAAAAAATATTCAAGACAGCCCAAATAGTTAGTGGACCTTCCTTATAGAACTGCAATGTCGACTTAAAGGAATGGCCAAATAAACCTCTCAGATTGGTTGCCTGTTGCTGGTCAGAAAGTCTATAACAAGCATACAAGCATACCTTCTAGTCCACTATAGAGCCCTGCCATCCTGTACTGGGAATGAACAGAAGGACATGAAATGCTGCTTGTCTCCAAACAGAAGAAATATGTATGTTAATCCCACAATATATGATAGTAATCTAACAACACATCTGTTTAGGTGAGTGTGGTTAATATCATTACAGTCATTAAAAATGGCCTCCAAACTCTTTCCTCTTCTAAGAATGAGAAGTCAAATGCTATAGAAACAGGTATCAGAAACATTCTAGGCATCATAAAATGGCCATCAGGCCAGTACAGTAACATCCTTAAGGAATGGTATGTTCATGCATTATGGTATCTCTCAGTAGGGTATATGTACCTTGCATGGATTCAAGAGTCCGAACATTGGATGTGGTTATTCAAGCTGACCAGGGTGTAGGCAGCAGCCTTTGATGGACTCTTTCTCCCCTTCCTTGTATTCCCTCTCTGCTTCCATATTCTTTAGAGGATACTGTAGATTAGTCATAGTTAGGATAAGCAGAATGCTGTATAACACCTTGAAATGTGACTTGGAATTATTTGAATGATTTGAATTCAGATTTGGAAACATTAACTTGTTTCCCTACTTTCTGCATTAAAAAGTAAGTCCCCTTGCACTGCTAGTTTTACATAATATTAACAGTGAATCACTTACCATAAGATACAGCAAAATATTAATGATATTTATTGCAAATCACAGCTACCTCTAGTATGATGCTTTGAGGGAACATTTCTGTTATGTACAGAAGGTGTGCTATTAGATTTCACTTAATTTTATTATTGTATGACAGCCTTTCAGTTCTTTTGATCTAGTTATTTCTTCATTCATTTATTTTTCTGTTGCTTTCATTATTTTGTTTTAAAGCAGTAAATACGATTTGATAACACTGCTAGCCTGTTAGATTAAATTGATCCAAATATACAGTACTTTTAGCAGATAGTACATTTTCGCTGTAAACTGCTTGTCTCATAATACAACACTGGCTGAGGAGTCAGAATAGCTGGATTACGTCTGTTTTAATAAAGATTCATTTTTATGCCAAAAGTCTACAAGACATATGTGTGTAATGTTGTAGTAAGCAAAGAAAACAGCCAGTGTTAATTTTATACATATTACCTCCTTCAGCTATATCTCATAAAGCAACATATAAAATACTTATATTAAAATGATAGTATAACTCCAAAAAAGAGGATTTGCTGAAGCTGGTAATGGGTATATTAAATGTGCACAGTTAATAGAAGGCCTGGGGCTGACCCTGCGCATACAGCACTGTTCTTTATGCTATGTGCTATTACTTTACTAGAAACTATATTTCTTTTTTTGCAGTTGTACTTTACATCTGGATTTGATGACTCAACATGTTTCTTCGTTTTCAGCAAGCAATTTAAGTGAGCTAACAGTTTTGTACTGGTAATTAAAGTAAACAGTTACCTTTCAAGCCTTTCTCTTATAAATATTAAGGTACAGACATAAATATGCATTAATCATTATATAGGTTAATATGTTTCTGATTTTATATTTTGAATTTTTTTCACCAGACAATGCAAAAAGTTGTATTTTTAATAAAGTACAACAACCAATTTACTTAGTGCTCATAGCAGTCTCCTTTAGACCAAGCCAGGGAATGTTATCTGAACCCAGCTGAGAATTAAGATACATTTCTGTTGCTTTATTTTATTATGTTAAAATCATGTTTGAAGTGTAGATTGCCTTAATTTACATTCCTGACTGTCAGTAATACATAGGGGATATTCACTAGATTACTACTGTTTAACAACAGCCCTTTGCCAGTGTCCATTTCTTTACTGTGTCTTTGTGCAGCATGGCAGCCATTTTATTGAGTATGTTTATTTGTCCACTGTAAACCTTCTTGAGAATGCAACTTGTTCCCTGTTATGATCACAGAGATATGTTAATTTTTATTTTATTACTGTTTAAGGTAAAATCATTTTGGCATGTTGGTAGCCTTGGTTTTCATTCCAAGTTGCTAGCAATACTTGGAGTATGCTCACTGTATTAATATAGCAATAACCCATGCCTGGGTGTGGGTAATGCTGGATTTACCCACAGTTGGTGTGGTTTTGTCACGAGGGCAAAGCTTGAGTGGCCAAACAAAGACAACCATGGGTAAATCCAACATTACCCACACCCAGAAGTGGGTTATTGCTATTATACAATGACATTATTTAAGAAAAAAATAATTATTTTTCTTAAATAATGGCATTGTATAATGCCTCCTTGCTGCCCTTCTGCAGCTGTCTGGTATTCTGCGATAGTTCTGATGTACTGCGCATGCGTATGCTTACGCAGTACATCAGAGCTGTGGGCAAAAGCAACGGAGAAAGCAAGATCTCCGTTGCTTTTTACAAACTGTCTTGCTGTGTTAAAGAAGTTTAACATAGCGAGACAGCTTTAAAAAAAGCAACGGAGAATCTCTGTTGCTTTTTTAAAGCTGTATCACTATGTTAAACCCATTTAACATAGCGAGACAGTTTTGAAAAAAGCAACGGAGAAGGCAAGATCTCCGTTGCTTTTTACCAAGTGTCTCGCTATGTTAAAGGAGTTTAACATAGCGAGACAGCTTTAAAAAAGCAACGGAGAATCTCCGTTGCTTTTTTTAAAGCTGTCTCGCTATGTTAAACCCATTTAACATAGCGAGACACCTTTAAAAAAAGCAACAGAGATAGGAAAATCTCCGTTATTTTTTTTAAAGCTGTCTTGCTATGTTAAAATCCTTTAACATAGTGAGACAGTGTCTAAACAGCAACGGAGATCTTGCATTCTCCATTGCTGTAAAAAAAAGAGTTATACTAATGGAAAAAGTCCTGGCGACCGGACCTTTTTCCATTACTATAACTCTGACTTACAACATGCATGCTGACCAATCAGCGTGCAAGTTTTGGAATATTAATGGGGGGGTTGTTGTATAATATTATTTATACCATTGCAGCCTAGTGACATCTCCAGGTACTTCTTCAATTATATGCTACTGACTCCTCTGGGCATCAGCTATTAAGTGTTCATATTTGCATTAATAATTCCAAAACTATGTTACATACAAGGCATTAGAAGGTTTCACCTTAAAGCCTACACAATGATAAATGCTACTATATTGTTATGTGACATCTGTATAGTACAGATAAAGAGATATTGAATATTATTTGTATGCTATTTGCATTGTAATAATTTTTCATATTTCTCTAAATATCCTAGCAATCAGTTGACACTGGCAGAACATTTAGTCTTAAATGAAAACGCACGGCTGTATGAAGAAAATGCTACTGGCAGTATGCCTGTTGCTTGAATGGCTACTGAGATATCATAAGCTGTTGATACAGCATTACATAATTCATATTTACCTTGTAAAATCTAGTTTAAGACCTAGAATTAAATGAATGCAACCATTGTAATGGTTAACTTGTGTTGAACAGTTTGTCATTTACAGTTTTATATTAGCACTTATGGTTCTAGAGAAATGAACATTTATTTGAACTGCGAGGTAATAACTACATTGTTATAAAAGGCTCAGGCCATGCCCATTGAGAGTTAAGAGTATAAACTCAAAACAGCACCATTGGGATGGGGAATAAGTTAAAGTGTTCTGTTGCACACATTGATGCAATTTGTAACTTAAGTGTCACAATGCATTTTCATATGAATATCATGTGGCAATTTATTAACAAAAAGCTTTGTACCTTGGCAGACTGGTGCAGAAAATGATTGGTTTAAGCTGTTAATGAGCTATTTCCCGTAGCCCAAAATATGGGATTTGATTTTTATCACTTCCATTTACCTACTCTGTGACTGTGAACAAGTCAATTAACCAGAAGTGACCCCAGGTCACCCCTGAAAAGGGACACGTATGGCCTTACCTACTTAAATTTAGAAAACAAAACTCTGCTTTATCCATCAAAAACATCACTGTAGGAACAGTGTTGGAGTGTGTCCAAAGACATTAATAAACGGGATCCCCTGCATGTGCTATGGTGTGTCCATTAAAGTTTATTGATGCAGCCATTGCAGTCCCCAAGTTGACATAAATCATGATAAAGTTCACTGAACTCTCAATGATGTCATATAGAAAAAAATAGTATTTTATGAAGATTTTCATTGAAATCATGCGCAGAGTGGGAATATGTGTTTGTGCAACTATTTTACCCATATTTGTACCATTGAAATATAACAGGAATGACTTGGCAAAAAACAACATGCCAATAGTAATGCCAAAAACCATGCTGCATAATAAAAGGATGTAAGTAAGGAAGAGCAAATTAAGAACAGCCTTTTCTGTATGACCATTTCCTCAGTGTGTTGTTTGTACACCATATCAGCCATTTTACTTTCTATAACATCTCCTGTAGACCTTCCCAAGGAATGTATCTGGTACCTAGATAGGAACTCAGATTTCCTTTATATATATAGGTTCATAGGTTCATAGGTTTATACTAGGCTATCTGCCCTAAGGCATTTATAAGCCTAGCCCAAATTATTGTGGCTTACGCCACCCCTTATATGAAAAAATACTGTGCCCATTAGTTTGTTGTGCCTCTGTCCAGCAGTGACCCAGAGATGATTCCCGGGGTAAACCTACGATCTCCCATCCACAGGTCTAGATTTCTCTTGAACAGAGTCAGCGAGGTGCTCTGCCTCACATGGACCGGGATTTTATTCCACAGCATAGGGAGTCTCTGAGTGATAAATCTATCCCTCCAGCACGCCCTATTTATATCCGTGCTAAGGTTTACGTCGCTTGCTCTAGTGGTTTTGGTGGATTTGGATTTTTGAGGTGGAGCATGTCCATTAATTCCGGGTTGGACATGGCCTTGTATGTCAGGCACATGTCACCTCTGAGCAGACGGTATGCGACTGAATAGAGCTGGAGTTTCTTCAATCTGGCAGCATATGACAGATTTTGGAGTCCCTTTATCCTTTTGGTGAGGAACATTTGGGGTCTCTCCAATTGCTGCAGATGTCGGGTGAGATACCCGAATGGGGCATTGTACTCGATCATTGGTCTGATAAGTGAAGAGTACAGGGGAACAATGACCTCACTAGATCTGGATGTGAATCCCTTCATGATCAGGTGGGCAATGTAGAAGGTCTTTCTAACCACTTTAGCAATGTGAGTGTCAAAAGAAAGGCCACTGTCAACCTGGGTCCCCAGGTCCCTGATAACCTCTTCTGTGCTTAGTGGATTGCCACCTATATGGTAGCTTGGGGTTACCTTGTTTTATGACTATACATTTTTGGCTTAACTTCAGGCCATGGCTCTGGCACCAGCTATCTGTTTCCGTGAGTCCCTTCTGAAGGATATCAGTGTCCGATGCACTTTCCACTATGGCGCCCAGTTTGCAGTCATCTGCAAACTTTGTCAAAGTCCTCCCATGTTGGCCTGTACTTCTGAGAAGTAGATGCCAAACAATAGGGGCCAAGGACCTGTGGGACACCACTTGTGACCGCTTGGAGTCTGACACAGCGCCAGCAACTCTAACCCTGTGGGTTCTGTCCTTAGTTTGCAACCCATCTTGTGACATATGGGTTTACATTTAAGCTGGTAAGTTTTTCTTGCAAGGTCAAGGTAGGCTGTATGATTTTATGAGTGCTCGTATTTTTCCCTCATCAATGGCCTTGGTGACTATTTCAAGTTCAAAAGGCATGATCTTCCCTTGACAAAGCCAAACTGGGTCGGGTCCAATGTCTGCAAGTCCCTATATCTTTGTTTATGAGCTCCATTATGATCCTCTCCATAGCTTTGCAGACTAGACTTGTTAATTACCAGGGTCCGCCACCGGACCAGCCACTCCTTGGGCACGTATCCTGTGGTAAGGCTGAGATTAAACAGCTGCCTGGTTTAATTCCTCATTTAGCTCCACAGCCGGGGACACCATCCGGTCCCATTGATGCTGTGTTTTTAGCTTAGAGAGCAGCTTTCACCTGCGCATTTGAGATGTCCGGGAGGCTACACTCGGCTGGGATAGTTATCTCTCCTTTAGGGGAGAGGGGTGAAGTTTGCACTGAACCTGTCTGCCAGTATGTTGGCAATGTCTGTGGGTTCAGTGATTTTTGTATCATTTTGGACTAATTCTGAGCATATCTGTGAGTTTCCACCCAGGTTCCTAACATAGCTGAAAAGGCCTTATGATTGTCCTTTGAATCCATGGCAATTTTTCTCTCAAAATTGGCCTTAGTTGATTTTATGAGTGCTCGTATTTTTTACTAATAATGATCAGGGGTGACTTCCCTTTTATGGATTTTGTTCTATCATGTAATAGCTTTCTCCTCTTATTGTAAAGTTTGTTAATGGCTGGGGTCCACCAGACTGGACGCTTGCCCTTTGTGGAAAGAGTCTTGGTTTTATTTGGGATTGCCTGATCCATGCAGTCCTGGAGGTGTTCATAGAAGGCATTTGTAAGGGCTTGCTTGGGTTGTGGTTTCCTCTGACTCAGGGGCCTTGAAGGATACCACACCAGTCTTGAGTAGTGTGAAGTTTGCTTTAGAGAAGTTCTTCACTATGGTCTTTTTGTTTGGGGTGGGGGCGGATGGATTTCCAGTGAGATTAGTTTATGATCAGATCTCACCAATGAGGGATATACTTCGGTGTGGAGCATTTTGTCCCCATGTTTGTGACAATGAGATCTAGTATATTTTCTCCTCTCGTGGGAACAGTGACTAGCTGTTCCATGGCATTTGAATTTATGAACTCCAGGAACCGTTGGGCTAGAAAGTTAGGGCTTGAGTAATGTTCCCAGTCTATATTTGGGTAGTTGAAGTCACCCAATATGATGGTGTTTGGAGATACATTTATACCCTCCAGTGTCTTCAGGAAGGCTGTGTGGGGTTCCTGAGTTTGAGAGGGTGGCCTGTAGCATGCTACAATTTGTAGAGCAGTTTTGCCTATTGTTAGTTGCACCTGGATGGTTTACCAACCTGGAGGTGTGAGTATCCTTTATGAATATGGATACACCCCTCCTTTTGTGGAGTGGTCCGGATGATATGAGGTAAAACCTAATAGTGCCGGGTGCTCTCAGGAGCCTTGAACCAGGTTTCAGTTACAGCACAGACATCGATGTTCTCCATACTGAGAAGGGCCTCTGGCATTGAGCAGCATTACCCTCAATTTCTTCCCATTTTTGTTTTCTAGGGTGGTAGGTTTAGAATTTGAGCCTTGCCTAAAAGGCACTATGGGGTGGCAAGAGCCTTAGCCAATATCCGAATCCCAGGGTGACAGGTGCAAGCCGCCCCTTGGCAGCGTGGCTTGTCAAGCATGTCATCCCAGGCAGACAGACACTGGATCCCCTTTGAATGACACCAGACATTAAGCCAATTGTTAAAGCTGATCATCTTGTCTCTATATTGTGGCATCATTCTTGGTGAAGGAAGGATACTGCTCAGGGTTAGGGTCATACCTGCCTGGGCTACATAATCAGAGAGCTCCTCTATGTCTCTTTTCATGCAGTCCAGGGATCAGGTCGTTCACACCAGCATGGACAATGACTGTGTCATATTTGTACTTGCTGTGGAGTGACCAGTGCTTGTGTTATGTGGCGGATTCTAGCCCGATAGGCAGCTTACTGTGACCCTCTCCTTGTTCAGCCTGGTGAGTGGGACGTCAGTGTGTCTGACTATGGAGTCACCTATGACAAGTATGTTTGGTGTTGTATTTGGCCTTAGGGCTGTGACTGATTTGCACACTGCTTTTGTGGTTTATGTGTTGCTTGTGGGGTGTCTTGAGGTAGCAGTTGTTTGGGTGTCTGCTTTGGAGGCCTCTGCTGTTTAGGTAAATTTTACTCAGAGCCTCCGAGTATGTCTTTGTGTGTTTATGTGTTTGATTCAGTGGAGTGGTAGCATTATGTGAGGCTGGTTTTGTGGTGTGTGTAGTTGCCTTCTCCTCCTGTCTGGTCTTGCCAGTCCTGAGTTGAGAGAGCTCAGCCTCCAGTTTGGCTAAATAGCTGCATCTCTAGTATTTGTGTTATGTGGGAGGAGGAGAGGGTTGTCTGTGTACATGAGGCAGTTATAACATTGCCTCTAGATTCCCAGATTCACCAGCTGGACCGGAGAGGAGATTGACGACTGACCTTTGGACATGCTAGAATAATATTGGGAAATCCTTAATTGAAAACAAGGGCCAGTGGGGAGTGAGGGTGTAGTGCTTTTTATTTTTAGTGCTGACTTATATAATTGCTTTAGTGAGCAAGTGCCAGGTAACTTGAGTGCAATGTGATACAAGTAACTAAATGCAAAAACGACAAACAGTAACTTTCTTTCAAGTGAAACAAGGAAATAAGTACAGTAAGCAATGCAGATATCACTAGTGATCCACAGAAGCGCTGAGAAGTTGCTTATTAGGTGAATTAGCTTCCAGGGAAATAACAAGCAAACAAACAACAAGTATATAAACATATATATATATATATATATATATATATATATATATATATATATATATATATATATATACATATATATATTGTTTATTCATTTATTTTGTCTGCTTCTGTTAAATCACTTTCAAGGTGTTGATAACATTAATTTACATTCCAGGTTGTTGACAGTACTTGGGAGATGCTCCCTAGATTAATATTATTTAGGAATAAACCATACAACACCACTGTTGTGAAGGAAGTGGATAAAAGTTTATTACAAAATAAAATAAAATAAAATGGTAAGCGCTTTCGCGACATACGTCGCTTCTTCAGACCAGTCCAACCAGCAGTCTTCAGACCAAAAGCGCTTACCATTTTATTTTATTTTATTTTGTAATAAAAGTTTATCCTCTTCCTTCACAACAGTGATGTTGTATGGTTTATCAATTTTTGTTATCTTTATACCACTGGGTTGCCTTCAGAGTGATTATATTTTTTGGATTTATTTCATTATTTAAGAATATCCCCTTGCAAGTAATTATGAGCATGGAAGCAACATCTGAGGAATGAATCAAAAGACTGCATAATTCTTGTGATCAGTGGGAAGTGGGAAAGTAGGGTTCTATCAAAGGAAAGTTTGATTAAGTTGGTATAAAACATTTACCAAGCATTTTGTCAATAACATTCTGAAGCACTGGTTTTATATATAAAACAATAGTAAATTGTGTTATTTTCTCATAAAATCTTAGTGTAATTAGTACTAGGTTGCTTGAATCACAATTGAAAGGCAGGTTTATAGCAAATATATATTGCATTGTATCTCTTTAAGTTGATTATATTTATTGTAGATAACAAATCAAGTGTATTTAAAGCTAAACAAACTCAATGCAAGTTTCAACTTTATTATTTTATCAGCAGTTTTAGTTGCCAGTAGTTTCAACCAAAGAGGCACATGTCTGGCTATGCATTGACAGCCACAATGGATCAAATGGATCAAATTTATCTTAAAAACATCTTAGCGGGAGAAGGAGTATTTTAATCTGTGCTGCTTTTGCAAAAACTACAGTGATGACAATATGTTTGCAGCAATAAATGCATCAACAGCATACAGTTGGAGACAATGACAGTGATAGAAGTATGCAGGGAAAATTATGGGAACAAGATTTTAGTGAATCAAATTGGTTAGGAGTATAGACAACTTGAGATTATATAATCCTGGGTCAGACAACTGAAGTAGATAGTCTATGGATCAAGGCACAAGAGTGCAATGGTACTGATATGGGTAAAATAATTGAGCAAACTCATATTCCCCATCCAAACCTGACCAGTGTGACTTCGTCAATGGATGAACATAATCATTTGCAATTGCAATTAACTGAACCTAGCAATCAGATTTAGAATTGGAAATAGGGATTATTAGTAACAGCAAAGGAACTTGATATGAAAAGGATCAAACCAACAATGAATATCCGTTCGCTAAAAAGAGAAAGAAAATAAGGAGAGCTATAGTATGGTAACCGAGGGTCTTTTAATTTTACATTCAGCAACAACTTAATTTAACAGGCTACTCAGATGGCAAAGACAATATATAGGTATGTATGGGTTTACTTCAACCCATAGAAGTTTCAGTTTGTTGAAACTAAAATAACCAATCCCAGTTAAGTGAAAGTGTGTTTCAATGAAAACACACTTTTACGAAAATCATTACACTGAGTAGCGGTGGTGGTGCTGCGGTAGCATTGTTGCCTCACAGTTAGACGTTGCCCGTTCGATTCTCAGTTAGAGCGTCTTCTGTGTGGCAACATACGTGAATGGGCGTTCCTTCGTTGAAGGTTATGCGTTAGGCCCGGCAAGCCAGCACGTAAAAATCTACTGCCAATCATTAGCGGACCGGAGTTCCACCGTGGGGACCCCTAACCGGGAAAAGCCGAAAGACACAAACAATTACACCGAGTAGATTTGCTAGATCAGGGTACAGTGAGGACGTTGCCCGTTCGATTCTCAGTTAGAGTGTCTTTTGTGTGGTGACATACGTGAATGGGCGCTCCTTCGTTGAAAGTTGTGCGTTAGGCCCGCCAAGCCAGCACGTAAAAATCTACTGCCAATCATTAGTGGACCGGAGTTCCGCTGTGGGAACCCCTAACCGGGAAAAGCCAAAAGACACAAACAATTACACCGAGTAGATTTGCTAGATCAGGGTACAGTGAGGATAAGAGAATATTCCATTTTCCCCACTGTAGTGCAATCTCGGAGTTTGTATATATAAATCGCGGGGGTGTGGGGGTGAAGGGTGGGTTGCCCTCTTGCATAAATGCTTTTGTTGAATTGTTTTTCTGTGTGTGTATTTTATTTTTTATTTCGGTGTAATGATTTTTGCGAAAGTGCATTTTCTTTGAAATGCGCTTTCGCTTAACTGAGGTCTGTTATTTCAATTTCAACAAACTGAAAATTCAGTGGAGCAAAGCAGACCCATAAGTATTACTGATATACTGTGAGCTACTGGTAATCAACCTCAAAATATGAGGAAAGATCAAGTGCTAGTCAAAGGCAATTCAATATTAAGGGTGATATGTAACTTATTGCCAAGAATACACATTTATAAAATGACAATGACCTATTGGGGGGGTGCTGCTTTATTTCTTGTCTAACTTACTTATAGCAATATAGTCTTTTGACAGAATATGAATCAGAAAGGTTTTCCTATGCTTGGTCGGTTACAATTGTGCAAGTTATGCTTTACCACTTTTTAAATGTCAATGCGCATAACCTGAAAAATATAAAACACACAGAAAAATCAGTTTTTTGTCTTTGAAAGAAAAGTAATCCAACCTTCATTCCCCATGTGGGGGGCCTGAACCCACCAGTACCCTCTAACTCCAATATACCAGCTCCATGGTCTACAGTGAATGAAAAAGAAAAACAAATACCAAAAGTGTAACACTGGTTCACACAATCCAAGCAACTATTGTAAATCTAAAGCATTGTTAAAATATCCAATTTAAAGCTACTTGGCAAAATATGTCTTAATGAAATAGGAGCAAGCCTTTTTAGAAATATGGCAGGAAAGCATTGTTTTGGCCATTGCTATGGCCTAAAACCAATCCAGACATCCTACATCAAATCACTACTCCTTAATCTGAAACCCAATTCTCCTTCAGCAGATAATCTCCCAACAGAATACCTCAAGCTAGCTGCCAGTTCCATAGCCTATCTTGTGTCTGTCTTAATTAATAGATCTATCAAGGAATCATTTATTCCTTCTCTATGGAAACAAATCTTCATCATCTCCCTTCATTAAAGAGGCACCTCATCTGATATAACGAGTTTCAAAACTATTGCCATATTATCCCGTTTGTCAAAATTTCTGGAAAAGTGCATTCACAAACTACTTGAACAGATCCTTCAAGAAAAGCTCCTGACCCCTCCACACATAACGGTTTTAGACCTGCCCATAGCACTACCAAACCCTTATTAACCTTCACAGATGCTATTACCAAAGCCAGAGACAAAGGCAAGCTTGTTTCCTCTGTATTCCTTGATCTCTGTAAAGCTTTTGATCTAGTCTCTCACCAAAACCTCTTTTAACAGCTGTCTTCCCTTGGGCTATCACAACTCACCCTATGATGGTTTAACAACTACTTAACCAATAGTTACAAGTTTTTTAAATGGCTGTCTACCTTTTCTTTCTTCCTGTCAATACTGGTGTGCCACAGGACTCCATTCTCTGCCATCTGTTCTTCAATATATTCTTAACAATCTGCATAAATCCTCTCAGCAAGCTTCCTTCATACAATATGCTGACAATTCTACCATAATATGTACTTTAGATAACCTTATACATCTTCAGAGAATTACTCAAGAAGCCTTTAACCCTGTTGAAAGCTGGTTACAGGGTAATTGCCTATTACTAAATCCTCAAAAATCTAAATTATTTTTTTTTCTAAATCTCATTTCCATGAAAAAACTCAACTTTAAATTTTCTTTCTTAGATAATAGCATGATTGACATAACCTCACATATAAAACTATTTGGCATGATAATCAATGACAATTTTAAATTTGATTTGCATATCCACAACAGTAGCAAGAAAACCCTCTAAAAACTAAGTAGCCTTCATAGCGTAATGACATTCTTTACAAACTCTGCCAAGATAACACTAGCC
Organism: Protopterus annectens; assembly: GCF_019279795.1. Classification (NCBI taxonomy): domain Eukaryota; kingdom Metazoa; phylum Chordata; order Ceratodontiformes; family Protopteridae; genus Protopterus; species Protopterus annectens. Next base: position 1,810,278,808 of record NC_056728.1, on the reverse strand, counting down.
ATCAAATACTTCTTACCTTTTCTTTTATATGGAGCCCCAATCACAACCAGCCTGCAAGTCTCATTTAATTCTAAACTTGAACAATGTTACAACAAAGTTGCTAGATTTGCTTGCAAAGAAACTTACCAGACCCACCACCTTTAAAGACTGAAATATCTTAACTGGTTCAAACGTCCTCACCACCTATCTTACACCCAGTTCATCTTAACACACAAAATCCTCTATACCCCATTTTCCTGCCCAGCAATTAGCCCCCTACTCCAATTCTATCTACCAAGCCATTCTCTTCTGTCAAATGATTAACAGCTATTTACCATCTACAAACCATAAAGGTCTACTAGGGTTATTCTCTGCTCCAATAATGTAGCTAGAACTTAGAATAAAATTCCAATATCAATCAGGTCTATCTCATCCCTTCATCTTTTCAAACCATTACTAGAACACTTCCTCTTTGCTTCCTGGCTCTGTCCTTGCTCCTCATCTGGGGCATAGCTTCTCCTAACATCCTTCATTGCCTTCTTATACCTCTCTTAAAAGCATTGAATCACTTAACCTGCTTATCCCCTTCAAATTCTTCACTTTGTTGTAGTACTTAAACTACTATACCTACTAAAAATTATCATAACCAAATTACTATTCCATCTCTACTTCTCTTTTAACACTCAAACTTGCTTTTCTCCTCTAAAGCCTCACTCTGTTGCATTTCTTAAATTATACCTTCCCGTCGTATACACCACTCTTCCATTAGTAAAGTATCAGTACAAGATTTGTAAATTTAATGTTAAGTAATATCAATACAAATTTTATTATACTGACTACTGTGCTATGTATTCACTGAAAATTTAATGTCATAAATATTGATTGCATTACATTTGTTACTCTGGAGTTTTTTTCTATCTGGGCATCTGCTGAAATAGGGCACCTGTGCCAAGTTAAACCTTCCAGGTAAAAAAATGTCAGTACATGAATAAATAATAAATATTGAAGGTGGGGGTTATTAGTAAGGCTGATATTTATTGACGTGTCATTTAGCAAGTATAATAAAACATGCTTTGTGAGTATTATTCTTTGTAACCTACCTTTGCCTGTAAGATAATTGCTAGATATTAAACAACGTGGCTTTTTAGTTAGCTTTTCAGTTAACCATTCAAGTCTGAATAGTTTATAACATTTCTCTTCAAACATAGTTGATTCACTGGACCTGGCCTTACTGGCAGATGTAATATATTTAAATCTTGCTAAAGGCACATGGGGCAATATTAACAATGAAATAACTAAACATCAGTTTTTATGTTACATCATGGGTTGCAAATTGGCTGTATGACAGAAAATACTGAGTCAAAATTATTGCCATGTTTTAGGTGCTAAGCATACAAATAAAGTTGTTCTACAATGGTCTGTTTTATGGCCTATTCTTTACAAAATGCTCACATCAAGATGGTGATGGGATAGAGATTAGTACTGACATAAAATATATGCCTGGGATTCATTAACACCTGCACACCTGCACTAACTGTACATTCTGAGTGAGCAGATAACACAAGCATAACTCATAGCATCTGCCTCCTAATTTTAGTTTTTCTACTGATTTCCTTGTAGCCTTAAATATCGAGGTGGATTCATAAAGGTTAACAAAATGTATAGAATACATGTATATTTAGTGTAATCTTTCAGAGTGACTAGAAAGCACAAAAATGTAGGGATGTTCTTGAATACAGATCTTGTACACTTAGTGTACACTTAGTGTAGGCATTAATGTATCTTACCCCTGGTCCACTGCACCAAACTTAGTTAAGCAGGAAAGTATGCAGAAGTATTTAGATACTTTAGTTCTTTGGTCTGAACACAACAGAGTCTACTACAACACAGATACAGGAGGAGCACATTTCATAAGTTTGTTAAAGCAGTAATCAGGCTTGAAGACTCCCTTAAACTAAGATCAAAGGCCCTTTTGCCTACCCAGTTGTCTAGATTTATTCAATAATTCTAAGTTCTCAGAATATATAGTGTGGTAATTTGTTCCACATATATGCAATAAGCTGAATCAGATAAGATCCCCTTAATTTAGCTTATTGAATTTTATGCTAAAATTAATATTGTTGTGTTTGCATGCTAAAGTATTGGAAGAGATTTCTAAATTTAATTAAGCATGTGTTAACTCACCTTTAAATGGTTTGGAAGCTAAGATTACTTTACCTCTGGAATACCTACATTACAAAGTGAAGTTCTAAATGCATACGTTTCCACAAAATTAATTTCCTTTACTTATGGAATTATTTTTGTAAACTTCTGTTGTACTTATTCATTTTTTTTCAGTTGACCAATTTTCTAAGTACAGAAAATGCCATTATATTCTATAATTTATTTATTATTTGTATACATTTGCCAAATTAATTTTATCTCTTAGTGAGACATTTTCATCATGTGATCTAGTTGCCTCATACCTTTATTTCCAATGTGATCTACGTTTGTCAAAAGAATATTTTGATGTACTTGCAATTCTTAGGTGTTTACAACCTTGTACTTCTTCAAAAATAGAGCTTAGATGGGTTTATAGATTTATGGTAAGGGATCTTGTGAAAAAAAGCATTTTTTGCATTTAGTTATACTAAACGACTATCATTTCCTTCAAAGATTTATTCACAACAACCAAGTCTTCATCAGAGATTACCATGAAGCCTAATTTGTAGTCATCTGACTGCATATTTACTTATACAACAATATGGCCTTGAAATAGCTGCAAATCCAGGTTAAACAAAGTAGTTTTACACTTTGGAAAGGAAGATAACAAATATCCATACATACAATCAATTAATATATACTGACAGTGGCAGATTATGTAAAAGATGGTTCTCTCTAATTTGCAGCTAATGATAACTTTTTTGAAAAGAGCTATAGTATTTTCAGGGCTGTTCTTTGTACACTATATGTAGATATTAGGAAGTGCTGGCACCTTTGTTTAAAACACTGTTAGCACCCTCCAGTAAATACTGAGGAGCTGCTTGAATTTACAAATTGTCCCAAATAAAAAGACTGGACAATGCAAATGCTATCTCTGTGTTCGTATAACTTAACCTGTTCACTCCCTTCTTCTGTCTACATACCTTATTCTGACTCTGTTTTTAACTGTGACTCTTTCAGCATGCCAAGTCTGACATCATTCTATATATAATACATGTTGTGTTGTTTTCAGTCACTCTTTACATAATGTCATTTATCCATTGCCTTTATAACTTCAAGCCAACTATTCACTTTGTTTATACGAAAATATTGCATTTTGTCGTTCACTCTGTATGTAATATCCATTGTGTTTACCCTGGACTGAGACTGAAATGGGTCCAGTAGAATCAGTGTTCTACCCCAGTAAACAAATTCAAAATAAAAAATTACAGTAAAGAAGAATAATACAAAAAACACTTACCAGACTGGATTGGTTGAGAATCATCTGACTTACAAGGAAAGTGAGTAGATGTTGAAACTTTATTCAGTAAGTTACTGGAGGGTGATTTGATGTTAATTTACATATGCTTTGGATAGGAAATGCTTTTCTGCTGTATACTATGTGTCATTTCTATCATATTAACATTGAACCAGGAATAACACACACACGCACATGCACGTGTATACACACACACACACACACACACACACACACACACACACACACACACACACACACACACACACACACACACACAAATTCTCTAATCTAAAGAACATTTATTTTCTGTTCAGTGCAGTTAAGTTTAAATCTGTTTCTGTGTTCATCTAGGACTTCCAACAATGCACACAAGTATAACAATCAGGTAGACACATGGTTTTGTAAAAGGAAAACTGATCTAGGTAATAGGCAGTAGAAATTCCAACACTGACACAAATGAGATATAAATATGTGCTATCAAAGTCATTGTACCATCACAAAATTAGTAGAGCAGATAATTACATGACCTGAGTTTAAGGTGTTTATGAACACTCCAGAATCTTCTACCACTCTATAGGTTAACATTTGTAACTCCGACTCTTGTTTCTCCTTCTTGGTGTTCTCTGATTCCTGAAAAAAAGGGACAAATAACTAAGCAGATTGTATATGGTTGCAGAGTGATTCATGCAAAATTAATAACAGTAATGTATCATATCAAATAAACAGAACTTAGGCAAGAGGACACTTACAGATGTCATTTAAATTAACAGTAAGTAAAATTAACTAGTGAAACAAATCAGTAACTAGTGAGTGAAGCAAAATGGTTATGCTTCTAACCAAAGTCACTGGCTGGTATTTTTGGTCTTAAATGATGTAATTTATATATACAGTGGATATAAGAAGTTTACACCCCCCTTATTAAAATACCAGGTTTTTGTGATATAAAAAATGAGACCACAATAAATCATTTCAAAACATTTCCCACCTTTAATGTGACCCATAACCTGTACAATTCAATTGAAAAACAAACAAATCTGTTAGGGGAAAAATATAAAAAATAAAAAACATACAATAAGCTGGTTGTATAAGTGTGCACACCCTTAAACTAATACTTTGTTGAAGCACCTTCTGATTTAATCACACCATTCAGTCTTCTTGGGTAGGAGTCTATCAGCATGGCACATCTTGACTTGGCAATATTTGCCCACTCTTCCTTGCAAAAGTGCTCCAAATCTGTCATATTGTGAGGGCATCTCTTGTGCCTAGCTGTCTTCAGGTCACCCCACATATTTTCTATTGGATTTAGGTCTGGGCTCTGGCTGGGCCATTCCAAAACTTAGATTTTCTTCTGCTGAAGCCATTCTTTTGTTGATTTGGATGTATGCTTGGGGTCATTGTCATGTTGAAAGGTGAAATTCCTCTTCGTCTTCAGCTTTCTAGCAGACACCTGAAGGTTTTGGGTGAGAAGTGACTGGTATTTGGAACTGTTCATAATTCCCTCCACCTTGACTAAAGCCCTAGTTCCAGCTGAAGAAAAGCAACCCCAAAGCATGTTACTGCCAGCACCATGCTTCATTGTAGGGATGGTGTTCTTTTGGTGATGCGAAGTGTTGTTTTTGCACTAAACATACCTTTTAGAATTGTGGCCAGAAAGTTCAACCTTGGTCTCATCAGACCATAACACATTTTCCCACATGCTTTTGGGAGACTTGATGTATTGTTTTGCAAATTTTAGCTAGGCCTGGATGTTTTTCTGTGTAAGAAAAGGCTACTGTCTTGCAACCCTACCCCATAGTCCAGATATATGGAGAATATGGGAGATTGTTGTCACATGTAGTACACAACCAGTACTAGCCAGAAATTCCTGCAGCTCCTTCAGTGTTGCTGTAGGTCTCATGGCAGCCTCCCTGACCAGTTCTTTGCAATGTCACTGTTGTCCCATATTTTCTCCACTTTTTGATGACTATCTTCACTGTATTCCAAGGTATATCCAATCCTGTGGAAATTTTTTTGTATCCTTCTCCTGACTGATCCTTTTCAACAATGAGATCCCTTTGATGCTTTGTAAGGTCTCTGTGAACCATGGCTTTAGCTGTAGGAGGTAACTGAGTAAATATCAGGAAAATCCTACTAGGACAGCTGAACTTTATTTGGGGTTAACCAGAGTCTCTTTAATTGATGACAGGTATGTACCCAAGAAGACTGAATGTTGTAATTAAATCAAAAGCTGCTTCAACAAAGTATTAGTTTAAGGGTGTGCACACTTATGCAACCAGCGTATTGTACGTTTTTTATATTTTATATTTTTCCCCTAACAGATTTGTTTGTTTTTCAATTGAATTGTACAGGTTATAGGTCACATTAAAGGTGGGAAAAGTTTTGAAATGATTTTTTGTGGTCTCATTTTTTTTATATCACAAAAACCTGGCACTTTAACAGGGGTGTGTAAACTTTTTATATCCACTGTATGTAAAAAGAAAAGAAAGTAAATAAGAAAATCCTAAACATGATAATAAAGTTACTTCAAATAACTGACATGCATTTTTGTAGATAAAAAAAATGAAATTGCTATGCAGTGGTGTTGTTTTCAAAAGTAAAAAAAAAAAAAACAGTTTATAAGCACCAGAAACTACATACATTGAAACTACAAAATCACACTTGTACTATGCATTCTTTCAAAACGAGTTCACTATGGCAGCTGTATTCAGTTTAAGACTCAATTAACAAAATATTGGGTCAAAAGCTATTTGCGAACAGAGCAGCACTGCGAAGGAAGACTTCAGTGCACCAACTGCAAACACAATTTCAGAAAACACTGAAAATATTCAAAATGCTTAGCTATTCAGCATAGGATAATTACAGATTCCACACATGCTCATCTGATTCCAAAGCACATCTCGTGTGCCCTGTTCAACTTAAATGCGACAAACTGTAATGCTGACGTTGTTTCTAAAATCCTTGGCATATGCTGCTACTACTATGAGTTCTGCCATATTCCATAAGAATAACAAAAAAAGAAAAAGAAAGAAAAATGCAACCTGGAATTAATGATCTGCAACAAAACATGCTGCAGTAATACAAGCCATAAATGAGGATGTGGCTGTCTGTACTAGAAGGTAGCCATCTAGAGTAGGAACAAGGATGGAACTAAACCAACAGATAAGTGACAGGTGCTGCCTAAATACACAACTGGTGCAGACTGGCTGCAACATGTGGGCCCCACAAACATCTGTGCGGACTCTGTGAGGAAACCCCATCCCCTACATACATAAGTACATAGAATAATGTTGATGTCTATGTGTTGCTTCACCACAGTAGCACAGATTGCATCTAATGATTAATACCCACTAGATGTACACACTGAGCATCAGACATAATACCATAATTATAACCTATGACATTATGACCATATATAAATCTATTACAGCAGGGATCATCAGCTCAGGGCACAACTGACACTGGTATGCATACCTATTCAGATTGTTGTATCACTGTGTGGCACACAATAAGGGAATCACATCAATACAACACATTCCTATTTCTCCACTGTAAAAGCTACAAACAGGTAAACAGTGCAGGACATAAGGATGAACCATTGTTAATATCACAAGCCAAATATATTACTGAAAAGTATGGCTAAAGTAATGCAATAAATAAAGTCAGCTATGTTTAGTAATACTGTCAAACTCATGTGGCATCAGACCTGTCAACAAACACAGACAGATGACATTTTAAGTGCTCTGCATAGCAATCATCATCACCACTGGGTGAAAATGACATTACCAGACAAAATGGATCAACTGTATTCGTTACTCTAATGCAGCCTAAGTCACCCACACAGATGACTCTCATCACAGTCTTGTCTGCCCCTACCCAGTATGGAAAGATTTGGCCCAGGTTGCTCCACAGAGGAGACTGATGGGGTGATACCAGCATGTGGAGGTAGAGGAGCATGACTGCAACTTGACTGTCTGATCATGACTGCTGGGCCTACAGCAGATGGGCGTGCAGCAGAAGTGTGTGTGTGTGTTTGTGTGTGTGTGTGTGTGTGTGTGTGTGTGTGTGTGTGTGTGTGTGTGTGTGTGTGTGTGTGTGTGTGTGTGTGTGTACTGCAGCATAGACATTGAAGCCCAAAGGGCAAGGCTGGTTTTACTGAGGGGAGGTCTGCCTCTCCCATGTGGCAATTGGCTAAGCACAGTCAAGGCATGCAAAACCCTGTTTGTACTATGGCACTGCTGTAGTACTGTAGAGGCCAGGAATTCTACTGACTGTACTACAGATAATATACTTTCATTCTGAGTGGCCAATGACACTATTACCTCACTCTCGGTATCTCTGTATCATAATCCCTTTATAATGTTATCTATAGTCACATTTTGTATAAAGTAGCTAAAGTTCCTTTTATAGAAAAGGTGTAAGATAATCATTCCTTTCATTAGATGTCCAAAATGTCATAACTTCACATTTTAGTGAGTTCTTCCCTTGTTAGCTCCTTCTTCACAACTAGTCTCTTACCTTACCTTTCATGCTCGTTTCACACTCTCAGTAAAAATTCTTCTATTCCTGTCATCATTCATTCTTGTATTAATTGTATTTTAATTGTATTTTAATCTCTTTCTCCATTCCAGATTTGAGAACTTCTTTTCCATCCAAATTTCTAAGCAACCAGTCCCTGGCAATAGAACCTCTTGTGGTCCTTGTGACTTCATAAATAAATGCCAACACTGAACGTGCACCCCATCAGCAGCACCTACCAACTGTGACCCTTACGAACTTGTAATTGGGACGGGCTCCTATTTAACTCTGCCCTGGTTATGGATATTGCACTCTGTTACTAAACTGAGTGTTGATTTATTTGCTCTCATATCCATAAATAATGATCCATGCTCTGGCATAGTGATCTTCCCTCAAACACACATTCTGTATTTTTAACCATATCATGATTATAGCACATTTAAAAATCTGCACAAAATGAATTGTATGACAAGATTTCATACATTCATGAGTTGTTCTAAAGAAAAGTATGCTAAAGTTATTTATCCAAAGAAATTGTTCATTAAAAGATTGCAGGATTAAAAATGTGACTCTCTGTCACCAAATCCCTAACTTCTGGTAATATTTAGTCTAAATCTACTATTCTAAAAATGCTGTGGTCATTCTGTCTGGAAGGATATTCAGGGTTTAAAAATGTCTCATCTCTATGCCTACAGTATATGTAATAAAGACTTGTATGAAATATGTGAAACCTGCACAAGTGCACCCATTCCACAGTCAAAAATAATCCCACCCTCTTACAACATGTTAAGATTATGAATTCAGGTGGTATATCCACACTCAGTTCTGAATCCTGACTACTGCCATACACCTCTGGAAGTGGACTGCTTACTGGCCACAATGAGTATAAGTAAACAAATTGCAATTTCTTGTGCCCATATCCCACAGAGTTACCAGAAGATCCTGCTGAGGATAATATACTTTGGCCAGTTACCAACATAAAGAATGAAACTGGTAGTCATGGGAGACTTAAAACAGGATTGGAGTACTATCATAGATAATTTATTTATTTATTTATCATTTGTTTACCAGGAAAGTCCGACTTGGAATGAGCTAATTTTCAGCGAAGGTCCAGGGAGAAATGCTTCAGGTGCATGTCTTTGTAACTTGGGAGAAAACCAGAGCACCCAGAGAAAATCCACATGAATGCAGGGAGGACATGCAGACTCCACACAGAAGGCACCCCAGCTGAGAGAGACTGTGTGTCATCATTAGTTGTGTCATCCACCCTTTTAGCTACATTAAGAAGCACAGATCATTGCACTAAGTGTCAAAGGTAACAATGCCTTTGGTAGGGAAAGCATATGGGCATTTACATCTGCTCCTCTTTTCAAATAAATTTCAGGGATTCAAGCTTAGATGATTACTTCAGTGATCATCTACAGCCTTTGTTCTCTGGTCTTAGGACAGGATGTGAAAATCCCTGCCATAACTGCCTGTCATAAAATGTAAAAAAAAAAAAAAAAAGTTTAACAAACACTTTTCAGCTTTATGTGGAAAACTATCATGTACTGGTTAAAAGCAGCCGTTATTGAGTGTGCAAAGGATTATGGGGTGCAATCGTTACTGAAGTGCACTAGCGGTTAAATGCTGGTATTCTAGTTGCAGTTATTTATAAAGCTGGTTAGCACATAATGTGTTGTGAAAGATTTAGGAATCTGATTGCTACGAATGCAACAAGCAGATTTCTAAAGGTTTTAAAAACAAGTTTAAGTGTCAGAGTTGCAAACACAACACACAATATTGCTCTCACTCTCTTTCAGTCTCTAATAACACACAGTCTCTTCTGCTTTCATACATGCATTCGCTCACACACACAGACAACAGAATGATAAACAGACATGGGCACATGCACATTTTTTTCTGTCTTATTTAATTTTTTTTACACTGAAAGTTGATAGAATAACAGGTTTAGCATTAGCATGAATTTTATGAAAACAATAAAGAATGAAACTCAAATGTCTGTCAGTACAATTTTAAATGTCTGGACAGAAACCCACAATTTTATGAAAAATGGACATAAAGGGGAAATAACCTGAAAATTATACAAAAATCTGTACCGTTGAGAGGTATGCTGGTGCCCCAGGATGGTGACTTCCCCATGTCAACTGTGAGGTGAGAGATGAGGGACAAATAAGGTAAAACAGTGGGTTCCTATTAAATCAGTGTACACTTAAAATAGTGAATGCTGTTTAACTGACCCTCTTTACTCAAAATGGTGAAATCCCAAAAAGCAGGGAACAGCGATTTTTTTTTTTCCCAGAGAAAAAAGTCACAGGGCCATTTTCGGCACTTTGCCATTTCCTCCATTGTGGTGCGATCTTAGAGTTGGTATATTTAAGTAGGTGGGGTGTGGCGGGCACAGCTCCCCACATCAGGGGGTGGGGGGGGCAAAGCCCCCCCACTTTATTTTGTGTTAGTTGTTTTTGTATGGAGCAGCGACTATTTCCCTGGGAAAAAAATAGTTGTTCTGTGTGTTCGGCATTTTGGTGTTTCAACATATTAGGGTCAGTTATACAGAGATCGCTATGTTAAGCATTCAGTGATATAATATAGACCCAAAAGAGTGAGGTCCTACAATGGAGTACAGGTATCATACAGCTAAGGCAGGTCATTAGGGCAAAAGCTACCCTAAGAATTAAAAAAAAAAAAACACATGTGCTTACCTAAATTTTCCCTTCCACTGACCTTATTTCTTTCTGAATGCTGAATCCCTGGGCTGCAAGATTCTTCAGTAGAAAGGTACTCTGGAGATATGGCTCACAATGAATGGTTTGCTGTGAAGAGGGATCCTGTAGCAGTCTCTGAAGAGAAAGGGAGTAATGCTGCTACAGGAACCCCTATTTATTTACCCCTGAACAAAGAATTGTGAGGTGTGTAGGTGGAGATGTTACACAAGATGTGGCCATGACTACATGAATCTGATTTGACTGCCACTGCTTATATGACATCCAGGGGCAGTGAAACAATGTGGCTAAAATGTTTTATTTATTTATAACACCAGTAACTAAAATGAAGGTTTTATAAGAACTTTTATATATTTTTTAAATTTTTGGAGGGGTTTAATGCAGGCAAAGGAAGAAATGCAGTGTGCTTTAATCATGTGGACAGGTCTGCCAAATTAAATTGCAATGCAGAGAAAATTGGCGAGCTGTGACAGATAACAACTACAGAAAGCATATTTTCTTTAAAAAAATTCTATGTATGCTATAGCTAACTCCACTGTGAAAATAAAGTTGAGAAGGTAGTTAACAAAGTTCAGGTACCTTATCAATTTAGTTTTCAGCAGTGCAGGTAAGTTGTGCTTCTAAATATAGTCATGCTGCCAGATGACACTCGGATGTAACATGCAAAGATAGTTATCACCTCAGGAAGTGCTCGGATGTAATCTTCGATGCACCCTGTTATGGTACTTGAGGTTAATTAGTTCATCACATTATTGTTGGCATGAAATATTTGAACAACATTAAAACATACAGTAGTTTTACATAGACATACTGTTTGTGCACTTGATGATGATGTCGTCTGGCCTAGGAATGGGTAGAAGGATGGTGTTAATAGACAACAACAGGAATAACAGCAATGACATTTATGAACAATACATAACAGCACACCACTGACAGACTCCTGCTGTTGTGAGTTTCTGTGTTGTAATGTGGATCCTGCAGTGAGAAAGTAAAAAGAATGACAACAGTCATGTATGCAGGCAATAGAATACTGATAGCATGACTTCAACCTACGCACACCTCCCACTAATTCCCACGAACATACCATTATAGTCACTCAACATGTATGCAATCAATGCCATCACCCTTGCACTACTAGCTATAACCTGTCACCTCACCTCCTATCACACCACTCTTTCTACCACCATTACCACCCCATCAAAGCATACATCCACCTACCCCACCCACACCCAACACTATAGCTTACACATACCCTCAAATAGTTACCATCACAGCACAATCCCTCTAACATCCACAACACTTATCAAAACAACCACGAAATCGCTTTCCACACATAAGTTAATACACATTCTTGCTAAGCTATCAAAACTCCTTCACCATATCAGTCACCAACTAAGATTAGCAGGTGACATACACCGTCATCCAGATCCAAACTCTGACACACACTCCCCCTCCTCCCCACCCCCATCCAGTAACTCAACCTTACTCTCCAGACCAAAGAATAGCCTACTTTTCCTAAACTTAAACATACGTAGCATTAATAATAAAGTACATCTACTACATACTCTAATAGACACCTATTCCCCAAATCTACTATCCCTAACCGAAACTTGGTTAAAACCTACTACTCCCGACAGCGAATTCCTTCCACCAGGCTATAATGTAATATGTAATGACAGACTTTTCAGAAAAGGGGGTGGTGTAGCATTACTTTACAAAAACAACCTAAAGTTTACCATTATTGACCCTCCTATACTCCCCCTAATGTCCTCAGAACTACTACTAGCCAAACTTGAACTAACCAACAAAAAATCTATGACTATTGTAAGAGGATACATACCACCAGGTAATAACATCCCCACCCTAGAAGCCCTTTTACATTGGACCAATCAAAAACTACCCCAAGAAACAATTATCCTAGGGGACTTTAACATAGACTGGCATACATGCTCTAGCTCCAACCCCTTCAACTTCATAAATCTGTATAATTTCTCCCAAATCATTAACTCCAGTACAAGGCTAGGCAATAATAAAAGCAAAGAAAGCCTCCTAGACTGGACCATAATAAACAATTCCAATGCATTATATCAAGCAGATGTCCTACCAGACAACCTCAGTGACCACCAGCCCACCTTCCTACTGAAATTCAAATCCCCCACCAACTCCGAACCACCAACTGGGACCGTTAAAAACAAAAGAAACTTTCATATAACAAAATTCAAACTTGAACTACAATACCAAAATTGGAATCTTCTAAAGACCCTCCCATTAGATGAAGCAGCTGAGCTATTTAACATTACCTTCTTAAACATCTTAAACACCCCCCCCACACACAAGCAAACAAAAATTAAAATATCCCCCTGGATTACAAGTACCACTAGAACCATGATAGCCCAAAGAAATAGAGCCTGACATCAATGAAGAGCCAATAAAACCATAGCAACCAAACAAGAATTCCAAAAACTCAGAAACAAAACAAAAAAAATTCACTAGACAAAAGGAACTATTTTCTCAATTTGCAAAATAGACACCAAAACAACCCCCAAAAACTCTGGGCAGGACTAAATACATTACTCTACCCCGGCAGACCGAGTACCCCAACACCAACCACTGTAAAGGATAGCACTGACATTCCTGAAACCTTTAATAGATTTTTCATAGAAACCATTTCAAAACTAGTTTATCAACAATTCACAACATCTGCTACTAGCAACCCCAAGCCTGCTACCAATATCAATACCACCTTCCAATTCAAACCTATTCCCACAAATTATATAAAAAGACTATTAAGTAAACTCAAACCAACTAGCCTAGCTGCCAACAATATTCCAGCCGAATATCTTCAAATAGCTGCTAATGAGATAGCCTATCCAATAACAATTCTCCTGAGCAGATCAATAATAGAAAGCAAAATTCCAACAATCTGGAAAATAGCATATGTCACCCCACTACACAAAGGTGGGACCTGTACAGACCTTACCAAGTATCGCCCTATTGCCATATTATCCCCACCTGCCAAAATATTAGAAAAATGTATTCAGCAGCAATTTATGCAATACCTACTAAAAAAACAACTTCTCACTCCTACCCAACATCGATTTAGACAAGCCCACAGTACAGCAACTGCCATCTTCTCTTTCACCAACCTAATAAACCAGAACCACAATCTAGGCAATCTAACATCAGCCATATTTTAGACCTATCAAAAGCCTTTGACATGGTCTACCATCCCAAACTTCCTGAGTCCCTCTCTGACCTTGGACTAGCCACTGACTCACTAGCCTGGTTACAAAATTACCTAATAGGAAGACATCAAGCAGTCACGTGGGATAACAAACTATCCACACTGCTCCCTATTACAAATGGAGTCCCACAAGGATCAATTTTAGGCCCTCTATTATTTTCCATATTCATCAACAATCTGAATAAGATCACCCAAGATGCAACGGTCATACAATATGCTGACGACTTAACACTAGTCTTCTCAGCCACCAATCCCCTCACACTCCTTTCCACTACCCAACAAGTCTTCAAAACCACTGAAGCTTGGTTTCTCAGTAAAAGCTTGTTACTGAACCCGAAAAAGACCAAACTACTAAACTTCAAACCAAATAAATCCAACGTAGACACTGATTCGTTCAGTATTACGTCTAGTGATGGTACCATTATCTCCCCAGACTCCCACACAAAACCACTGGGTGTTACAACTGACAACAAACTGAAGTTTGACCTGCACATAAATCAAACCATCAAACACATACACAAAAAAACTAATCAGTCTGTACAAAAATAAAACATACCTAAATCAACAGACTAAAATTACCATGGCTCAAACTCCGCTACTATCCACATTTCTATATGCTGCCCCTGTCTTCACCAACCTATCCGAAACAGAAATTACAAAACTAGACACGTTACAATCAAATTTCCAGATTTGCCACAAATGCTCCCTACCTTTCCCATCATTGCCACTCACTATACCAACTAAATTGGCTTGAACTTCAAAATCTCATTACATTCCACCAACTACTTTTCATTAAAAAACTCTTACTATATCCAGGCAAAATAACAACACTATCTAATTTACTTAAAATACAGGAAAACCCAAGACAAATACGGAATTTACTGCCCCCTGATATTACCTCAGCACATTTTGTCATTAAGTTTAAACAACTACTAAAGGAACACCTACTTATCAATAGGTAATGCCCATGCCTTCCCCCAGGTTGACCCTCTACACCAGTTTTTCCTTCAGGACTTTCTCTATCAACCTTCACATACTAATTTACTGCATGCACTAGTATTCTTAATATGCAAACCTCATCTACTAGAAGTTCTACTATACTCTTGAAAACTCTATGGGCGAATTATACATACTCTCAATAATTCAAGTAGAAATTACTGGTCATACAACTAACGTGTCCTGCTACTACAATTTGCAGCTAAAATATTTTTTTTCTCTATGTACCTCTAAAATGTGCAGCCAAAATATTTTTTTCCTATGTACTTCTAAAATGTTATGTTTTGTGCTTTGTCTCTGTATGTGTGAAATAACGCTGTATGTGTTTACTTGCCTTTGTATGCCTTTGTATATTTACAAACTCTGGAGCTTTTCTCCCCAGGCCTCCACTGAAAATGGATATTTATCCATTCAGATTTTCCTGGTCAACAAATGTAAAAATAAATAAATAAGACACAGTAGCAGGGTCTGTGGATACTCATGTGACAGGCAATGCAACTGTTGGCTAGATGTCCCTCTGTAGAAAAATAGTGGCATTAATGTCATGTATCACTGATCTGCTACACATTGCTGCAAACTATGAACTGTTGTGGTAACATACCTGGTCTGCCTGTACTTGCACCTGCACAGCTAGATCACCCATTGGATATAGTGTACAATGTTAGGGAGGTAGCAATAGGACAGTAAACAGCAGTGCACTATTCCGTCGGTACTACAGTTGAATGAGTACGTCATTACACTTAACGTTCATCCTCATCACCCTGTTTGGATATGTGTGCATAGTTCAGTTCTACTGCTGTAAATCCAAAATGGCAATGCATGAATATACATGCAGAATCAATATGCGATAATTTACTCTATAGTCATCCATAAGACATACATATTCGACCTGGAACTCCTGCTTCTGTATCCCACCACCGGTTATGCGTCGCTTCCCACTAGCCATATGCAGGGAGGGAAGAAATACTGTGACTCATCAGGGAAGTCAGTGGTTGGCCACCACCAGTGGCATCCCTTAATCTCTCATACTATAGTAACCTGTTGGCTGCATAGAGGATCATGTCAAACCAGCATTGGCAATAGGCCTCATGGGATCTATTGTAACCTCCAGCTGCATTAATCATGTTGATGTTGTTGGCCCACACTTGTTTTCTCCACACAGTATTCCCTGTATATCCAAAGAGTCTATGGTCATGTTGTGGCAATGCACCTATTATGATATCATTTTCCTGTGGGGAGAAATTGTCACCCCTAGGTCTGCCATCTGAAAGACAGTGATATGCACATGTTCATATTCATGCTGGAGCCCAGTTTTGCAGATGATTATCTGAGAGCTTATATCACTGTAAACAGTATGCATTCCTGTGAAATGCAAAGGTCTATGAAACACTCACTGTGACATATAATGATGTGACATATAAAAAGTTACAAGAATGCCTGCATACATAACAGCTGTAAAATCAGCATAACTCACAATATTTGCAGAGACTGTCTGTCGGATTCAAACCACTTACCCTACATATCTGCTAGATGGAATGCCAAAAACAACAGTATCATGCCACTTGAATCTTCATGGAGTTTGCATTAAAATACTATACAAATTATCAACTGAACAACTTGCAGAAAGCATTGGAAAACCTCAGTATCTGTAAGCAGGCCAATGAGAGCACTGAACCTTTTTATACTGGACCAGTAGTATAAGACTTGTATTAGGAAACATCAATTAATAAATATCCGTAACAGCAAAATGGAATAGTACATATGGATAATGTTGAATTCCATAGGTTTCTGTATGTGCACCACAGATTGCATGGAGTCACCCACAAGACATACAGATAATCCATAAATTCACCCTAAGTAATTTGTTTTATTGTTTGTTTGTCCAGAAAGTTGTACATGGCTGAAGGTGGAATTGATGTTTCTGAAGTGAATTCTTGCCACAGGAATAAATTAAGTGCCATGAGTCTTACGATGCTGGATTTTTCAATCAGTCAAGTAAATCCGTTGCTTGGCCTTGATTTAATTAATACTGCACCAACTGACTCTGAGGATTTGAGTAGAATGGAGAGTTTTGAAAAAAATACTTTCTGAAGTGGAAAACGCAGCCTACTGGCTCAAATGGCTTTAGTGGCAGCATTTCCACCGTGAGGCTGCATTCATTATAATGTTGTTCCAAGAGGCTTACAAATTAAGTGTATGCCGACCTACGAAAACATATATCCTGATTTGCTAGCACCCTGGCAAGCAATTAATTTGGAAAACAGCTTTAAGTACATCAGGCTGCTTATAGATTATTTAATCCTATGGAGCAACAAGCAGACAACCTGATAACACATAAACAAATGGAGCTGGAAGACACAGCCTTATTGGAGACTTTTTTGAACAAGATTGAAGCATTACAACAGAGCATAAGCCAATATGAGAAAGGCTTAAATTATTGAAGAGTCACAGACTGGCTAGGGACTTTCAGGACTTTAGATTTAGAAATCTTTTTGATTGGCCAAAGACACAAAAGAAACAGGATGCAGTTACATCCGAAGGAGTAGCTGAAATAGTGAATAGTTCACATGCAATACAGGAGGTACAATGGCAGATTTAGAATATGCGAAGAGATAAGAATAGGACAGTGAGAAACAAAGATACAGTATCAACAGATAAACTTCAACAAGAATATGTAGTAAGTGACTCATACTCTCTACCAACGCACTCACCTTCCAGCATAAATAATGGGAGCAACACAGCAATGGCAAACACTAAATGTACACCTGATTTAGGAAGGAGATTTTGACATTGTACATACATACAGAATTAACACATTGTACATTCTGTTTGTTCCAGAGCTGCCCATTTTAATGAGGTCATGTTGACCACGCCCACAGAGATCACTGAGCAGAGACTGAAAGAAATGGAAAGTGAATTCACTTCTAATGCTATGAACTGCTCTGTTGTGGTCAACATTTCTAGTCGTGAAGTGCAGATTAGTGTGCTTCACTGTGGGAAATAGACAACAGATGTTGCCACTGTCCAGCACTACCACTTTGAATGGTTATGATTTGTGGATTGCCATATCATGTATGTGCAACAAAAAGACATGTCATTTCCCATGTGTGTTGTGGAGGTGGTGGTGGTGGCTGCAAAGATGACATTTCATTGGCTAATTACATTTTGAAAAAGAGGAACTGATTACCTGTTATTTAGACTCTGAAGAAGGCCTTAAAAGGCTGAAAGCACTCATTTAGGATTTTAACTTTTATTTTTATAGTGTTTTAACAATCAACCTTCTTTGCGGTGGGATCTTGTCTTTT
This sequence comes from Protopterus annectens, assembly GCF_019279795.1. NCBI lineage: Eukaryota > Metazoa > Chordata > Ceratodontiformes > Protopteridae > Protopterus > Protopterus annectens. The sequence goes on along the minus strand of NC_056728.1, from coordinate 1,810,260,601 downwards.
TGATTTTGATAATCATTTTTTCTGTACTGCTTACTTTTGCTATGTAAATCTTTCTACACAGCTGCATATGAGAAATTAATGTATGTCCTTAATGCATACAGGAAAATCAAAATGTACTCCAGTAAGTTGCAAAAATGTGTCTTAAAGCATGCATTTTCAATAAAAATAAATCTAAACAGGTACATTTAAGAAAGAGTAATGTTAACAAAATTAATATTCCTCAAAACAGAAATGCTGGCAGGTGCCAGTTTAGCTTATCAGCTACCTATGACTCAGGTATAGCTGAAAGTATGAACACCTAATGTGTATCCACCTTTAAATACCATTTGTGTTATAATTAATTAATGAGTTTCATTAAAATTCCAGGTTTTGGAATCCCATTTGCACACATCTGTTTAAGTTCTTGAAATTTGGCACTTTAAACAATAGCTTGGCATAATGGGAAGGTGCTCTGCACAAGTACCCAACAGGTATTGATAAATGGCAACTGCCTGTTATTTTCTGTGATTTGGTAACATGACATAAGTGCCACTTTTAAATACTGGTTTTGATATATTTACTGATCAGACTATTGCTACTTGTAAAATGAGTGAGGCCTAAATGAGCATTTTTCCATTTTTTCTGCATTTTCATTGGAGTATCAAGATGGCTACTTCCAGGAAGCCCATTGGACTGAGGTGTAGACTACACTGGAGTGGAGCATCGGACGAGAGCAAAGCCAATGAACTTTGAGAATGTTTCACATTTGGAACCAGAGTGTAAGGGAGCACCAACAATGTACAGGGATCTACAAGACTGGAGTGCACGTTTGCAACCACTATGCTGACCTGCATCAGAAGGATGCAAGGAGCTTAGTCAGAGAGTCACGGAGGTGCGGAGACAGCCAGTGGATCCCTACAGTGTCATAATATTACATATACCTGAGCATTCCTAAGGAATTTAGAGATATAGCTGTGTCACAAATATATCAGATAGATAACCATTAAGTAGCTGTTCTGACAATTAGCTCATCTGGATAATTAAGAAAACATTGTGATTTATCTCTAGGTAAGTATGAGTTCTAATCCCATGTTATTCATTTGATTAATAATGTTTCATAGGTTCATAGGTTCATAGGTTGGTACTAGGCTATCAGCCCTAGGGCCTATACAAGCCTAGCCATAACAATTCCCTGGCTATTTCTTCCCACATTATTTACTTTCCTGGACCCCTGTCTAGCAGGGCGACTGACGTGATCCCTGGGGTGAATTTCCTTTCTCCCATCCAATTGTCAAGGTTCCTCTTGAAGAGGTCCAAAGAGGCACTCTGCTTGACATGTATGGGCAATCTATTCCAGAGTCTGGGAGTCTCTGGGTCAGGAACCTATCCCTCCAGCATGTTTTGTTTATTGTGATGACAAGGTTTAGATCCCTGGAGTGTGTAGCTCTGAGGGACTGGGATTTCTTTAAGTGTAGCATGTCCAACAGCTCTGGGTTTGACATGGCCTTGTATGTTAAGCAGAGATCACCGGAGTAGACGATATGCAACAGAGTATAGCTGGAGTTTTTAAGGCGGTCAGCGTAGGGCATCTGCTTTAGCCTGTGATTCTTTTAGTGAGGTATTTCTGAGGCCTTTCCAGTTGTTGCAGATGTCTTGAGAGGTACATACCAAATGGAGCATTGTATTCTATAATGGGTCTAATGAGGGATGAGTACAGTGGGACAATGACCTCCTTTTTTCTGGATGAAAAGCCCTTTGTGATGAGGTGTGCCACATAGAAGGATTTCCTGACTGTTGTGGCGATGTGGTTATCGAAGGTGAGACCACTGTCCACCTGTGCCCCTAAGTCTCTTATCACACTTTCTGTGTTTAGTGTACTGCCACCTATATGGTAATTCATGGATACATGTTTTTTCCCAAAGGGGATAACAATACATTTCTTGGCATTGAGCTTGAGCCCATGGCTCTGGCACCAAGCATCTGTTTCTGTAAGGCCCCTTTGTAGAGTATCCACATCATTTGAGGATTCAATAATGGCTCCCAGTTTGCAGTCATCTGCAAACTTTGTTAGCCAGAGTCCCTTAGTGTTGACCTGTACTTCAGAGAAGTAGATGCCAAACAAGAGTGGCCCCAGGACTGAACCCTGAGGTACTCCACTTGTCACTTGTCTGGAGCTGGATTTGGAGTCGGCTACTTTTACAGTGTGGGTTCTATCAGTAAACCATTTAGCAACCCATTGGGTGACATAGGGATTAATGCCCAACTTAGTAAGTTTATCTATGATTCTAGAGTGGGGGATGGTGTCAAAGGCCTTGGCAAGGTCTAGATAGGCGGTGTGGACCACCTTACCCTTGTCCATGGCTCTGGAGACTGATTCAAAGAAGTCAATCAGGTTCAGGAGACAAGATCGGCCCTTCACAAACCCAAACTGAGTGGGGCCCAGTGTTTGAAGATTGCCAATGTCTTTGTTTATAAGTTCCATGATAATACGCTCCATGGCCTTGCAGATAAGGCTTGTCAGACTGATGGGACAGTAGTTTCCGGGATCCAAGGTGGATCCCCCCTTGTGGATTGGGATAACTGTAGCTCTGCGCCACTCAGTGGGCACGAAACCTGAGGTGAGGCTATGATTAAACATGACACTTAGGTGAGGTGCCAGTTCATATTGTAGTTCATGTAGTACACAGCCCGGGATGTCATCTGGTCCCATGGATGCTGTATTCTTGGCTTTAGAGAGTGCGTTTTGTACCTGTGTGGCCGTTATTACAGTATTTGGAAGCATTGCTGCAAAAACTATTTGGTCAACAAATGTTTAGCAGGCTCTGTGGATACTCATGTGACAGGCAATGCAACTGTTGGCTAGATGTCCCTCTGTAGAAAAATAGTGGCATTAATGTCATGTATCACTGATCTGCTACGCATTGCTGCAAACTATGAACTGTTGTGGTAACATACCTGGTCTGCCTGTACTTGCACCTGCACAGCTAGATCATCCATTGGATATAGTGTACAATGTTAGGGAGGTAGCAATAGGACAGTAAACAGCAGTGCACTATTCCGTCGGTACTACAGTTGAATGAGTACGTCATTACACTTAACGTTCATCCTCATCACCCTGTTTGGATATGTGTGCATAGTTCAGTTCTACTGCTGTAAATCCAAAATGGCAATGCATGAATATACATGCAGAATCAATATGCGATAATTTACTCTATAGTCATCCATAAGACATACATATTCGACCTGGAACTCCTGCTTCTGTATCCCACCACCGGTTATGCGTCGCTTCCCACTAGCCATATGCAGGGAGGGAAGAAATACTGTGACTCATCAGGGAAGTCAGTGGTTGGCCACCACCAGTGGCATCCCTTAATCTCTCATACTATAGTAACCTGTTGGCTGCATAGAGGATCATGTCAAACCAGCATTGGCAATAGGCCTCATGGGATCTATTGTAACCTCCAGCTGCATTAATCATGTTGATGTTGTTGGCCCACACTTGTTTCCTCCACACAGTATTCCCTGTATATCCAAAGAGTCTATGGTCATGTTGTGGCAATGCACCTATTATGATATCATTTTCCTGTGGGGAGAAATTGTCACCCTAGGTCTGCCATCTGAAAGACAGTGATATGCACATGTTCATATTCATGCTGGAGCCCAGTTTTGCAGATGATTATCTGAGAGCTTATATCACTGTAAACAGTATGCATTCCTGTGAAATGCAAAGGTCTATGAAACACTCACTGTGACATATAATGATGTGACATATAAAAAGTTACAAGAATGCCTGCATACATAACAGCTGTAAAATCAGCATAACTCACAATATTTGCAGAGACTGTCTGTCGGATTCAAACCACTTACCCTACATATCTGCTAGATGGAATGCCAAAAACAACAGTATCATGCCACTTGAATCTTCATGGAGTTTGCATTAAAATACTATACAAATTATCAACTGAACAACTTGCAGAAAGCATTGGAAAACCTCAGTATCTGTAAGCAGGCCAATGAGAGCACTGATCCTTTTTATACTGGACCAGTAGTATAAGACTTGTATTAGGAAACATCAATTAATAAATATCCGTAACAGCAAAATGGAATAGTACATATGGATAATGTTGAATTCCATAGGTTTCTGTATGTGCACCACAGATTGCATGGAGTCACCCACAAGACATACAGATAATCCATAAATTCACCCTAAGTAATTTGTTTTATTGTTTGTTTGTCCAGAAAGTTGTACATGGCTGAAGGTGGAATTGATGTTTCTGAAGTGAATTCTTGCCACAGGAATAAATTAAGTGCCATGAGTCTTACGATGCTGGATTTTTCAATCAGTCAAGTAAATCCGTTGCTTGGCCTTGATTTAATTAATACTGCACCAACTGACTCTGAGGATTTGAGTAGAATGGAGAGTTTTGAAAAAAATACTTTCTGAAGTGGAAAATGCAGCCTACTGGCTCAAATGGCTTTAGTGGCAGCATTTCCACCTTGAGGCTGCATTCATTATAATGTTGTTCCAAGAGGCTTACAAATTAAGTGTATGCCGACCTACGAAAACATATATCCTGATTTGCTAGCACCCTGGCAAGCAATTAATTTGGAAAACAGCTTTAAGTACATCAGGCTGCTTATAGATTATTTAATCCTATGGAGGAACAAGCAGCCAACCTGATAACACATAAACAAATGGAGCTGGAAGACACAGCCTTACTGGAGACTTTTTTGAACAAGATTGAAGCATTACAACAGAGCATAAGCCAATATGAGAAAGGCTTAAATTATTGAAGAGTCACAGACTGGCTAGGGACTTTCAGGACTTTAGATTTAGAAATCTTTTTGATTGGCCAAAGACACAAAAGAAACAGGATGCAGTTACATCCGAAGGAGTAGCTGAAATAGTGAATAGTTCACATGCAATACAGGAGGTACAAAGGCAGATTTAGAATATGCGAAGAGATAAGAATAGGACAGTGAGAAACAAAGATACAGTATCAACAGATAAACTTCAACAATAATATGTAGTAAGTGACTCATACTCTCTACCAACGCACTCACCTTCCAGCATAAATAATGGGAGCAACACAGCAATGGCAGACACTAAATGTACACCTGATTTAGGAAGGAGATTTTGACATTGTACATACATACAGAATTAACACATTGTACATTCTGTTTGTTCCAGAGCTGCCCATTTTAATGAGGTCATGTTGACCACGCCCACAGAGATCACTGAGCAGAGACTGATAGAAATGGAAAGTGAATTCACTTCTAATGCTATGAACTGCTCTGTTGTGGTCAACATTTCTAGTCGTGAAGTGCAGATTAGTGTGCTTCACTGTGGGAAATAGACAACAGATGTTGCCACTGTCCAGCACTACCACTTTGGCATGGTTATGATTTGTGGATTGCCATATCACGTATGTGCAACAAAAAGACATGTCATTTCCCATGTTTGTTGTGGGGGTGGTGGTGGTGGCTGCAAAGATGACATTTCATTGGCTAATTACATTTTGAAAAAGAGGAACTGATTACCTGTTATTTAGACTCTGAAGAAGGCCTTAAAAGACTGAAAGCACTCATTTAGGATTTTAACTTTTATTTTTATAGTGTTTTAACAATCAACCTTCTTTGTGGTGGGATCTTGTCTTTTTGATTTTGATAATTATTTTTTTCTGTACTGCTTACTTTTGCTATGTAAATCTTTCTACACAGCTGCATATGAGAAATGAATGTATGTCCTTAATGCATACAGGAAAATCAAAATGTACTCCAGTAAGTTGCAAAAATGTGTCTTAAAGCATGCATTTTCAATAAAAATAAATCTAAACAGGTACATTTAAGAAAGAGTAATGTTAACAGAGGTAATATTCCTCAAAACAAAAATGCTGGCAGGTGCCAGTTTAGCTTATCAGCTACCTATGACTCAGGTATAGCTGAAAGTATGAACACCTAATGTGCTTCCACCTTTAAATACCATTTGTGTTATAATTAATTAATGAGTTTCATTAAAATTCCAGGTTTTGAAATCCCATTTGCACACATCTGTTTAAGTTCCTGAAATTTGGCACTTTAACCAATAGCTTGGCATAATGGGAAGGTGCTCTGCACAAGTACCCAACAGGTATTGATAAATGGCAACTGCCTGTTATTTTCTGTGATTTGGTAACATGACATAAGTGCCACTTTTAAATACTGGTTTTGATATATTTACTGATCAGACTATTGCTACTTGTAAAATGAGTGAGGCCTAAATGAGCATTTTTCCACTTTTTCTGCATTTTCATTGGAGTATCAAGATGGCTACTTCCAGGAGGCCCATTGGACTGAGGTGTAGACTACACAGGAGTGGAGCATCGGACGATAGCAAAGCCAATGAACTTTGAGAATGTTTCACATTTGGAACCAGAGTGTAAGGGAGCACCAACAATGTACAGGGATCAACAAGACTGGAGTGCACGTTTGCAACCACTATGCTGACCTGCATCAGAAGGATGCAAGGAGCTTAGTCAGAGAGTCACTGAGGTGCGGAGACAGCCAGTGGATTCCTACAGTGTCATAATATTACATATACCTGAGCATTCCTAAGGAATTTAGAGATATAGCTGTGTCACAAATATATCAGATAGATAACCATTAAGTAGCTGTTCTGACAATTAGCTCACCTGGATAATTAAGAAAACATTGTGATTTCTCTCTAGGTAAGTATGAGTTCTAATCCCATGTTATTCATTTGTTTAATAATGTTTATAATATACATAGTTCTGAAATTTGTAGATGTACATCTGTTTTCCAACATATATACATAATTCTGAATGTTGTAGATGCACAGTTGTTTTCCAGTATACAACAACATTATCTCACAAATCCACTATAGTTGTGTATCACTAATTCCTATAGTGCCTAGGCTGCTGATGACTAAGTATTTCATAGTTATCCCTTATACTATGAAAATATATCCTACTCTAGCTGTATATGTCTGAAAAGTAACACACTTCTTTACTTCATTCCTCCTAATAAAGTGAATATTCTTACTACATTTGTGTATGTTTAAGCCAACAGGAATGCCTATCTGACTGAATACACATGTTCTCAGTTTTGTGTTGATACCTGCTATTTATTTAGATTATAATGGCCAATAAGTGTCTGAAGTTTCCATATTCATCCTTTATCTGCAGGAATATGGCTAAGCACACACAGTACCTGCTTGTTGAAAAGAAACATATGCTGCATGTTAGCTATGCTTGTAAAGAAACCAGCCAACACTTGTACACTTTGGCATTCTGTTAGCTCAAATCCACATATAGGGAGCATCACTATATTATTATCTTGGTTTACTTCACACAGTCAAATATTCTTTTCTGCATAAATGTTTATTGATATTAATGATTATTTTGTGCATGCTTGCAAATAACTTGGTTATCCATCAAATTCCTACAGATATATTTGTAGTCCATAATGTTCTGTTAACCACATCTCTTTAAGTGCAGGGTTATCTTTAAAGCTTGAAACAGACTGTTAAATGTCTGACAAAACTTTGCGCAATATGGCATTATTTTCAAAAGTGCTATCAAGTGTTGTTTAGTCATTCATATGGTCAGACTTATAGTTGAAATGCAGAACAGGGAGATACAGTGATATACACATTTGCTTTCTGATGTGCACTTTGTCAAAGAATATCTTTAAATGTAGTCCTCCCACATACCTTTCTGTGTTCCTACTGTAGAGTACCTTTTATGTCTCTTTTAACAGCAGCTTTGTGATACATGACAATGTCCCACTGTCCCACTGTCTGAAGGATGAAGGTTTGTCACTGCTGTTACTAGTTGTGACCACAATGCTGACACAGATTCATTCTTGCTAATTATTTACCTAAATGCCCAGCACATGTTCATTTTTTGAAATCCTAAGAGATAATCCATATTAGTAGCCCATCCCACATTCAAGTGATGTCATAACCTTAAGTCTTTAATGCATTCACAATATGCAGCTATTCTCAAGCAAGTCGCATTAGCTAGGCAGTTTGGCCATATATTAGAGTTGTAGGTGTGAATCTCATGTCCTGCAGTCTGTACTCAAAAATGTAAAAGCCTATATGTATGGTGATTATCTGATGTTCTTCAGAAATAAACTTTCTTAGAACCTGAGCTGAGCAATGTGTGTTCCCATTATTTGTGGACTGCATCATTCATAGTTGCTCTTTTCTTTTTTCATGAGATGAAGACAGGACCTGAACTCATGACCTATGCATCAAGCAGATGCACACTCTTGAGGAGCAGCATTGAGAGAGAGGCACATTGCTTAATTTTTCTATTTTTTTAAATAAAATTATATGATCCTTGTTACAGGGCTGTATTTTTTACATTCCCATGTATATGTTTTAGAATGACTAAATATTTATCATGCATCTGTAAGTTAAGTGCAATAATCACACTATAACTGCAGTGGTGGTGCTGCGGTAGTGTTGTCACCTCACAGTAAGACGTTGTCCTGTTAGATTCTCAGCTAGAGCATCTTCTGTGTGGAGACATGCATGAATGGGCGTACCTTTGTTGAAGGTTGTGCATCAGAGCTGGCAACTCTGCATGTGAAAATCTACTGTCAATCATTAGCGGACCGGAGTTCCACTGTGGCAACCCCTAACCGGGAAAAGCTGAAAGATACAACAACCTGTGCTTAAATGCCTGATTGAAATATAAACATGTTGAACTATCATTTAGCACCAAGCCTTGTTTTCTTAAGATAATTTTTGAAATGTAGGACACAACCTAAATGACAGCTGGGTTTGTGTATCTGTCGCACATACTCAACAGTAGAGTGTTTTTTTCATGTTAAGTCTAGTGCTTTGACTTCTGCTTGTAATGCATAGCTTGATACACTTGTATGTGTGAATGTGTTTCTCAGTGATTGACCTGTTGTGCATAGCCTGCCTATTTGCAGACTGAATGGGTATCTGTTATGCCAGTGTTCACAGACTGTGTGTCATGCCCTTTAGTTCAACATTGGAATTGCTTGCGCTCCCTGAGCAGTTATGTCTGTGTGTGAATGTAAATTGTTGTCTCTGCATGTAATGAGTCATATGAACAGCCACCAAATGACACTGTTAAAATGAAGACAAAGGGAGATAATAATATTGTGAGTGTGATAGACATTTGCTTTTCATTGTTATGGTTTTGACTACTATCGTACATCGCATATGGTGGTACAGTGAACTGTGGGAATAACGTATTTTAACATACCATGAGGACTGTTTTCTGCTTGTTCATTGTGTCACAATGGGTATGTTATGGAGATAGGTAGTATCAGGTCTCCAGGCCCCAAATAAGACTCCCCACTGACCACTACAGAGCTAAATCCTTAGCCGAGTGTTCCACCACCCTCTCTGTTAAATTACTCCTTTCAGTGTCCCTGTTCAAAGTAGCTGTCACATATACACTCTTTGAGATTTGATTTTCACACACACACACACACACACACACACACACACACACACACACACACACACACACACACCTGGGAAAGGTGGCACAGCTTACCCACTCTGACACCTCCACCCAGACTATAAGGTAGATTCACTGCCACCAGAACACCTGAATCCAACTACTTTAAGGTTCTTACAAGGATGCCCAATTACACTAGTAAAATTAATATTTATACAAATGGTAGTGTTAAACAAGCAGCAAGACTTTCAGGAATGTGGAGCCTCGCTGTCACTAAATAAATGCAAGTACTCTCAAAGGTTAAATATTTTCTGAAAGACCAGCCACAATGAATGGTTTAGATATATTTAATAATAAATAAATCAAACATGAAAATGCTTTATATCTATTTACAATAAACACCAGAATTTCTTCACAGGAAATAAAAAAAAAAAAAAACAGATGGAAAGACTCAGATGCAGAAAAAATACATTTGGCTAATCTCACTATACAGAAAAAAATTACATTTAGCTAATCTTACTATATTTTCCTAACTGACTGAAGAATTACTGTTCCCTAGTTACTTACTAAAGCAAGGCGAAATGAAGGTGGATGAGTGTCTTTGTCATGTCCCAAAAACAGAGTGCACACCTCACATCTCTCACTAGTATTCAAGTACAGTTTCAGTGCAGGCTACAGAATGACACCACATCTGGTCACCTGACTCTGTGGTTCCCACACTACCCCCTCACTAGAAACTAAGCCATAACTGGCACTGATATGTCACAATACACACACAGAAATTTAGCTAAGGTTTATGACAACATCTGGTAGCTGTAAAACAATTCCAACATTTCCACCCTTGCTGCAGAAACTAATAAGCCATTTTCTGGCACCACAACCCAGGGTAGCAATTAGTTCACAACTAAGGACAATGGAGCAGGACCCCAGTCCAGGCCTTTCACAGACATTGCATTTCTGTCTGCATTCAGACCTGTGAGATATAATCTTTATGGTCTAAACCAAGTCACTTAATTTCTCTTAAGCTTAGCTGGGCAGAGTTTAACCCCTTCCCTTTTGGTATCCTCTCTTAAAATATATACATTTTATCTATTACAACAGTGCAGTCTGACATACGGGTTTATATTAGAACATCAAAGTTTCAGGTCTTTGAATGTTCTAATATTGACACCTAATAAGTGAAAGCTGAAAATAGTGAAGTTTTAGATAACCAAATTCTTTCCTAGGGAAAGAATTTGGTTGTCCATTCCTGTTGCTTCACTATTTTCAGCTCTGTGGTGGAAAGTTACAGTTGGGTTCAGGTAAGTGTGCGATTGTGTGGATGTGAAGGTTACGGTGGGATAGGTGAGTTAGGGTTAGGGCGCCGGTGAGGTGTGTGTGCAATAGTGACGGACTTTAGGGTTAGGGTATGGGTTAAGGTAAGTGGGTAGATAGTGGTGTATGTACAGTTTAGTGTAGGTTTAGATGTAAGATTTTAGATGTATGTGTGTGGATTGCTGTTTGTTTGGTGTGTTTGTGTGTATGTGTTTTGGAACAGCAATTTTTTTCCCTAGGAAAAAATTTGATGTTCTAAATTTTCGGTCTTATCGGTTTTCGGTTACTAGGTGTCGATATTAGAACATTCGAAGACCTGAAACTTCGATGTTCTAATATAGACCCTGACATACATGTATATTTCTTTTCTGCCCAGCAAGACCCACTGTTGATACAGTTTTAACAAAAGAAACTTTACAAATACATTTTAACACAAGCATCTGTACAAATCAATTTGATATTCAAATGACATATAATTCTTTTCTTTACATAACTCCAGCTAGCTATGTTGGCACATGTTAAACATGCACTTCCCTACTCCCTTTGACACAGCTAGCACTACCTCAAGTCATCACACAGATCTTGTCATGTGACATTTAATTATGTTTCAATGTGTGCATACACACATTAACGCATTACACCTTCCTCCCACATTCAGCTGTTCATGCATTGTGGCATTTAACCTGCAGCTAGTGCTGCAACAATTACCCTTTAAATGTGGCTTACTGTGGGATATAGTCAGACAACAGATGTTGTCCACTGTCCAGCACTACCACTGTGGTATGGTTATGATTTGTGTATTGCCATATCATGTATGTGCAACAAAAGGACATGTAATTTCCTATGTGTTTTGGATGGCAGTTGTCATGCTGTCCTACTGGCATGATGTGTTCACTGTGCTATGTGTTGTCAATGCTGATGCCATGTGGAGTCATATACAAGTATGTCATACCTACTGGCAGTCCTCCTTTTCTGACTGCATTGAACACCAACTTAATGTTAATGTATATACCATGGTATGGATAATTTATTCAGTTATGCCATTCTTGCTGTTTGTTCATTTCCATATCCATTCCTTATTCACATAAGTTCACATCTCCTGGCAATATTTGTACACATTAACTGATGATTGTACATGTCTCTGCACATAGTCTGATCCATGCTGAAACACCATTGTACCTTTAGCATGTGAGCATCCACTGTCTTATCACTGATGTGCTGTAATGATGCACACAGGAATGTCTTCTAATCAATAATGAGCAGGGTGCATGACATACACCTGCAGTTGTTTAGTCAGCACTGGCATGATAGAATATGTGCATGTGATTGAAATTCTTATCCTATTTTGAAGGACATCACCAATAGAGTGTGCCCATGTGACATACATCTGCCATTTGCTTAAGAGTATTTTGGGTTGGCTTTGACAACGCTCTGTTCTGTACACATACATTGGCAGTGTATAAGCTTACTTTGTTCTCCTGCTTTTCCTTGATGGTGGCCATGTTAACCACCCCACTTCTACCTTCATATTTACATAATATATTTTGCAGATATGTTTAACTTTGTTGCAGTTATTGACCATTGTCATGTATTCTGTTGTTGACATGGTTAACATGTGACAAATGTATGCCCATTTTATGGATGCAGAACATCTACAAACAAGTTGCTGGCTACTGCTTGAAATACATCCTTATTCCCATTATACTTGTGTGTTAACAGTGTACATTGTTGAAATTCATCAGCAGAACCTGATATTTCTTTTTTTAAGCTATAGTGTTATATTTTTGTAAATATTGTTACATATCATTAGTGTGTTTATGAGTATTGTCATTGTTTTCATGTATGTTCCATTTAGGCCACTGACAGTTGTATATATAAACCTACACCTATGTGTTGCTTTTGACATGGCATATGTATTACATTACACATTTGGGTTGTGTATGCCTACATGTGTATTTAACATTCACTTTGCTGTGTTGCTTCAGTACTGCTGTGTGGCACTGTGCTTGTTTGTTTGCCATGGTCTGAGGTTCAGTTCTGTTCTCTGCTGGAGTTATCTAGCATTCTTAGATCTGCATTTGTTCATCTGTGATGTAGCTTGGCTTCACTTGCACTGCTAGCAGACTACGTGGATATGTGTTTATTTATCCAATGTGTACTGTGATGCTTATTTTTACCCCACAACACACATCTACCATTGATTATACACATTCAGGCATGACTGCCACACAGTTCGTAACATGTCATAACATGATAGTGCATAGGTATATATGTTTGTTTTGCATTTCATCATGGCTGATATGCATCCCACCCTGTTTGACAGCTTTCCATTGTCCATGTTGTGCAGTGTGCTGTCTGTGTAACTTACTTGTCCTTACTGTTTTTTTCCCAAATTTTGTCAGTCATGTGTTGTGAAATTTGTTCTATGGTAAACTTAGTGTGATGGCCCTCTCCTCCTAGTTTCTTATCTCTACCTTTCTTTCTGTTCTTAACAAAATAAAAACATGAGGCCTATTCCCACAAAAAAAAAAAAAAACATTGCTCATGTCCCTCTGACTTTCCCTCTGATTTTCCTATTTCAATATTCCTCTTGTGTCTCATTTTTCTTCACCCATACCCCACGTTTTCTTTCCTATCTCCCACTTTTCTTGGGTGTGTGCATTAAGTGCGTTTTCCACACAAGTCCCCTACCCACTGTTAGCTAATGTTAGCTGTGGTAATGTCATCCTGATTTCCTTTTGTCTTAATTAATTTTTTTTATTAGAAAATGTATGGATTCCATTGTAATCTGTAAGTGATGGTGTATTTTTATAATAGCCGATGTAGGAGGGTATTCCATAGTGGTCTTTAAGCATATTGGAGAGATTCTGTTATAGATGCATATTTAAGACTGTCAGGATGCTTGAATTGTGTGATTCTTTCCATAACTTTCGTAATGTACATCATGCTTTGATAGCGATTTTTCATTGCTTATGGATTAATTGCCGGTAATGCACAGTGTGCAGTTAATACTGAAATCGTCCATTATGCTCCGAGATATTCAGAGTTCACTGAGGCTCATTTACATATTACATCATTATCAGCAACTGTGACACTGATATCAGTGTAATGCACTGGATTATGTGAACTTTACAGAATCTGACCCATTATCTATATTACATTCTTAAAACCTTAGCCCCATATATCAAAACTACTGTTATGATCTACAGATACTGTGGCTGCGGTGGTGCAGCGGTTAGCATTGTCACCTCACAACAAGAGGTGCTCCTGTTCGATTCTTGACTGGAGCGCCTTCTGTGTGGAGTCTACATGCCTTCCCCACGGTCGAGTGATGTCTAAAGATATGCTGGTAGGTGCATGCGTGAATGGGTGTGCCTTCTTTGAAGGTTGGGCATCGGGCTGGCAACTCAGCACCATAAAAATCCACTGCCAATATTAGCGGACCAGAGTTCTGCTGTGGCGACCCCTAACCTGGAAAAGCTGAAAGGCAATTATTACTGTTATGATCTACAGATGCTCTCCATCTCACTTTTAGGTGTAACGACATTAGTAATATTCAGAACTAACACTTAGACTGACATCTGCAGAATTAATGTCCATCAGAATGTGTATTAAATGAGGCGGCCACAGTGGTGCAGCAGTTAGCATTGCCGCCTCACAGCAAGAGGTTCTCTGGTTCAATCTTCGGCAGGGGTGCCTTCTGTGAGGAGTCTGCATGTCATCCCTGTGGTCGCGTGGGTTCCCTCCGGGTGCTCCGGTTTCCTCCCACATCCCAAAGACATGCTGTAGGTGGATTAGACACTCTAAATTGGCTCTAGGCATGAGTGCATGCATGTGTGTGCCTTCTGTGGCAGGTTGGGTGCCAGGCTGGCAACTCGACAACGTAAAACTCCACTGCCAATCATGAGTGGACAGGTGATCCACTTTGGCAACCCCTAACCAGGAAAAGCCAGAAGAAGAATGTGTATTAAATAGAGCTGATCTGAAGTTCTCATAGGATCAGTGTCAAATAAGGCACATCAAGCAATACTTATGAATGTTTACAGACAGATGACATATCATTAATGAGCACTGAAGAAATAAAGAATGCAAGCTTTCCTCATAACAAGCCCAGGGCAAGATCCTATTCTTCCTAGTTTATAGCTCTTCAGATTTAGAATTGTTAAAGGATTCCATATCATCTTTATGAGAAGTAGGACACAAATTTTACCTAAGGTCAGTAAAAAAGAATGAAATACTAAAACTACATGCATTTAACTATGATCAAAGGCCTTATATAATTCATGTGAGATTGTGAATAACAAGATCTGGCCTAAGATTCCATATTTTAGAGGACAGCAATTTTTTTAGGTTGCAAATAATCTCATAATTAGCTCATACAACAGTTGATCACTGCTTTAGCCAGTGAGCTGACAGCGTGGTTAAATAGTTCTGCTTTTGTTTCATGTTTACAATTAACTTGTGTTATGAGTCGGCACGACTCAGCATTTACTATGAATTTTTGCTTAGAAACTTAACCATGAATGTGTGACAAGTCCTTGCAGTCTGGAAAAGGAAAGTTCCAAGATGCAAAATGTAGAACCGTTACTCAAACTGAATGTCATTTGACAGATCTGTTGAAGGGCTGACTATTAATATCTCTGCCTTTGTCCCACCCATCAAAAAACTGGTCACATTATTGGCTAATAGTACTGCTACGAATGAATAACTATAACACTGGATTCCACAGTGTGGAACAGCAATTCATTGTGAACAGCACAACTTTTCTTGCACAGAGGCTTGTTATGCAGCTCTGCATCCAACATCTACTCTAGGTGAGGGTGCATGGTTAATATTCTGCAACCAGGAAGGCAGTGTTCAATTACTGTTAGCTGAATAGCACTATGTGGGTGTAGTGCATAGCAGACCCAGGGGCTGGGGTATATACACTCGTCCTCTCTCCTTTGTACAAATAAATTCCTAGCTACACTGAGTAGCAGTTTATCCTTTGACTTTCCTCCTCTTTGGTTTATGTCTGATTGCCTTAAAAGTGTATGCATTGTAGAGCAGAAAAAGTGTAAGGAAGTCATTCTCATTCTACAAGTCAGCAGCTAACAGGCAACAGTGCTATACAATCTGACAAGTAATGCCATACTTTCCATGCAACTGATCTGTCATCTATTGTTTGTTAATCAAACAAGTGAACTTATTTAAGAATCATCTTCAGTCAGAATCCAAGCTAAAACTGAATATTCAGGTCCATGCAAGACAGATACATAAAGCAAAGAGAAACATAAATACATACAGTTCTTATTACTTCATTAATGCAATTTTCTGAAACCATAAGTAAAATGAATTTATGACTTTATATTAAAGGCAAACCAAAGACATTAATAAAGAATATGAACAAAGACAATATAGGGATTTAAAGAAAAGGTACATAACACGAGATAAATATTATCATCCTCAGCTGTTTTTGAAGAGTTTATTAGTCTGCACAGAGGGAGTTTTTACTATCCAAAAAGGTATAAATATAAACAGAATATGCCATGAGATCAAACTACAACCTTCTAAAATATTTAGTATGACTCTAAATCTCTCTTTCTTGCCACCAGACCAAAAGTTTGTGTTTGATCTTTGCAAATATTTTGAAAAAGAACAAATTAACACTTTCTTATTTATTTTTGTGACTGCGGAAAGTTTTATCAACTTTCTACAAGTTGTATGGGAATTTTTTTCTCCTCAATGTCTACAGTACATCTGCATATGCTATTATATTTTATATTGTATATAACTTACAGATATTCTGTGATGCAATACTTTGTTGAAACTTACTTGTGTTTTGATGCACCTATAGGCTAAGCCTGCAAGGGGTACTTTGGGTTCAGTGCTCTAATGTGATAAACAAATGTAAATAAATGTATTGTATTCTTTCCAGGTTCTGTTGTGCATTTATATGTCAATAGGGACTGATTTGTTGCTGCCAACCTTTACCCTCAAACTCTGTATAAGTACTAATGTGTGAATGTTCCCAAGGAAGGCATCCAAGAAAAAAAAAACAAGAGAGGTCCTTGTTGACAAAGTCTGGACTTAATCTCTAGTATATCTGCAAATTACACACCAAATAACTAAATAGTTCATGCACAGCAGTAAATGTCATTTGTGAGACACTCTCATATATGGAAGAGGAAGACGCAAACATATTTTTTCCTTTTGACCCTTTTACTGCTGAGCTCCAGTTTGTTGAATAGATTATGGTGTTGAAAATACTCTTTTGAATTGAGAAATAATTCTGGTAAAATCTGACTTTGGAGAAGATTTTAAACATGAATAAGCAAAGACTGAAAAGCGCTGCATGTCTTGAAGTGACTATCAGCATGTACATGAATATTCTAAGTGCTGTTGGTGGTGAGAACCACTTAATTTAGTATAATTTGATTACATGGAGGATTTTCATGGTCATGACCTCAAACTGCCATTCATGTTTTTAAATAAACTTCGACTTCCTTCGAGCTAAAGGAACTGATGATTTACACATGTGAATTTGTCAGTGTACTAGTAAAAATAAATCTCCCTTGGTAGTAGTTTTTTTTGTGTTAATATTTTAGTCCAGAGATATGAACAACTTTGTTTAATGACTTTTAAAACTTTTGCAGTCGGGTACTGCAAGAATTAATCAAATAAGATATTTCCATATCCATGGTAAAGACTGCATTCTATCACATATACGGCCAACAGTACGTTGTCATATATAGGTCAAGATTGTATTTCGAGAAGTTAATGCTACTACAGACCTTATGTATTTACTTATTTAGATTTTATTTTTTAAATATATTTGCATTAAAACTTGGAGGGCAAGCATTTCAGTTTATGGAAATTTAATAAATATGACAGAACTATTTTCTTTGTGCACAAAACAGTTAAATTTGAAGGATATTTAACTTACTTCTCATAGTAATGAGATATTTGAAAATATTGCGGTCAGATGGTTCTGACCACATAAATTCTGATTAAACTTCAATCAACACCAGAATCATATCATCACAAAAGCAGCCTATACCAAAATGAATACAGCCTAATGCTCTTTCAATGACTGTGAAATGGATAATACTTAAGTCTAGAAACATTTTTTTTTCTTTTCTATGTACGTTTTATTGAATTTTACAACAGTAATCATACACTGACAGACAGTCCCAGAATGCTCACTTTAGAAGGGGTTATATGTATGTATGTATGTGTGTATATATATATATATATATATATATATATATATATATATATATATATATAAACACTTTGGAATCTCAAAACACTGAAATGTCAAATTTTAGTATCTCGAGACTAAAGTGTTGAATCTGCAGATGTGCGAAACTGCAGAATATCGAACCTGGAAATGTCAAACCCACAGTACTGATGGCGCATTAGGTAAGTGTGGTGTTTTTAAGGGTTTTGGGAAGGGTTTGTGCATTTGTGAGTTTGTTGGGGAGTGTTAGGTGTGGGTTAGGGTACATAGAGGTGAGAGTGTGAGTGTGTCAGTGTTGAGAGTGGTGATGTTTGTATCTGTGTGTTTGTGCGAGGGGGGGTGCGAAATGTATGTTTGTGGGTTTTGTGTGTGTTGGTGTTTAGTGCGACCTTGGAGTTAGTATATATAAGTAGGGGGGTGGGGGTGCAGCCACCCTCATGGGGGTGCAGGGGGGGGCTTGCCCTCCTGCTTATAGTAAGTGTGTGTGTGTGTGTGTGTGTGTGTGTGTGTGTGTGTGTGTGTGTGTGTGTGTGTGATTGTGTGTTGTTGTGTGGAGGTAGGTGTAGTTGTGTTTGTGTGTGTGCTTTAATGGTTGGGGTTTTGGGTTTTGCAGTTTTGGTTTTCGTTTTTTTGGTGTTTCGGTTTTATAGTCTTGAAATACTGAAATTCGATATTTCAGTATTTCGAGATTATAAAGTGAATCCATATATGTGTGTGTGTGTGTGTGTGTGTGTGTTTGTATATATATATATATATATATATATATATATCTATATCTATGTTTCTATCTATATCTATATATATATATATATATATATATATATATACATATATATATATATATATATATATATATATATATATATATATATATATATATATATATATATATATATATATATACAGATACCTCTCTCTCTCTCTTTCTGTATATATATATATATATATATATATATATATATATATATATATATATATATGAGCAATATATAAGAAAATGACATTCACTTTTAAAATGTGAACACTAACATCACTACATATTGATTTGTGAATCTGGGGTAGTTAAGATTAAATGTAGTTCTAAACATTTTTAAAAGAGTAGCTTTACTAGCAATATAAAACAGCTATTCTATCATACATCACAAAGTTCAATACATCACTGCTTCTACCCATCTACAGACTCAACAATTACTTAAGTAAATACTTCTTACAGCCCACTGCTTAGTGTTTCCAATGTGGACAGTCTGTAGAAATGTTACTCTTCCTTAAGGAACTGCTAGTACATCACTGGAGATTAAACTCTTGAATTCCTTCCCTCTTTCTCAGACATTGCAGTCTATCTTCCTTTATTCAGTTTGAAGGTCTTCATCCCAGTTTCTTTGAACAGTTAAATTAAGAGTGCCAGAAGGATAGCACATCTATCTCTTATGAGTAAAACCATTCCTAGAATACACTAAGGACTCATTTTCTAAATCATGTATCCTTTTTTTTTTTTGTTATGTAGCTTAGTAACTCCCTTACAAGAACCATCCACCCTCTCTGATGGAAGTTAGTCTCCTTAGGGGATTTAGGAATTACTTCTTACTGCATTGAATCCTATTCCACTTATTTACTTTTTCCTCTCATTCTTAGATTTCTATCTTTCCTTCCTTCGTGGACAGCAGCCTTTGTTTAGCATTGCCTCATCACCCTCCCTCATCTGCTTTTATCTCTTGCTTTTCTTGCACAACACTGATTACCTGCTTACTTTCCATTCTTCTTCCCATATCTCACACCAACCCTCGTCCAGCTTCCTCATCTGCTATAAAAACTTAAATAGCCCTCTTTTCTCATCTTCTCTCCTTCCACTTTGAAACTATTTCACTTTTCACCCATCACAATCCAGGCTGGATTTTCATCTTTTCCTTTAGATCCCAGTATATGCTTCCATGTACCACTCCAAAGTGACCAAAGCAAAGTCTGTCTTCTACTTCCCTAGCTTAGACTTCCTCCTCACCCCTCTCCACAACTCTCTTTTGTTCTTATGGCACCACTGTATGTGCAATTTCCTCACATCTCCATCAATTTGTTTGAGTTATATCATCTGTACATAAGGAACATCTACAAATTATAGACTTGATTTACATTCCTAAGCCTGTTTTCCATATCCTATTCAACTTCCCTTAATGCATCATCTGTCTCAGCAGATGTCTTTGTTTTTGCACTACCCCATCTACAATTTGCCCTTAGCCTTCATAATATCCTTTATCAAGTACTCTTCTTCCCTGCATCAGGGCCATCTCAAGCCATATTTCAGAGTAAATATTGACACTGAATGGTTGTGAATAGAAGCCAGTCTCCATTTTCTACCCCAATATTTTTTATTCTATAACAATGTTATGAATTCATGCCATGATTCCCCATTCCAATTCCTTCATGTAGTATAGTCCTCTTTTCTCAATATCTCTAATCTCAAAACTTTTCCGCACCTAAGACTAATCTGTTATATCCTATCTAATTTTATATCTGGAACTCTGCCCAAATGCTTCTTCACCTCTCTGTCTGTATCTCAATCATCCTTAGCCATAACACCTCCTTTCTCCAAACCTCATCACTTATCCTACTGTACCCATCTGAAATGGCAAGCCTCCTTTCCCCACACATTTTGGCCCATATTTTTTACCACTGCATAACACAAAAGGTCTGGTATTTTGAAACCACTTAATACTTTGAACTTTCTCATCTTGCCTTTGCTTAACCTGCCCTAGTACCCTTTCCCAAATATCTCTCACAGTACCTTTTAGTTCTCTAAGTTTTCCTTCCTGTGGAGTAGCCTCTATGTGCTACAGACACATTACTGATGGGTGTGCTAAGACTTGAATTACATTTGTTCTTCATCCTAGTGAATGTGCTTTTCCCCCATTTATTTCCTTTCAGTTCTTTTCCTTAACTTCCCCTAGTATAGAATATAATCTTACTGCTAGGTATTTGCAACCCCTTTAAAATAGACAACTCTGTCGATTCAGCTGTGCCCTTTCCAACCAGTGTTAAGGACAATTTCATAAAATAATAATAGTAAATCTGATGTTCGTAGGTTCATAGGTAGGTACTAGGCTATTGGCCCTAGGGCCTATATAAGCCTAGCGAAATGGTACCCTGGCTTTTGCCACCCAAGAAAATTATTTTCCTGGGCCCCTGTCAAGCAGAGCCACAGAAGTGATCCCCGGGGTGAATTTCCTATCTCCCATTCAATCATCAAGATTTTTCTTGAAGAATGCTAATGAGGAGCTTTGTTTGATATAGATAGGTAGCTTGTTCCAGAGTATGGGAAGTCTCTGAGATAGGAATCTATCCCTCCAGCATGTTCTGTTTATTGTGGTGACAAGGTTTAGGTCCCTAGAGCGTGTAGCTCGGAGGGATTGGGATTTCTTTACGTGGAGCATGTCCAACAGCTCTGGGTTTGACATATCTTTGTATGTTAGGCAGAGATCACCTCTGAGTAGGCGATATGCAACAGAGTAAAGATGGAGTTTTTTTGAGACAGTCTGCGTAGGGCATCTGTTTGAGGCCGGTAATCCTCTTTGTGAGGTATTTCTGTGGCCTTCCAGTTGTTGTAGATGTCTTGTGAGGTACATACCAAAAGGGGCATTGTACTCTATAATGGGTCTAATGAGTGATGAGTAGAGGGGAAAAATGACCTCTTTTTCCTGGATGAGAAACCTTCTGTGATGAGGTGTGCCACATAGAAGGATTTCCTGACTACTGTGGCGATGTGATTATCAAAGGAGAGACTACTGTCCACCTGTGTCCCAAGGTCTCTTATCACACTTTCGGTGTTAAGTAGACTACCACCTATGTGGTTGTTCACGGGTACAGAGTTTTTACCAAAAGGGATGACAATGCACTTTTTGGCATTGAGCTTGAGACCATAGCTTTGATACCAGGCATCTGTCTCAGTGAGACCATTTGTAGGATGTCCACATCATTAGGAGATTTGATTATGGCTCCTAGTTTGCAGTCATCTGCGAACTTTGTTAGCCAAAGATGTTCTGTGTTAGCCTGTACTTCAGAGAAGTAGATATCAAACAGGAGAAGACCTAGGACTGAACCCTGTGGTACTCCACTTGTCACTGGTCAGAAGTTGGATTTAGACCCTGCTACTTTCACAGTGTGGATTTGGTCAGTGAGACAGTTGGCAACCCATCTTGTGACATAGGTATCTATACCTAGTTTAGTGAGGTTTTTCTATAATTCCAGAGTGGGGGTTGGTGTTGAAAGCCTTGGTGAGATCTAGATAGGCTGTGTGTACCACCTTACCTTCATCTACAGCTTTGGTGACCGCTTCGAAGAAGTCTATCAGGTTTAGGAGACATGATCTGCCTTTTACAAACCCGAACTGGGTAGGGTCCAGAGTTTGGAGATTACCAATGTCATTGTTTATAAGTTCCATGATGAGACGCTCCATAGCCTTGCAGACGAGGCTCATCAGGCTAATGGGGCAGTAGTTCCCGGGGTCCATGGGTGCTCCCCCTATGTGGACTGGGATAACTGTTGCTTTGCGCCATTCAGTGGGCACAAAGCCTGAGGTGAGGCTATGAGTGAACATGGTACTTAGGTGGGGTGCCAGTTCGTTCTGTAGTTCATGCAGAACGCAGCCTGAGATGTTGTCAAGTCCCATGGATGCTGTTTTCCTGGCTTTGGAGAGTGTGTTTTTTACATGCGCAGCCGTGATTACAGGTACTGTGCATTCTTCTGGTATAGAGATGGTCCTTTAGTGGATGAGAGAGGGGTAAAGTTAGCACTGAACCTATCTGCCAGGATGTTGGCAATATCAGTTGGTTCTGTATATTTAGTGCTATTGTGCTGTAACTCAGAGCAGATCTGAGTGTCGCCATTGAGATTCTTGACATAGCTATAGAACGCTTTGTGGTTGTCTTTAGAATCAGTGGCAATTTTGTTTTCATAACTAGCTTTGGAGGATTTTATGAGGGATCTCAGCTTCTTACTGAGGCTGACCACAGAGTTCCTCCAATCATGGGATTTTACTCTTTTCTGCAACAGTTTCTTTCTTCTGTTGTACAGTTTGTTTATAGCAGGGGATCACCAGACTGGGTTCCTTTTTTTGGAGGATAGCATCTTGGTTCTGTTAGGGATTGCACGATCCATGCACTCGTGTAAGTGCTTATAAAGTGCAATTGTATAGGATTCAGCAGTCGTATCTCTATTGTCCATCAGTATGGGTGTCATGAAGTTTTCCACTTCTGTCTTAAGAAGCATGAAGTTGGCTTTGGAGAAAGTTTTTACGGTGGTTTCCCTAATGGGGGGTGGGGCTGGGATGTGGATGTCTAGGGTGATTTGCTTGTGGTCGGATCTGACTAATGAGGAATTGACCTCTGGTGCGGAACACCAGTTGTCCATGTTGGTAATGACCAGGTCTAGGATATTGCTGCCCCTGGTGGGGGTGTGGATAAGTTGATCCAAGGCATTGGAATTTATGATTTCCAGAAAACGTTGAGCACAAGAGTTGGTACATTAGTAGTTTTCCCAGTTAATGGTGGGGTAGTTGTAATCGCCGATTATTAGGGTGTTAGGTTGTACCCTAATATTTTCCAGTGTATCAAGAAATGAGGAGTGGGAATCATGGGGCATGGTGGGGGATCTGTAGCAAGCTACAATTTGCACTGCAGTCTTGCCCAGAATTAGTTGCACTTGGATAATCTCAGATGCATTATGCTGAGCAACTAACCTGGAGGTGTGGATATTCTTAATGAATATAGACACTCCTCCACCTTTAGTGCTTCGGTCCAAGTTAGGTGGCCGAAAGGTGTTGTATGAATTATAGCCTGGTAATGCCGGGGTGCTCTCTGGAGCCTTGAACCAGGTCTCTGTCACTCTACAGATGTCGATGTTCTCCATTTTAAGGAGTGCATCGAGTGAGTGCATTTTGAGGTTTAGACTTCTAGCATTGAGGAGCATTACCCTCAGATTTTGCTTGCTTGTACCTGTTACGGTGGTGAATTTGTCATTTGAATTTTGCCTAAAAAAGGCACTATAGGGGTGGCAAGAGCCTTTGCCAGTATCCAGAATCCCAAGGGTGACAGGTGCAGGCCATCTCTGGCAAAGCAGCATGGTTTGTTTATCATATCATCCCAGGCAGACAGATACTGGATCCCCTTAAATGACACCAGAAGCTTAGCCAATTGTTGAAGTCAATCATTTTGTCCTTGTACTGTGGTATCTTTCTGGGTGATGGCAGGATGCTACCCAGGTAGGTTTTATAAAAGGTAGATAATACATGGAACACTGGTGTCTATTTCCGGATTTCATACAGTGGATGGAGAGGAAAGGGTATGTGTATGTTTGAGGTGGCATTGCATAATGCACAAAAACCTTACGATATAGTGAACTGGAATCTGGATAATCTCAGATGCAGATTGCCTAGAATTTTCCAGTACCCCCAACAGTGTCACTAAAATATATTTTAATAACCATATACAGTAACCTGCAATTGTATTGTAACAACTTTTTCATCCTTCTTTCCCTTTTCCCAAATTAAGCATAAACCCCCTCTGCCATGTTCTTTATTGCAACTAAAACAAATTTATATCAAGAACACCTGCTTTGTTCCTCTACCTAGCCTTAGCTTGTCTGAATGACCCCCATTTTTCCATAAGCCCTATCATATCGTCCTGTAAGGTTACCAAATGCCATACAGTAATTAGACCTTCTCCACTACTTGCTGTAAAGTCTTGAAAATTCCACTTCACTATATTGTAAGTTTTTTGTGCATCATGCAATGCCATGCCCCACATACACACACCCTTTCCTCTCCATCCACTGTATGAAATCCAGAAACAGACACCATTGTTCCATGTATTATCTACCTTTTATAAAACCTACCTGGGTTGGGTCTATTATATGAGGCAAAATGCTAAGAATGCTTTTAAAATATTTATAGTAATCCTCTCATCATTTGGGTAACCTATTACTGACAATTCAAAAATAGATGCAAGAAAACAGATATAGTAGTCCATGAAAAAAAGATAAAAGTAGCTTTGATCATTGAAATCCCTACACCTAGTGATTAAAGTGCCTCACATACAGAGAGAAAACAAAGTCATAAAATGTCAGGATTTGCAAGTAGAAATGACAGTAATATAGAAGAAAGATACCCAGACAGTTCCAATAGTAATAAGAGCAATGGGTCTCATAAAAAAGAATTTACAGTCTTATTTAGATATGCTACTGATACACATAAATGTATATGAATTGCAGAAGGACCCGGTTCTGGGCACATTGTGGGTGCTGGGTAGAGCACTTTTGGCTAACATCAAAGACTGAAACAATACTAATTTCATGAACTTCAATCATACCTTGACATAAGAATGGGGTTCATTCTTGTCATGGTAGTAGAACCCAAAAATACTTGGAGAAATAAAAGTGAGAGTAAATCCATGTATTAAAGGTCTCTCCACTTACCTCAAATGCACTATACTAACAGCCTGAATGGGTTCTAATTTCCCCACTGTTCACTATGAATGATCTTCTACACCCTTCACAGAATTTATCCATATGTGTCTTCTATGTTTCTTTACTTTCCCTTCTAAAAGTTTCCTTTCCTTAGCAGCCTTTACCAACCTCATATCTCCCATTACCCAAGCTAAGCTTTTATCTGGGATTCTTCTAAACTATTTAAAAGTTCTTTCAGCTCTAGAATTTAAATTCAGCCATTTTAACCTAATTCCATGCCTCTTTTAATTTTTTCAGTTCTATTGCCACTGATACCATCTGCCAGTCTTTTTCCCCATTTACCTCCCATCTATATGCCATAATCTTCCCTTTCCACATTGCATTGATTACAACTTTTTACCTTACTCAAAGCCTCTACAGATCTTTTTCAGGTCTGTCACTTACCTACATTTCCATTTTAAATAACTAACTTGTGTTCTTGTCCTCTGTTTCCCTGCATTCCACCTGTATATCTTCCAAAGAAATCCTAATTCTCTCGACAATTGTTTGATATATGGGGATTCAGTGTCTCAATATTGAAAATGTGAACTAATGTACTGAAATTAACTAGGAACCTACTCAATCTGCTGTCATCTCTGTATTCCTCCCTAATTTCCTGTATCCCAACTTCTCAAAAGACCTAAAGCTTTTCCTTTCTTTGATGCCTTTTGATGGCATGTATGGAGTTCCATTACCCTCAAATAACTTACATTTCCCCAGTTTTAAAAGCACTGCGAAGTCCCCTTTGATTAAAATTGTATCACCTGCTCTTACCATCTGCTGCCTGTCCTGTGTTCTCATCCTAGTTTAGCCCATATTATGCATCATCATACTCTATCTTTGCAAGGCACCTTCCCTCTGTTTACTTCCCATCATGCTCTGCCCTGCTGTCTGACACTCCCAATCAAAATTTGTAAACATTAGTATCACTAACCCCACATGCATGCAACTATCAGAGAGAGAGAGAGAATACATTTCCATTAAAGACTACTCACTTCTCTTGCTCTTAACTTTGGTTCTTGCAGCATTCTAATGCACACCTTTTCTCACACCAGATTATACAACACTCATCTCTTTTGATCAGATTGCTAATTACACTAATGTATTATACTGAGTTATTGTTAGACCTCCTACATCCCATTCTCAGTAACTGTGTTCCTTTACCATCAAACTAGAGCTAAACTGAGTGGGTGTTTGGGTGGGACCACCTGGCTCACCTGGTTCAACAATGCTCTCCTTATCAACAGTTAACATCTGAAATTGCAAGCCATCCCAATAATATGTCTAGTGTGCACTTGCAGCCAGGGGTGTAGCCAGAATTTTCAAATTTGCACTCACAGCTCCCACACTGCTGCCCCCTCAACAAGCCACACCCACATTAACTCTGCTGACCAAGCAAAAGCCCACTTCATACTACTGATCTCTGAACAGATCACTTGCAAGTATATGCCAGAGTAGTAATTACTTACATGATGCATGAACATTTCATTCCAAAGATACATCTTCTGTAAGTAAAAAAACAAAATACCTTTCCATTTACATTAGAACAGATTCACCCCCCCCCCCCCAAGATTGCTCTTCTTCCCCTTACAGCTCTGAACCCCTGTAGTGGCTCAGTAGAGCTCCAATATTGCTGCCAACTAAAGGACTGGTATGGTCTGGGCAGCACATGCTCCACAGTGTTGTGGTCTGTAGATACAACATATAGAGTTCTCCCTAGGTAACATCCAAGCTATGAGCCACAGCTACCTCCCTTCCACCCACATGGGTCACATAGCAATGGCTGTTCACTCCTACAGCCTACACTCACACTAAGCCTTTTGAATTTGTAAACCTTACATTCCCAGCAACAAATACATTTTAGCTGGGCTCAGTCATACTGCCACTCACAATAAATGAAAATGTGTACCCATGGGAGTCAATCAAGCAAAAACTAAACTTGTTGAAACTAACATCCTTACTACCCTGCTTACATTCTGTGAATATCAAGCCTTTGCTGAAAGGAAATTGGTTAAAGCAAGAAAATTACCTTAGGCCCCAGAACCGGTAGGACTGTTACATGAAGGTGCTTGTTTGGAGTTTTTTCTAGTCTTATGATGCAGTGATAGTCTGAACAAAATTACTGGAAAGAAAAGAAAATTCAAGGAAGAAATATGTTGTGTCCAAAGTTTAATGTTCAAAGCTGACACGATACCACCCAATATGCTGAGAAGGCAACAGCTTGAAAAGACAAAAAGCTCATCTGCAAATGCAGGCTGCCTCTCAACCCGCCCACAAAATGAAAGCAGTCACTTATGTATAGCCCTAAGCTGTTACATGCTGAAAGAACAAATGAAAGCAGTCACTTATGTATAGCCCATGCTGTTACATGCTGAAAGAACAAATGAAAGCAGTCACTTATGTATAGCCCATGCTGTTACATGCTGAAAGAACAAATGAAAGCAGTCACTTATGTATAGCCCATGCTGTTACATGCTGAAAGAACACAATATGAAACAGTCACTTTAGGTATAGCCCTATGCTGTTACATGCTGAAAGAACAAATGAAAGCAGTCACTTTATGTATAGCCCTATGCTGTTACATGCTGAAAGAACAAATGAAAGCAGTCACTTTATGTATAGCCCTATGCTGTTACATGCTGAAAGAACAAATGAAAGCAGTCACTTTATGTATAGTCCTATGCTGTTACATGCTGAAAGAACACAAAATGAAAGCAGTCACTTTATGTATAGCCCTATGCTGTTACACGCTGAAAGAACACAACATGAAAGCAGTCCCTTTATGTATAGCCCTATGCTGTTACATGCTGAAAGAACAAATGAAGACAATCAGGTGTGATTGTGGAAAATGTCAAAGAAAATTACCACACCATTCTCAACCACCTTGTAAGCTAGTGTAAGTGATCTTGTGTGCACATACTGTATCTGAGTAGTACTGATTTCTGACTATGCTGGGTACAGGGCATTAGTTGGGGATGGGGTCCCTCTACTACGTGCTTCAAACTTCCACTGTACAGAATAATTTACTGCCAAGCTCTATGCATATTTAAATAGTTCCATAGACACATCTTCCACCCTCAGATATAATTACACCAAATTCAAAAATAAAGCCCTATGGGTAGCATAATAAAAGAAAAAATACTCATTGCATGCAAAAATAAAAGTAACTCTCAGAAAGCTAAAAATACTCTCGCTAAACTAAAAGAAGGAACTCGGGACTGTGATTAAATCAACCAAAGTCTGATATGAGGTAAAAATATAAACCCAGGTGAAAGATAACCACAAAGTATTTTTTAACTGTGCTAGAAATTTCAAACAATGACTGGCACTATAGTGAGCTAATAACAAATGATATCACATACTTGGACCAGAGGATATAGCTAATCCACTGGCCGACTAATTCAGATTGAACTTCATCCCACCAATCTTCCAGTATTCTCACATAAAATACCTGCATCTATAACCCCCTCAAATCTCTCAACAATTTCTGAAGTTAGTACCCAAGGCCAAGAACATAATGTCTATTGCGACTGGCTAGCAAAGTAGACTGCCTACTGGTTAGTGTGGAACTTGGTATATTGAACCCCCCTACAAAGGCTATTCAATATTAATCTCAAAACAGTTTTTTGTGCTGGATGAATGAAAGATTGCAACAGACATTCCCCTGCATGAAGGTGGGACTTCAATGGGCCCAACATACTCACTATTGTAAGAAAATCATTTTTCATTGTACAGCTTATATCTAAAGATATATCATCCAGATTCAGGCATATAATTGTTCCCCTCTACTTGGCACTCATTAGACCAATCGCTGAGTATAATGCACCTTTTGGTATGTACCTGTCCAAACACTTGTCACAAGTGGATGCCATCTAACCCTCAAACATTTAGGAATTATTCCAAAGCAAACCTTGTAATAATGGCTTATACTATGTGAACTCTGCTACCACTATGCAAATTGTTTACAGAAACCCTATACCATCATGTAAACAGCTGCCCTGAGGTAGCTGTATCCACAAGGAATAAGCAGAGAACCAATTCAAATAACAAACCACCCTGGTGGAATCCCAGTATCAACAAGTTGTATAACACAAAGAGGAAAACCATGGCCAGAACTAGGAAGTGCAATAACCAGAAAGGTGAGAAACCCCTCAAACTAAATAAGCACCTCAGAAATCTTATCCAGCCCACCAAAGGCAAATTTGAGGCAGAAATATCCTGAAATACAAAGGATAACCACAAAGCCTTCATCAGCTTTGTTCGCACCCTCAAAAGTAACACAACAGTGTGCTGAACAAATTGCAAATGGAACAACTAAAAGGAATCAGAGGATATAGCAAACCTACTGGCTGATAAATTTAATCTAAGTTTCACCCCTTCTTTCTCTCAATACCTCTCAGAAGACACCCTTAACCATAAATCCTCTGGCTATCACTTGTAAACAAATCTTCAATGCACTCTCCAAGTCAAAGAATACTACCTCAATGGGCCCTGATAATATCCTGGGATATCTCTCAGATAGCATGAAACATGAGCTATCAAGCACTCTAAAAATCACTGTTCAACATTAGCCTACTAACTGGATTCATGCTTAGTGAATGGAGGACTGCAGATGTTAATCCTTAGCACAAGGTTTGGCCTTCTACTGACCTGGATAACCACACACCATAAGTCTGACTGGTCTAGTATGTAAAGCCATGGAAAGAATAAGCATAGATATTTTAAATGAAGATGCAGGGAACCCGTTTTCTTATTTACTTCTAAAATGATTACAGATATTGAAATAAAATAACATAAACACTGATAGCCATTTGCTAAACAATACAGTCTCACAATGAAAATAGACTCAGCATGAGCAGTAAACCTCTCTGCCCTTGAAACTCACATTCATTGAAATGGCATGAAAACCCGTGTTAAAAGCAAATACATCTGACAGTGGAGGATTAAGTTTACATTTGAGCTGTTTTCAAACCACAGGCTCCTTACACATTTATAGGGCCATGCACACATGTATGTGTTATTTGATTCACCCCCATGATAAATTATATTCCTTGTATAAATACATCACCGTTTGTTAGAATGGTGTTTTAAATTTGTAGTTATGAACATTCTTCTAGAAAGCAATTACACAAAATGTATGAAATAATGATACTCATTTCAGAAAATGCCACTCAACCTTCCGTCATTACAATCTACCAATATTACTCAAAAAGCACAATCTTTGCGGAAGTAAAAGTCATCCAGATAATTCTACATTAGAGAGATCTGTAACTAATGAAGAGGTTGCTACTGGCAAACAGCTTTGCATTTCAATGTTTCATATACAAATTCAGTGCCTGCTACCTTTGAAGAATTAATTGCCAATGTTACATTAAAAAATGGTAAGCTGGTAATATTGCAATAGGGAATGAATGACAAGCCAACCAGTTCATAGTTACTAGGCATCTTATACAAAGGATGACATGCTCAGGAGTGTAGAACCCCTATACCCCCTTAAAATGCACCAAATAATCCACAATTAAAATGGCACTGCAATATTAGCACATTGTCTACTTGGTGTGGGAGTAGAATCCATAGCCTTCTGCACCAAAACCATTTATGCTACTAACACTGCTTTTAAATTCTACAACACAAACAGTGACTGACATTTGATAAACAAAACAGTTAGTGGCATACTGAAAACAGACTTAGCATGAGCTACAGTATATTTATCTTCCCTTGAAACTCACAATTCCATGAAAATGAAATGAGTCAGTCGCTTGAAAATGAACTGAAACTCATAATACCCTGAAAATGTACTGAAACTTAAACTCACAATTCCATCGGCAGTTTGGTAGTCAGGCTCTTGTCTCCACTGGATCTCACAGTTCCTTCAGCAGTCTGGTAGCTGGTATGGAGAATTTAGGCTCTCTCTCCTGTAACCAAGTTACAGTGTTATGCCTGATCAAGTTAATTGACTAACCTGGCCTCCCCCTTAACTAGAGCATTACACACCATACCTTCATACCTCTCAACCTCTTAGCATAAGAAACCTGGACAAAGACTAAAATAGGGACAGATTTTAAATATTGCTCTTACAGACTTAGAAATTTGCTAGAATAACAGCATTTGTCTTAGCATGCATTTTCTAAAGAAAATTACGTCAAACTGAAATGTATGACATTTATTTATTTCAATCTTCAGTGATTTGCCAGAAAACCACAAGTATTTAGCAATAGGCCAAAAATAAGAGGCAAAAATCAGGGCATTCTGCAAAATCTGGACAGTTGAAAGGTACGCATATCTCTCACTCTCTTAGTAGAAGAAATTTGGACAAAGCCTGAAATAATGGAGATACAATGGTCCAAAATCTGGATCATGCCTCTCAATCTCTTCAAGCAAGAAATCTGGAGTAATGGGGGACAAAGGCCCAAAAATAGGGAAATGTTCTAAATATTGCCCTTGCAGGCTTAGAAAGTTGATATAATTGCAGGTTTTGGATTAGCATGAATTTTCTGAAGCATATGGAGTATTTTCTCACTTCAGGCCTCAATGGTTAGCCAGTAATTTGCAAGAAAACCACCAGTTTTAGGAGAAATGGAACAAAAATATGAGGCAAAAATCTGGACAGTTGAGAGGTATGAGAAGGGATAGATTTTAAATATTGCTCTTTTTAACTAAGAAAGTTGCTAGAATAACAGGATTTGTGCTAGAATGTACTTTCTGAAGAAAAGAGTGACATTCAGTCCTCCATGACTTGCCAGAAAACCACAAATTTTATGAGAAACAGACAAAACTATGAGGCTAAATCTGAACTGTTGAGAGGTATGTTAAACACACACACACACACACACACACACACACACACACACACACACACACACACACACACATACACACCTACCTACCTTCTCACGCATACCAACACAGTCACCCTCTCTTTCAAACAACAAATGGCTAGTTTACATTCTATACACACACATAAACACACACACACACACACACACACACACACACACACACACACACACACACACACACACTTTATCTCTCATTCACACAGAATGTTGTTGTTGTCTTTCGGCTTTTCCCGGTTAGGGGTCGCCACAGCGAAACTCCGGTCCGCTAATGATTGGCAGTAGATTTTCACGAATGCTGAGGTGCCAGCTTGACATAGGCATGCCCATTTATGCATGTCTTTCGAATGCCCACCCAACAGCGGGGAGGACATGCAGACTCCACACAGAAGGCACTCCCCGCATTCCAGCCGAGAATCGAACGGGAGAACACTTTCTCACTCATACAGAAACAAAAGGAACCTAGAATAAATATAATTGCACACACAGACACACACACACACACACACACACACACACACACACCCCCACACCTAATCTCTCACACAGTAACTAACATACACGCACTTTATCTCTCATTCAAACAGAACGGCTAGTTCAGCTTACACACACATATACACACACACACACACACACACACACACACACACACACACACACACACACACACACACACACACACACACACACACACTTTCTCACTCATACAGAAATGAATGGAACCTCTAGAATAAATAACATAAATGTACACACACACACACACACACACACACACACACACACACACACACACACACACACACACACACACACACACACACACCATTCATTTTACGTACTTACCCTCTGTCTCAATGAAACAGCTATTTTAAATTGCGCACGAATGAAAAATATACTTACATCCACGTTAGCATGCATATGACGCACGCATGACTCTCCTTAAAGGAGAAGACGCTGCTTTAGCTTTTTCTCCTAGATCCTATTGCCTGCCTTATGCTACCCCCTCCTCACAAAGACTGTACTGAAATGCGCTCAGTGAGTACACCTCCCGACATCCCTGCTGGCAGCCACCATTTCCCTTAAACACCTTCCCTCTATAAACTACCCTCAAACACCTCAGTCCCACACTGGAAGGAAATTCATTCAGTCGTTAGACTCTGCATATATGAAATCAATTCTTAAAACAGTTAAGAAATACGTTTTTAAAACTCCATTAATATCAAAATGGATTTTTTGGGGCTTTTCCATTACACATACCTCAAAATTTAAGGAAACACAAAAAAATGTTATGAATTTACTAAAAAATAATGGATTGGTATTATGGTCTGATTGCTTTGAAAAAGGAAAAACTAACTGCCAATAATATTCATTGAAAGAATATAAGTTGGATTAATCTGTAAACCAGTTAATATTATCCCTCAGTAAGAAATTAAATGAATTTGTAGATAATATGATGAATTTGTGGATAATATGAGCAAAGAGGAATAGGACACTATTACCCCATTATATGAATATATAAATGCTATTGTTGAAAGTAGATTGACCTACAAAGGAAGCTTGTCCAAGTTACATAAGTTAATAATAAATAATAATTTTAATGCAAAATTCTGCGACTTTTTAGATAGTGGTGGATTAAGTGATTCAACAGATGGTAAAACTTTGTTACTTAAATCAGTTAGTCAGACTTCTTCAAGTTTATACTGGAAAGCATTTATGTAAAAATATAAAC
This sequence comes from Protopterus annectens, assembly GCF_019279795.1. Taxonomy (NCBI): domain Eukaryota; kingdom Metazoa; phylum Chordata; order Ceratodontiformes; family Protopteridae; genus Protopterus; species Protopterus annectens. The sequence goes on along the minus strand of NC_056728.1, from coordinate 1,810,226,587 downwards.
ACTGAATGTTTGTTACTCCCTATAAATCTCTAGGTTTAGTGACATGACTTCTTCAGTCTGGTGCAGATGTACTAAAGATGTAAATATGACTGGGCACACGTTTATTGTGAAAAATTAAATATATATCAGGAAGAGATAAGTATATTTTTAAGGGGTTATGGTCTTATAACAGTTCTTTAACTAGATCAGTTATACTATTGAATATCCCTGTGTCTATAAAAGCCAAAGAGAAAAAAAAAATTTCAGACCGTCTTGGCAGTTGCTAGAAAAGTTATTACAAAAAAATTGGAACTCGAACTCAGTTCCTGCATTCAAAGAATGCTTAAATTTAACTGCAATACTATGTAAAACTGAAAAAGAAGTGATCAGAATAAGATTTATAAATCATAGTAAGACTTTTAGTGGTTGGGATAACCTTGAAATGTTGGTATTGAAATACTCAGATTCTTAATGTGTTAATTGTGTAAGATTACTTTGATGTTTAATTTCTTCCTTTCTGTGTATATGTTGTAAATATGTTAAATTAACAAAAACAAGTTCCAGATGTACTCTTTATCATGTCTTGGTTTAGTGGGTCGTTATGTAGTGAGCTTGATGTTATTTGATTTATTAAATTGCAGAATTTCATTGGGATATTTTGAATTCTTTTAGGGTGTCCGCTTCTAATTTCTGAGTAGTATGACATTTTCATTCTTTGCTATGGTGGTTAGATTTTTTTCATTGAACATAAGCATCATCTTTTATTTTTTGGGTAGTGCTTTTAAAGGGTTTGTAAGCGGTAAGTGTAAGGTAGCTTTTCGTAGCCTGGTTACCTAAGGGAAGAATATGCCCTGTAATGAGACAAAATAGTTGAAATTGTAGTGACTACTTCAGACAGGTCTTGTAGGGAAACTGTATAGGCCAAGGTGATTTGGATGAGTTTATTTAGTGAAAAGGTTACAGGGCAGTATTACCTAATGGCAAGAAGAAGAATGTTAAGGTTTACAATTCTGTAGGAGTTATTACCAATTGATGGATCAAGGACGGCAGGATCATCTGTTTTAGACTTTGACTTTGTGAGTTCTTTGTTTAGTTAAATTAACCCTTGATTTATAAGGTATTGTAGGATTTCTGTTTTGCTGGGGTTTAGAAGTTTCATGTTGAAGTCTTCTAGATATAAAATGTTCTTGAATAGTCTGGAGTGAAGCAAGATGTAATTTATAACTTTGAAATTGCTCTGGTTTGCCTGTTATGTGATATGTAAAGTGACGTAAACTGATTTCTAACCATTTAGGGTCAACTCATTTTTATGATGATTTTTTTATGATGAGCTTTGTGTTTTTTATATTAGAGGATTTCCTCTAACAGTTCTGTTTTCTGGCCTATCATTAAATAGCTGTTTGCATCATGGGCAGTGCATGTTTTAGGTTTGGAGTATTTGCTTTGACCCATGATTCAGAGGTGGCTGATACATCTGGTGAATGGGTGGTTAAGAAACAATGGAGTTGCTCAAGACAATATAGCATGCTACCAGTGTTGATGCATACTATTCTGAGGGATGATGAGTACCCTTTGGATGGGGGATACAGCCAATGGGAGCTATAAAATGGGGGCCCGGATTACATTTTAAACAGCTAAGTATTAGGAGGGTACGTAATAGTGGAGTGAGCCTAATAATAAATTTGCCGTATTTAAGAACAAGTATTTAGTGTCAAGTGGGTTTAGGTTTTCATTTGTGTGGAAAGTTAAAATTGATTGTAGGACATGTATATCATATCTGGATATTGAAAGTTATGGTCATAAATTGTTGTGGTAGTTAATGGCATGAGAGTTTTGTGTCTTTCAGGAGGTCTGCAGAGTGCTGAAGAAGTAAGCATGGCTATAATCTAGCCTTGAATTTGCAAAACATCTTGATTTTACTTCCTATTTTTCCTTGTCCCCATTAAAATATGTGATTTTCCGGCCTATTTCTGAGGATTGTAGTCAGTCAGTAATGCTAGACATTAGAATTTCATACTTCTTTTTTGTTCAGAAAATGCATATAAAACCTGTTGTTCTGTTAACTTTTTAAGTCAATGAAAGTAATATTTAAAACAACAAATACAACTTAAAAAAGGCAAAAAATAAAATATTAAAATACCACCAAGACCACCAATCCAAGAAGTAAGCAACTTTGTGGGTCTTAAATAAACAGTAAAAAACTGTCATAGAGCAGTTTTCCACTCCAAACTTCTTTTCCACATCCTTAGAGGTATTTTACCTTTGTCTAACAACAGTTGGTACTCCTTAATAGCTTCAAAGTAATCAGAAACATCAAATTTTCTATATGTTTCCACACTGACTGAGGAAATAGTTAAAAAAGCACGTAGTTTGTGGCCCATGCTTCTAAGGGATAAAATGTTGACCTCTATATTACCTGACTTTGTGAGTATTGCATATAAAAGAGCTAGGAATGTGGCTGATATTCTGGTACATAACCAATTTTGTTTACCAGATGTTAATGTTAGTCAGAATTTAAGCACAAATAAGGGCACTGTTCCATGTGATGGCTGTTCCATCTGTCATTATGTAGTGAGTTATTTTCCGTATATTAATGGTATTAAATTTACAGTTAGGTATGAATACAGTTGTAATACTGAGGGGCTAGTGTCTGTGCTGAGATATGGATGCAATAAGTTCTACATAGGGGAAACTTATAGGCGTTTTAGGGTCCGGTTACAGGAACATATTAGGGACATAAAAAATAAAAAAACTAGAGAGTAATTTCATGACAGCACACAATTCTGATCCTGATTCTCTTAGGGGTTATGTTCTGGAAACATTGCAAGTTGGTATAGGTGAATCTGTGTCCTTAAAAATAATCTTTTAAAAAAAGAAACCCTCTTAATTTTAAAGTATGGTACTTTGGAGCCTCAGGAACTCAACAAGGAATGTAATTGAAAGTCTGTGATTTCAATTGTATGCTTAATTGATTGTCTTGTGCAATATGCTGTATTCAAGTAAAGAGTGTGTTTACTCTGAGAAGGCTGTGCAAGCTGAGGCGCTAAGTGTTTCATTAACATTGCTTACTTCTTGGATTGGTGGTCTTGGTGGTATTTTAAAGTAATATTTAAAAACTGTGCGTGATGTTGGGGGTTTGTTCCCCCCTCCCCCCACACACACACATACACACAAACTGTGTTTGCCTTTGTTCATATTTCATTAGCAATGTTGAGAGGTATAGAGGGAAGGAATTTAGAATTAGCAAAAACAGAACAGAGGGGGAGAGGCACTACAAAGGGGTTGCTTTTACTGGTGTACAGAGAATCATTTCATATTTTTTATAATGAGATGTTGACATTTAAGTTGAGTTTTAATAAGTGTTGTGTTGTTACAAAGTATGCTTGAAAGTTAATAACTGTACTGCTATCTTATAGATAGGTATTAACAAAAGATATGCTTTAAATCTGGGGAGTTAATAGGAGGAATATTTTAGCAGTTTTACTGGAGGTATTATGGGAGATATTATTTATCTATAATTGTCCATGACTATGTCTTTTACTTGTTCAGAGAGTGAATGAGCTATTAAAATGTTAATTTTAGTCCATATGTCAGCAGTTGCCAGACAATTTGAGAATGCAAAGTAAAAAGTGACTTTGGCAATTATGAGGCAAAGTTAGTAATAGAAAAGCAATTTTGGTTGTGTCAATAAATGTACTTATTAACCAAATTTAGTAAAATATCAACATACAAGTAAATTTAAAAGGCATGCATTTTTTTCTCAGTATTTAATTTTGTTTGAAATTCTTCAGAAGTTTTTTTTTTCTTTTATATGAGTAGAAATTTCTTACATTTGAGAGGAGTTTTTAATGTTTATTATTGTTAAGAAAGCTAGTACTTCATTTGTGTCACCAGCGATTTAATTTAACAGCCCCAATATGAGATAGTTGAGAAGACAGAGTAATGAGTAACAGAAGTAAGAAGTAGGAGAACAGGATTCAGTTTTACATGTATATAACAGTTGAGGAAAAGATTAATAGAGAATAAAGGAACCAAGCTTGGTGGGATAGTAGAGGACGGAAGTATTAGGAAAGTAAAACAGGTCACAGAGAGGATCTGTAGTCAATATGTACATACATGCACACTGTCAAGTCCAGAGGTAGATTGTCAGCAAAACAAGTTATGTATATTTATTTAGAAAATGCAGACCTCAAAGTAAAAAAACAATGTTGACCACCTAGCTGCATCTATCTAATTTGTACCAATAAAATAACGTGTTATGTAAAAGCAAAAAAGGGCATTCAAGTCATCGAATATTCTATGAATTAAAAATAACCCAATACCCACACACACAGGGTACCTTACAAACACATTTCAGGGATCACTGCAATTGAATTAAAAATAACCCAATACCCACAAACACAGGGTACCTTACAAACACATTTCAGGGATCACTGTAATTGAATTAAAAATAACCCAATACCTACAAACACAGGGTACCTTACAAACACATTTCAGGGATCACTGTAATTGAATTAAAAATAACCCAATACCCACACACACAGGGTACCTTACAAAACATTTCAGGGATCACTGTAATTGAATTAAAAATAACCCAATACCCACAAACACAGGGTACCTTACAAACACATTTCAGGGATCACTGTAAATGAATTAAAAATAACCCAATACCCACACACACAGGGTACCTTACAAAACATTTCAGGGATCACTGTAATTGAATTAAAAATAACCCAATACCCACACACACAGGGTACCTTACAAACACATTTCAGGGATCACTGTAATTGAATTAAAAATAACCCAATACCCACACACACAGGGTACCTTACAAACACATTTCAGGGATCACTGTAATTGAATTAAAAATAACCCAATACCCACACACACAGGGTACCTTACAAAACATTTCAGGGATCACTGTAATTGAATTAAAAATAACCTAATACCCACAAACACAGGGTACCTTACAAACACATTTCAGGGATCACTGTAATTGAATTAAAAATAACCCAATACCCACACACACAGGGTACCTTACAAACACATTTCAGGGATCACTGTAATTGAATTAAAAATAACCCAATACCCACACACACAGGGTACCTTACAAAACATTTCAGGGATCACTGTAATTGAATTAAAAATAACCCAATACCCACACACACAGGGTACCTTACAAACACATTTCAGGGATCACTGTAATTGAATTAAAAATAACCCAATACCCACACACACAGGGTACCTTACAAACACATTTCGGGGATCACTGTAATTGAATTAAAAATAACCCAATACCCACACACACAGGGTACCTTACAAAACATTTCAGGGATCACTGTAATTGAATTAAAAATAACCCAATACCCACAAACACAGGGTACCTTACAAACACATTTCAGGGATCACTGTAATTGAATTAAAAATAACCCAATACCCACACACACAGGGTACCTTACAAAACATTTCAGGGATCACTGTAATTTAATTAAAAATAACCCAATACCCACACACACAGGGTACCTTACAAAACATTTCAGGGATCACTGTAATTGAATTAAAAATAACCCAATACCCACAAACACAGGGTACCTTACAAACACATTTCAGGGATCACTGTAATTGAATTAAAAATAACCCAATACCCACAAACACAGGGTACCTTACAAACACATTTCAGGGATCACTGTAATTGAATTAAAAATAACCCAATACCCACACACACAGGGTACCTTACAAAACATTTCAGGGATCACTGTAATTGAATTAAAAATAACCCAATACCCACAAACACAGGGTACCTTACAAACACATTTCAGGGATCACTGTAATTGAATTAAAAATAACCCAATACCCACAAACACAGGGTACCTTACAAAAACATTTCAGGGATCACTGCAATTGAATTAAAAATATCCCAATACCCACACAAACAGGGTACCTTACAAACACATTTCAGGGATCACTGTAATTGAATTAAAAATAACCCAATACCCACACACACAGGGTACCTTACAAACACATTTCAGGGATCACTGTAATTGAATTAAAAATAACCCAATACCCACAAACACAGGGTACCTTACAAAAACATTTCAGGGATCACTGTAATTGAATTAAAAATAACCCAATTCCCACACACACAGGGTACCTTACAAACACATTTCAGGGATCACTGTAATTGAATTAAAAATAACCCAATACCCACACACACAGGGTACCTTACAAAACATTTCAGGGATCACTGTAATTGAATTAAAAATAACCCAATACCCACAAACACAGGGTACCTTACAAACACATTTCAGGGATCACTGTAATTGAATTAAAAATAACCCAGTACCCACACACACAGGGTACCTTACAAAAACATTTCAGGGATCACTGTAATTGAATTAAAAATAACCCAATACCCACACACACAGGGTACCTTACAAAACATTTCAGGGATCACTGTAATTGAATTAAAAATAACCCAATACCCACACACACAGGGTACCTTACAAACACATTTCAGGGATCATTGTAATTGAATTAAAAATAACCCAATACCCACACACACAGGGTACCTTACAAACACATTTCAGGGATCACAGTAATTGAATTAAAAATAACCCAATACCCACACACACAGGGTACCTTACAAAAACATTTCAGGGATCACTGTAATTGAATTAAAAATAACCCAATACCCACACACACAGGGTACCTTACAAACACATTTCAGGGATCACTGTAATTGAATTAAAAATAACCCAATACCCACACACACAGGGTACCTTACAAACACATTTCAGGGATCACTGTAATTGAATTAAAAATAACCCAATACCCACAAACACAGGGTACCTTACAAACACATTTCAGGGATCACTGTAATATTTCTATCATTTGGAAGAGCAAAATCTAACAGGAAAGTTAAAACTGATTCTCTTACAAAGCATTAAATAATCCTCCTAAATGAGCAAATTGGAAAAGAATTCAGTTGCCTTATGTGGAATTGCCTGTTCCACATGTATGATACTGACGCTGTACTACAGCTTATATCTTACCCAGTCTACTCAGCCTACTCAATAAATATGCTCCACTGTGAGGAATATGGGTCTACTTTGTTTTATTGAATGCTCATTTCACTGAATTTCAATTCACCATGACGAAATCGCCGAAAGCTCAAATTACTGAAAACTCATTTCACTGAATCTCATTTCACTAAAGTGAAGTACTGGCACTGTGTAGGTACTGTAAGGTAAGTAAAAGGTATGTGCCCTTTTCCCCACTGTAGTACAATCCCGGAGTTAGTATATATAGTTAAGGGTGTGGGGGGGCACCCCACATAGTTTGGTTTTATATTATATTTCACTGAAAGCTTCAAAACAATACATTTTAAACCATAGACATGCATACTTACAACACCAATGACTAACTCTTTCCAGAAGACAATATAAACCCAAACTAAGCAGGTGGCTATGCCCCCTACACACCCCTAACTATATATACTAACTCCAGTATTGCACTACAGTGGGTAAAAGGGCATAACGACCACACGGGCTAATGGCCACAAGGGCCTTTTTAAGCTTAGCCATTCATCCCAAATCTCTGACAAGTTTGGATACCCTTGATAAGTGTAAGCATGGGCCTGGGAGATGAACCATTTACAGGTTACCTGTGTCCATTAGAGACACAGGTGCCAAACGAGGGATGAATTTCTGGTTTCCCATCCAATTGTCCAAGTTGCACTTGAATTGGGTTAGGGAGGAACTCTGCTTCACATGGATGGGCAGCCTGTTCCATAGATGGGGTACTGTCTGGGATACATACCTATCTCTCCAACAGGTCCTATTTATATCACAGGCAAGGTTTAACTCTTTAGAATGGGTAAATCTGGTGCTGTTTGTTTTGTGGATATACAGGAGGTCCATCAGAGTGGGATCTGACAATGCCCTATATGCCAGGCATAGATCTTCCCTCAAAAGTCTGTAGGAGACAGAATACAGGGATAAGGTATTGAGGCAGTCTGCATAGAACATATTACTTATGCCCTGTATTCTTTTAGTGAGGAACCTCTGTGGACATTCCAGTTGTTGGATATGCCTGGTTAGGTACATAGCAAAGGGGGCATTGTACTCAATGATAGGTCTGATGAATGGCGGATACAGTGGAACAATGACTTCCTTGGACTTAGATGCCATACTTTTGTTTATAATTTGTGCAGCATAGAAAGATTTCCTCACCACTGTAGACACATGATGATTAAAGTCTAGGTTAATATCTGCATGTGTTCCTAAGTCCCTGACTACTGGGTCAGCTCTAAGGGGTGTATTGTCAATATAATAGTTACCAGGGATGGATGGTTTCCCAAAGGATACTATTATACATTTCTTGGCATTTAGTTTTAGTCCGTGGCTCTGACATCAGTTGTTTGTCTGTGTCACCCCCTCCTGGAGAGCATTTGTGTCAGTGTGAGATTCAATGACAGCTCCTAATTTGCAATAATCTGCAAATGTAGTCAGCCAGAGACCACTGATATTGGCCTTGACTTCTGAGAAGTAAATGCCAAAAAGGAGCGGTCCAAGGACTGATCCCTGAGGGACTCCACTTGTGACTGGCCTCTTTGTAGAGGTGGACTCCCCAATTCTAACTTCCTGGGTCCTGTCTGTGAGCCAGTTGGCTATCCACCAGGTGACATATGAGTTTGTACCTAACCTCTTGAGTGTTTCAACAATGCCTGAATGAGGTATTCTATCAAATGCCTTGGCCAGGTCAAGGAAGGCTGTGTGAATGATTTTGCCCTCATCCATTGCTTTGGTGACCTTCTCCAAGAAGTCCACTAGGTTGAGTAGGCATGATCTGTACTTGACAAAACCAAACTGGGTTGGATCCACTGTCTGGAGGTTTATGTTATCTCTATTGATCAGCTCCATGATAATTCCTTCCATGGCTTTACATACAAGACTAGTGAGAATTATGGGTCTGTAGTTTTCAGGGTCTGTAGATGGCCCACCTTTGTGCAGAGGGATGACTGTTGCCTTTCTCCATTAATGAGGCACAAAGCCTGCTCGGAGGCTGTAGTTAATTGAATGATGTGTTATGGGTTTGATATTCTGTCAGTTAACTGAATGATGTGTTATGGGTTTGCTGTGCTGCCATGTACATTGTAAGGTGCATGGTAATAGGATATCTCAAATACATTTAGGGTGGTGCTGCTGAGACCATGTAGCTGTCACTGGTGCATGGTTCCTGGAGGTATAAGGAGTCACTATACTCCTCTCTTGGTGCTGGATGTTGAGATGTGGCTCATGGTAAGCAATACTAAACTAAGACATGGTGATGACATGTGAAGGACAAATCAAGTAAGGACATGAAATATACAAACTAAGAGGTAGACTGAGATAATGATTTTTTCTGTTAGGTACACAGCTTAAGGATATCACCACCATTAATTTACATATCACCCAAAAGTCTTTGTCAAATACCTATAATCATATTCCTATAATAACAATTATTTTTATAAATGCTGTGCATTCCCAGCTTAATAATATACAACTGGAAATATGGTATACCTCCCACATACAATACTATTTTACAGTTACCACATGTATAATGTACATTGAAAATACCTATATTGGTAATGTGGTGGTTGGTGATGTGATTTTTTTTTTAATAAGCTAGCTTGATGTAAGTTTTCTGTTTTTGGTTAGTTTATAGTCTATTATGTATAAGTCTGTAGACACATCATATATTCTCTATATTTTCTGTGTTATCTGTCATTTTTCCCCACAGAAGTCCATTCTATGCTTTGTCAGAATGATGTTCAAATTGCTATGGCTAAACATCAAAGACATGATTACAGTGAACGTCCCATGCCATAAAAAAATCCAGATTACCAATAAAAGATGTATGTTTTATTTGCCCTTAGAGTTACAGTTATATTTTAACTATAAGTAATATTCATTTTGGATGTAGTTGTGACAATTTCTGCATGTACATTGTATGCATAATGTACTGTATTCCAATATCATGGTATAAACATACACTATGAATACATATTAGGATACTAGACTAAAAATATGTTAATAAATTACATATTACACATGTGTCTGACAAGGACTCCTGAGTAATATGCAAACTATAGCTGAACATTATTTATTCCACTTCTGTATCCAGATATAGGAGGACCAAGAGATCTAAATGGATGTGTGAAATGCACCATGTTTAGTCTGAAATACCTGCCAAAACAACTAGAGTTAAAAAGTAGAAAGGAACCCAAATCATAGGGGATGAAGACTCCACTCTGCTGCTATTAACACATCCAGGGTACAACAGGAATATGGCAATAGAAAGTCTGTTTGCCCATGAACTCTAAAAAATGCCCAGTGCTATTAATTGTTCAATGATTTAATTCACAGAAAATGGGAAAAAATACATGACTGTCTAGAATGTATTCAAATGCCATAATATTAATTGTACATATGTAATATTCATTGCTACACTATCTGATAAACATAATGCATGTTGAACATATTTATATTACTTGTGTACGCCACTGCTGTCACTACATACTGTTATAAAATCATAAAAGTTTTTCTCTAAGAAAGAAACAAGTATTCATGGGCAATTGGGTAATGCATTATCCAAAAGTGAGAAATGCTATTTTCCAAGATCTATACTAGTATAACTACATTTTACCAGCATGAAAAAAGCCTAGTATGATAGTGTGTGATAAAGACTAAAAAAGCTTTTGTTACTGTTGATGGTGGTATGTGAGTGCATTGTTACAATTTCACAGTCCATCATAGTGATTGAATGTATGAACCACTACTGAGTTGCTGTTGTACATTGCTTTACACAGTACAGTGTTCAGTACTGTATAAACATAAGCTCATTGTTCATACTGTGCAGACTATAGCATGATAATAGATGACTGTTTCATGTGTATCCATGTACAACTTTCTTCTAATGTACAGTTACTCTCTGCGACAGACTGGATCATTCTGAAAAAAAAAAACACTTACTCTGGTGAGATGTCCTGTGGATCTGCAGTGGTGCAGCGGTTAGCATTGTCACCTCACAGCAAGAGGTTCTCCTGTTCGATTCTCGGCTGGAGCACCTTCTGTGTGGTGTCTGCATGTCCTCCATGTGGTTGAGTGATGTTGAAGACATGCAGGTAGGTGTGAGCATGAATGGGTGTGCCTTCTTTGAAGATTGGGCATTGGGCTGACAACTCGGCACTGTAAAAATACACTGCCAATCATTAGTGGACTGGAGTTCCGCTGTAGCGACCTCTAACCGAAAAGCCGAAAGAAAGACTCTAGTGAGTTGTCCTGCATCACATGCTATGCATATTTTTTCTGCAAGAATTTTTTTTTTGGTATATTCATGGAGGTTACATGGGTTAGGCTGATTTTGTAACCATGTGTTTCCTCAAAGCCCTCTTCTACCTGAAAGAAGTTATTCCTTATAAATCAGCTGGTTAACCCCTCTGTGTTATGGTCATCAATCTGGTACAAGAGAAGAGTGAGCCTGTGACCTATCGCTGGAGCTCACACAGGATGGCTTAAAACAGTGATACTATGTCCTACCCTCAATGCTGATGTTATTCAGAGGGTGATTATGAGCTGTTAGGTAGGGCTTCTCCTTCCATAGTGATAATACCCCCCTCATGATTCACCCATTCACCTAGTCAGGCACCCATTTTGTGGTTCTGGTCTGGACTAAGGCACAGGGATACAAGGACCACAAGCCACGCTCCAACATGCTGTCATTATTCCTTTCATCAAATAGAGGTGAGCAGGCATAACTTCACAATTCCTTTCTCCTGGAAGGTCCTATAGGTTGCTGGACTGCAGAAATGTCTTCAGACCCAGTACATTCTCAGGGTTTCATCCCTTTACATCAATGTAGCTGGTTTGACCTATAAGACTTACAGAATTCAGGGCATACTGTTTGATCTGAAAATGTTTCAAAATACTGACACTGTGTGCTATCAGTCAAAGGCATGATAAATAGTTTGCAGAGAATAAGATTTTGAAACACCACATGTTAAAGAGACCCCTTAATGATATGTGCTTTGGAAAGTAAAATATGGTGTTAATACATCTTAAAAATCTGTAGTTTTCTGAGACATGCATATATATATATATATATATATATATATATATATATATATATATATATATATAAAACATTTTAACCTCTACATAGCGAGACAGTGTAGTTTCCAGATTCCTTAGTATATACACTTTATATCACATTATCTGGGCTGTACCATGTTTTAGGTCTGTGCTGCATATCAACATGATTACAGTGCTCCTGACATGTTGATGTTAAGAAACATGTTTGCATGGAAGATGCAGCCTGCATATTGTGATATTGCTTATATTTGTGAGGCTTCCTTATGAAGCAATTTAATTCAAAAGGCAACATTTCATTGCAGTGCTTGGTGTGATCACCTCTTGTGGATACCGATATATATTTTTCTACATACATGTGTTGTCCATTACTTGTTATGTTCTTAGCATAGAAAGCTGTTTGCCATCTACACATATCCATGATAGTGCACCAAATACCAGTTCCATAAGTAAATAGTTGGATATCTACGTGGCTGTACAGGAAAATGAATCAATATGATATCTGGACAGAGTATGTTTTATCTTGCAAATGTACATTTATACACACACACACACACACACACACACACACACACACACACACACACACACACACACACACACACACACACACACACACACATATCTATATTTATATGGGTCTACTTTAATTAAACGAAAGCAGAATCCATCGAATATGAATCCGTCAACACATAAACAGTGAAACGCGGAAACATCGAATGCACTAAATAGTAAAATTGGAAATGTCGAATTGTCATTGTTGGCCCATCTGCAGTTTAGCTCCGTAAGGTAAGTATGAGATAGTTACAGACCTTAGGGTTAGGGTGCGAGTTAAGGTAAATGCATAGATAGGTAATGTATGTAAGGTTTAGTGTAGGGTTTTGTTAAGTGTATGTGTGTGTAATATTTACTTTGTGTGGGTAGAGTTCTGTAGGGTAAGTGTGCGGTAGTTACGGACCTTAGGGTTAGGGAGGGGTTAAGGGTAGTGCATAGATAGTCGTGTATGTGAGGTTTAGTGTAGGGTTACAAGTGGTGTTTTGGTGCTTTAATTTAGGGTTAGTTGTAGGGTTTTGGTTAGTGTATGTATGTGTTTTCTGTTGTTGTGTTTGCGTAGGTAGTATGTTATGGGCGGTGGGGTTGGCCGACTATTGCGGTTTCGATGTTTAAATTTTGTGGTTTTGCGTGTTTGACATTATCGCGTTTCGCTGTTCATGTGTCGACAGATTCATATTTGACAGATTCCGCTTTCGTTTAAAGTAGACTCATTTATATTTGTCTCAATATCTCTATATCTGTATCTTTATTTATGTCTATATCTCTATCTATCCATCTGTCTGTCTATCTATCTATCTATCTAGTTATCAATATGTGTTTGTGTGTGTGTGTGTGTGTGTGTGTGTGTGTGTGTGTGTGTGTGTGTGTGTGTGTGTGTGCACAAGTATAACCTTAAAGTAAGCATAGCCAATAAACACAGCATTATTGCACTGTAAACAAACTGTGTTGTGAATGTTACACTTCATGCGGATAGTACACATGAGCACCATTTGCTGCAGTGCACCTTTATTTATTCAAAGCACTTTGGATTGCAATAATACAATAATGCTTGGTATTCCCACTTGAGACATCCATCATGCCAGCATAGCCATAATGTAAGCCAAAACAGCATATACTGCATTGTTTATTGGATAAACTCTGCTTTGCCAATATTACTGCTCCTTTGCATTTCACACATGAATACTGGTTGCTACAATACTCCTTAAATTGCTTACTTTGAAATAGCTCAGTGTAAGACTTTCCAAAATCCCATTTTCAAATATATATGCTAAAGTGGAGTGCTAACTTCAAACAGTTCTAATCATCAATCAGAATGTACTACAAGTAAACAAAATCTGGAAAAATAGTCATGCATGTGTAGTTACAAAGACTTGGGATCAGATTCCACAATACTTGCAGTAGTCGGTGGAGTGTGTAGAGTTCAGTACAAACTTATCAGGAAACCAGGTAATATGCTAATGCATATAAGTACAAAAATATTACCTCACCATAATGTAACTAGAACAGGCAATCAGTAATGTCAGCGGAAAGTTAGACATGATCTGAAACCGCATGTCTAACAATAAATATCCATAAGAATATATGGTTTCATTCACAAAGCATGTGTTTGAGATGTATAATTTGTCCTCTGATATTCAGCAAATGAATTACAGACCATAAGTGAACATCAGCATTATAACTGATATGCTAAAAAAAATTTTTCCTATAGGGTCAGGTGTCCCTTCAACACTGAAAATCATCTTGAGCCAAGGTTTACACCACCAGGTGGCTAGCCCTGCTGCAGTAGTTCATCCATACTACTCACTTGCATGCACACTCACACTCACACCTACAGCCAATTTAGAGTGTCCAATCCAATGCCAGAGAAAATGCATATGGCAATCAGGTATGTGATGAGGATATGTTTCGTGCATTCATTGTATAAAAACAATGGAGCATTCAAATTGCTTAACAAGCACAGGTCAAACAATGGCATGAAATGCTATGCTGCCATCCATGATGGCCACACTAATGTTGATACATTGGACAACAGCAATGAAGCACAACAGATTAACAGAATCAAGGATGTTCAGTAACAAATAAGCAGAAATATTAACAATTACCTCTTGAAAGCATATCGCACCAGTCCAGATAGCACACAGGTAGAAGGCTCACAAGCTCCAACACAGTTGTGTGATGGCTGTACTGTCCTACCAGCACATTGCACCTACAGGCCTATGATGCTACTACACACAAAGGTGCATATAAACATGTACATATTATTGTACATATATGGCATGCAGATGTGTACCAAATGTCCAAATGGTATAAGAGGAAAGAACTGTGGTCACATTATGACTCTAGTAATGATGGACAATCTTTTGGAAAAAGTTGCCACATACATACACAGGAAGTCTGATTCAAACCATCAAGCATGCGTGTGTTCCTGGCAGAATATGGAGTACAAATAATGCATAAAAGAAACAGCAAGGTGCATGCAGCAAGGTGAAGAAGTCTGAGATGTGTGCACAATGCACATATGTCAACCAATAAGGTGTGCATATGTGTGCATGTGTGTATGTGTCTGTGTGCAAATGACACAAACACAACCCTATACAACACAAAACCAACGTGTAGCAGAGGTACACACAAAACCCAATGACTACTGTGACATACTTATATGTACTGTCATGCAATCCTATGACAACAGGTGTCATACTAACAAGAAAGGATGTAATAGTAAAAGCTAAATGTGTATGAGTGGAAGAAAGGTCACTCTGGTACACAAACTTGTAACACACCACAAGGTGGAGTAAGGCAGATTTAGCACAATAAATGGAGGCCAAAAATACCACAGCCATACAAAACACTGCAGGAATGCCAAGCAGAATGTGCATTGCTGAGAAATATAAATGGGTGCTACTGGCACAAAAGGTGTAAACTGTGTGTAAAAAAAAAAATGTTCAAAACAGTGGTCTTGCTCCACAAAAAAGTAGTCAGAGCATCAGAGCAAGACTGTGAGACAATTCAATTACTATGACATATGAGAGAGTAACAACATTACACACAAAGCACTCTGTGTTACATTTGTACCCATATGATGCTACCTTGCACTATGACTGAGCTACTCACAGGTGCACATGCTTATGTTTGTGTGCCAAAACAAGATATGTACTGAGCAACATGTATGACACACAGCCCTTATGCACATTAGTTACATGGACAGATGACACATGGGAGTAGGTTACACAATGTGTTGTCTAACATTATTATGCTCATCCAGTGTGGCAAATACTGCACAAACATCCATCATGCCAGCATGCACAAAATACATATGTAAAGTAGTCAACTATGTTGCTTATTTGCAGATGCCATCATAAGAGAATGGCATCACAGTGGGATGCGTGGGTAATGTCATTAATGTTAGCAGTTGTAATGGTCCATGCATGTCATCACCAGTAACTATGACTTAACCATGTTACATATATGCAACCCTAAAATAATAAACATTCTGCCGTTCTGTTTGTTAAAGTGATAATGGCAACATATATTCAAAACAGCTGTGTCAGCAATATAGCAGACACAAAAGTTCAAGAATACATCTAACATCACAGACCAATGAGAGGATAACACACATGATGTGTTGCAGTTGAAAGTGCACATTCTGACAAAAGCACAACTGTGCTACATACCTGCTCACCATTGTGTGTGCTACCATGCATTCCAGACATGTAACAAGGCAGTAAAATGAGAAATCATACAACATGTCAGTACAACACCTACAGTGGCATGACACACACGCACAAAGCAAAACATTGTAAGCTGTGATTTATCTAACGAGATCCAAGAACAGCATATACAATTTTAGCACATGTATAATATGTATTCAGAAAAGGTGGTAACCAAAGTAGGGAAACACTACAGAACAATGGCAGTTAATTCATGTCATAATGAAATGACACATACACATATCAACATAATCACAAATATCCAATAAATATTGTACAAGTATAATGATATACATACATGTGGTATGTTCTTATTAACCTAAAAATACAGGTCATATAATAACCAAATTAAATTTTAAGAAAGACTGTCACATTGTTGACATCAGCGGCATTAGACAAGGACATGTGCATGGATAACTCCCCATGCAAAGCATACATGGATAGCATCTTTGTAAATATACATGCATATTGAGTAACTATTCTCCCAAACTGGAACATAACAATGTCCAATAACATCATTGTCTAAACCATTCCATGGAACTTCAGGAGTAATACTAGGATAACATGTATATGGATCTTCATGACAATGTGCCACATATCCACACAAGACACACATGAATACTGTTCAAAGAAGAAAAACATTACCATAATTCATTTAGAAAACAAAACCATAGTATGCATATTGGAAAATATACAGCAGAAAATGTAGGATTCCCCTATCCATAAACTGCAACCTGAATGACACATTCTCCCATATAACTTTATAGAATAATGTGACAGTATCATGTCAAAAATATAGATAAACACCCCCAAATTGGATGTGTTTTATGAAGCAAACCTCTATACATATATATTATATGGGAGTGCAGCAATGTGTATATAAACTAGTAATACATTCCATTATGGGTAATGTAAATACTGAAGCCATCTTAACATCACATTGAAAGTAAAATGTAATGGTTAGATCTTTGCACATTGTGCTGAAAACATATGCCATAACTATGTTCAGCAGTACTTACATAACATATGTAAATACATATTGCTGAAACCTCAGCATGATATGGCAATATCTGTTGCCCAACATATGCAGGTGACACATCACATATAAGTTTGTCAGCATAAAACAACATATGCTCATGTCAGACTTTATAAAGCCAACTACAATGCTTGGGCTATCACCAGATGTGTACAATGATAGTTATTTGCAAATGAATTTGTAATGTCAAGTGCAATAAAACACATACAGCTGCATCAAAATCTTTGTACAATAACCACAGAAGCCAAATACAGCACAGTGATATATTTCTGCCACCCTTGCTGAAAGATTTGATGACAGACACTCATCCAATAACTGAGCAAACAGATGTGCACACCATGAAGAAAACTAAGCACCACTGTATATACATAGCTCTACTAAAAGTATATCCACAAAAATGTTGATATTCACATTACAGCACATGCTCCAAGGCTAATCCTTGGATCATTCCAGGAAAAGTAAAGTCCAAACTCCCCTGTATCCCCTGCTAATTATATGTACTAACTTTGAGATAACACAATTCCCCAGGGAAAGGGCATATCACTTTACCCTGGGGACTGTCAATTTCACACAGCTGTCGACCATCTGCATATCTAGACCAACATGGATCAACACAGGTCAACAATAGACAGATTCACCATAAACAAATGTGATTTACATTGGGACACTCATATATATATATATATATATATATATATATATATATATATATATATATATATATATATATATATATATATATATATATATATATATATATAGGTATTTATGTATGAAACATTTTCATGTTGTAAAATAAATATTTCACAGTCATATGCAGAAAGGTGATACTTGTCCTAAATATATATTAAAAAGCTTATGATGATTACAGAGTCACAACCCATATACAACTACAGTACATGTGGCTTTTTGGACAACAACAATATGCCTAGTTATTCATTGCCTACATGGATTAGTTGTTGTACCACACAAACCTTTATAGAAATATGTGTTTTGCATATTCTCTGTAGAACTGTATGGTATAACAAAGGGACATCATGAGATAATAATAAAAAAGGGACAGATGTGGAGATCATGCCCACATACACCCAACAATCAACATCACAATGAATGCCTCTATCTACCTATACAGCCACTTTTGCTGCTGTACTGCATTTGCATGATTCCAAATTAACATTTTTTGTAGCCTGTACGATGTGTAATTGTACTTACTGGAAGTTTACCTGCCTTCCCACCTGTAATCCTCACATATCTGTAACACATAATGAAGTTAGTATTTGTCCAAGGTTCCCATTACATGAACGAATGCTAGAAATACTGAACACTCAATTGTTGAACCCAAATGCATGAAACCATAGAATATCGAAGGAATTGATCAGCAAATTTTTTTCCCATGGAAAATATTTGCTGGGCCATCCCCCAGACTTTGCTGTTTTCTTCACTGTGGTGCGATCTTGTAGTTGGTATATTTAAGCTGGGGGTGTGATCTGTTCCTTTAACATTTTGTGGTTTCATGCATTTGGGTTCAATCATTCTCTATTTCAAGCATTCGATCATGCAATATAAACCTTTGTCCAATAGCGGTGATACACATTTAACACTTGAGGTTAAATGTGAGCATAACTGGTAGAGTCAAAGCTCAAGAGTATTCTTCATTTTAAACTAACACAAAATAATCACAGAGTTTTGTGGTAAATGTATAACTGCCTTGTCATCCCTGGCCTTCTTGTTTTAGGCATTTATGCACAATAGAACTAATACATATTTACACATAGAAATGGAGCATCTATATATTCTACAATATTATAGCAGATAAGCTACTTCAAAAACGTATTTCACATGCAAGAAAATTCAAAAAGCTTGTGTGGGTGTTGAACCAACAGTCATGCAACTTCTCACATATTTTGACTGATGATTAACCTGTTGAGCTAATCAAAATATCATCCTTTCTTAAGTAGAGAAGGTGTTTTACATAACAATATGTTAACACAGTAACACAGTAACACTCGTAGATGTGCGCGGGCGCACACACACACAAACACTCACAAGGAAACATTATTAGGTGCAGGAATATTATGCTATAAAATAGCAGCGCCTGTTTGTTATACCAGGTAGGCTCAGTAAACACATGCAGTCCCTTTTCAGGGGCAACCCAAGAAAAATGTCTGGTTAAATTACTTTATCAGTGTCATATAGTAGGCAAAGGAAACCAGATCAAATTAAACCCTGTACTACAGGAGATACAGCTCCCAGCCTTAGCATACCTATAGCTGAGCTTGTTTAACTGTGGATAAATGCAGAATGCACCTCATACATCACTGATTTTGTAATGTTGAAGCTTATTCTAAAGTACATCACACTTATTAATAGCAGTACAGCTGAAGAACTATGATACTGAAAAACAGCTATAGCATTAGAAATACATGTGCACTATACAATTCATTAACTATGTATACATCATTAAATTCACCTGAATGCGATACATATACTGTGAAGCCACACATCACTAATGCACAAAAACATTTTAATACCTGCAAAGTAAAGAGAAAAGGTATTAGGGTATGGAATTTTTCACATACTGTAGGGGTCTGGGGGATGCCTGTGGACATTACTGATACACACCAGCAATCAGCTTGATCCCTGCAATGAAGGTCATCCTAACAGTGGCAGACCTGCATGCCAGTCCTGTAGATCCTGGTAAATTTTTACATCTCCCTGGCAATCTGGTTTCAAATGTCAATCTAGATGAAGTTCCTCTGGTGTGCCTGCATCTTCATCTCATGTTAGACATGCATGGTCAGCAGCTGCATTATCTCCTCACTGGTTCACTTGTTCACTTGTAACTACAAGCCCTTACTCAGTTAAGGTAAGAAAACAAAGAAATAACACTCAACTTTTCTCTTAACTTTTCCTTAATGAGGCTCCCTACTCTAATTCTAATGACACTGAAAATGTTATTACAAATAAGTTCATTATAGACTTCCCCCATGAAACCATTATTCAAACACCATTCATCCCAGAATCTCTTACATCCCCATCATAACTAAGGAACATGATCTTAAGATGTTATCAAAGATCAAAAACAATTTATCAATGGGTCCTGTTAACATATCTTAGTGCTTAATGAACAGTGCCATATCACTCTTGCTAATCCTCCCCCTAAAGTATTTAACCTAAGCCAAGCCATGGCACATTGCTGTGGTGATACCTCTCAACAAGTGTGTCCTACCACAGCCAATGAAATTATAGACCAATCAGCCTTAATGATTCCGATCAGCAAATCTATGGGGTCTTTCATATCCAGTCTCATTAATTATGATATTGTGACTCTCACTAGGCTAGAGCCATGATAATTTGGCTTCATCAAGGAGACATACTGAAATTAAAACCTTCTGACTGCTTCAAGAGGATCACCCAAGCTATTGACAGGGGTCATGCTGTTCATACAACTTATCTTGATATGGCCAAAGCATTTGATGGATACTCTCAAATTAACCATGAGACTAACTGGCCTTTCCCTTCTTGAGAAAAGAGGTAATGTCTGAGGGTATGTATTGGTAAAATGTGTGTGTGGTCAGTAGACTGAAAGAGTTTTGAAACTCTTTTCAATCCTATAAACAAAACCAAGAATAGATGATGAGGCTCCAAGCTTATACCAACTATTGCAATGGAATAAATTATCAACACAATCTAGACCCACTCCTCAAACATTTCAAAACTCTCTCAAAATGTGTTATCTTAATTTGAATACTTGTGCATACTATTAACTGAATAAATTAAACATTGCCTATTAAACATTGCCTATTTATTCCAGTACATCCCCTGGCCTTAACTTATAAGCAATGTTTGTATCCTACAACCAATAACATTTCATTTTTTTAGAATCAATGCACCTTTCCCAACTTTAGCTCACCCCTATTTCTATATTTCTGTTTTTTTATCCCTGTATACATTTTCACTTATATGTTTTTTTATGCCTCCATTTGCACAACATCTATATCATTTATCTATTTATTTATGTATGGATGTTTTAATTTATTCAGTTACATTTCCTAAATGGGGTAGAGCACCCATCACAAATGTTCAATTTCAGTCTCAGCTGGATGAGAAGTAAGTGCAGAGTACAGCAATTCAACATCGTCCCACCTCAGACATAATTTCCTACTATTGGTTATTAACACTGCGGTTTTCTCAATGTATATACCTTTGGTGCATTGTTTTATGACCTACCTGTATATTATTTCATATAAATGTTTGCGTGACTCATATGTACCTATTATTAACATTAATAATGAATGAATTCATTTATGCAAATACCTGAGAAACTCTTGAGTACCAGGTCTGAATATCTGCATCTATTGAATGTATAAAAGTAATATTACAAGTTCATAAATTCATAAGTAGTAAAAGTGTTCAGGCCATATGGCCATCAAGGAATACTGTGCCCAGAATCATTGGATCAAAAACCTGCTCACCATCCATAAATCTAGCTTTCTCTTAACGGATGTAACATTCTCTGCATTTCTTAAAAAATCAGGAAGCTTGTTTCATAATGCTGTTAATTTAACAGTAATATACATGTATCTTATGTTAGTGGTAGTAAATGGAATTTTAAATCTGAAGTTGTTGTATTTCAACATTTTGTCAGATTGAAAAGTATTAATATTGTAAAGAACCTGTGAGTTTATATCATGAAATACATGACATTCAGTGTTAATTTACCTCTTATATGTCTATAGTGAATAGAAAATAAATTTACAGTGTGAAATTACCTCATATAATTCAGATCTCTAACTTCGCAACCTCTTTTGGTAAGTTTTCTCTGTATCTTCTGAATACTATTGTGTCAGGTTATACTCATGTTATTGATGGTTGCGCTAGTGCTAGGCATTAACTACTGTGTTTTGTAGCTTGTGTAAATAGGTAGAGGTTCTAATTTTACAGCGGCCAACTTGAGTGTGTGTGTGTTCATTCAACTATTATTTGGATACAATTTGGCTTTACCAGAAAAGATTACACAGACTCAGCCACAACTTGCTGAGAGGGAAAAGTTAGTTTGTTTTTGCTTTCTTGTATTGTGTATTGCTTCATTGCCTTCTTCTAGTTTGTGTATTATGATTAATTTTCTTTACACAATGTTTTAATTGTATTCTGCTTTTAACTGCATATTTAAATTAGGAAAGAGACCATAGCTGTGTCTCTTGTGAGTCACCCAAAAATTAAGTTATTACCCACCCTTCCATGTTGCTTTTGTTGTGTTTTGAAACTCAACTGTCTTTCTAGTTGCCTAGCCCCTATGTTAATTTGACCACATATTTCCTTCCCTCTCCTCTTTCATCAGCTATTGTGATTAAGCACAAAATTATAATTTTGTGAAATCACTCCCCTTCAGTTATTTAAATTTATTGGCCATCCCACTGTATTCCATAGAACCACCCCCTTCCAATCTATCTTGCCATTTTAAAATCTGTGTCTCTCTACATGGATAGCTAAAGCTTAAGCTACCCCCTCTTTCATATCTAACTGTCTAGTGCACACTGCAGCTCTTAGGATATTAATCCATTTTTTTTCCATCTTACCTTTAAAATCTACAAGACCATCAATAATTGGAGAGTCCATGTTCTGCTTCTCAGTGGTCATCTTGGGATTACTGCTTCTGTTTTGCTCCTGGTGAGAGAAGGGGCATAGAGACATTATTTCCTGGAGACTGTTGATCACCAGAAAGCCTAATAACTGTTTCACAAGTGCCAGCTTGGAATTTCTGCTTATATTGTGCTGCTGTAAGTGAAGGAGCAGAGTGTACTGATTCCTGACTGTTTCTGATTGGGCAGTGAGTGTCTGTATTTGACCTTCCTGATTGGTTTGGTTGCTTTTCAAGGCATCTACCAGGAAAAGGCTACAACAAGCCTACAGACCCTTGCATTATCTGGGGGGAGACTCTTGATCACCAAAGATCCCGTGGTTTGCTTATTATCATAGGATTGGTGCTACTGTTTTGCTTCTGGTGAGAGAAGAAGCAAAGGAGCATTGCATCCCAGCAGCATGAAGCTGTAGTGAGACCAGCACTAGCAGTAGCCAGGCAGTAGCCATTCATGCAACTCCCCTTTTCTCATCATTCTTGACAAGCTAATTATTTTTTTTTAGTAAGTACTGCTTAATTTGCTGCTGCCTAACCTAATTTCACAATATCTCCCTAAATACTTCATCCACAGATCATCAGGGTCTACTTATTAGTTTCCCCTCAAGTGTTTGGCAGTGCCCTGTATAGATGCAGACACCTTGAGCTGACCTTTTTTCAGTAAAAGCACCACTGAAATTTCACCAATAGCTAGCTGCACACAGGGTAACTAGATTGCAGTGACGTGCACTGCCCTCAAAGATGTAAACCAGATACTGCTGACATTACTTTATATTCTCACTCCAATTGTCTGTTTAATAAAAAGGGTCTGTTGCCATGGTATGAACTTTCCCACTGTCTCCATTACCAGCTTGGTGGATATGGGCACACTTACGCAATACAGAAATTGCCTTACATTTACTGAAAAACAGTTAATTCTCAAACAGACTGATATGGCATATGAGAGATGTATTTACACAATGTCACTGGAGGCTAAGCTCTCACATAAAAGTACTCCTAATGTCAATCAGTTTGTCAGTGGTACACACAATGTAAAGCAGACTCATAGACTCACATATGCTGAGGCACTTAAATATAACCTTCCTAAGCTCCAAAGATTTCCTAGATGAAGTGCACATAATACCCCTCAGCTTCCCTGAATGCACTCTTTTCAAAACAACACTCATATCAACACATACAGCCACATCTCAAGGAGCCTCTACTTGTAAGCCCACAAGGCAAGCCACCACAAAGTCCAACATTCTGGTCATTGGAGACTCTATTGTGAGGCACACTGATGTCCCTCTCACCAGGCTGAGCAAGGAAAAAGTTAAGTCAGTTGCTTATCAGGGACCAGGATTACCTCATTATGTATGCACTTATGTCATTGGACGACAAGTACCAGTATGACTCAGTCTTAGTCCATGTAGGTGTAAATGACCTGAGATTACCTCCTTAAACTGTATGAAGAGAGACATCATGGAGCTCTTGGAGTATGCATGAGCCTAGCATTGAGCAGCAGTTTATCTTGCCAGCAATTGTCTATACTAATCCCCTCTAGGCTTTTGAGTATCAGGTAAAACATTGTCCTCCCCCATAGTGCCTTTTTTAGGCAATGCCAAACTGAAATTATTGCCAGCATAGCAAATCAAAATCAAGAAAATCTAAAGGTGTTACTGCTCAATGCAAGGAGTCTAAATGAAATACCTCTTCCCTAGAAGTTCTCCTTACCCTTGGTAATTCTGACGTCTGTGCAGTCATTGAGACATTGTTTAAAGCCATGGCGAGCACACTGGCAGAATAAACTTATAATGCCTTCCACACATTGAGACCAACTACTACACAGACAGGAACTAAAGGTGGTGGTGTCTCAATCTACATCAAAATAAATATACCTCAAGGCTGGTCAAACAGGGCAATGCACTTGAGCTTCTGCACTTTCAAGTTACGATAGGTAAAATCTCATACCACTTCCTTGCAAGCTATAGGTCCTCCTCTATCACCCACAAAACCCATAACATGTATTTAAACTTACTGGAAACATACCATATAATATCATATTCATGGCAACTTTAATTACCGCACTAATAACTGAGAATCATATATAACACCAAACGTACAGGCACAAAGCTTACTGGATTTTGTAAACACAAACTCCCTGGACCAGATTGTCAACACACCAACCAGGGTGAACCATATAGGATCTGGTCATCATTAATGTGGGAGAGTGCCACACACCCCTACTGTAATGTCTTCCCTGGTATGGTCAGACTACAAAATGGTCACAAAAGAAAAAAGAAAACCTGGAACCCCAGCTAACCTTGGAATATTCAGGAACTATTCTAAGGCTCACTTCCTACTATCAAGTGATAACCTGGCAAAATTCAAGCACCCATTTACCCTGGGAACACTGCTGAATATGTAGAACTGTTCACAGAAACCATGTACAAGCATGTTAATAGCTGCTTAGAGGCAGCTGTACCCACCAGGAAGAAGTACAGAATTAATGCTAAAAACAAACCACTCTGGTGGAATCACAGCATCAATACACTGTTTAACAAGGGAAGAAAATCATGGAAAAATTAGGAGGTGCAGCACCCAGCAGGATAAAAGCACTCTCATTAAACTAAGCAAACAACTCAGAGGACAAATAAGGTCTACCAAAGCCAAATCTGAAGTAAATTTTGCCACCCAAGCCAAGGAGCACTACAAGGCATTCTTTAGCCTGGGACAGATATTTCAGCTCAAAGGCAGTACACAGTTGTGTGCAGAGCTCATTGTTAATGAAGCTGCCTATACTGATTCAGAAGATATAGCAAACCTACTAGCTGACAAATTCATCTCCACCTTTACCCCTCTCTCCCCCTCAAACTTCCTTTAGAAAAATACCATCAAATATAACTCACCCTGCTATCACTAGAAAACAGGTCCTTAATGCTCTCTCTAAAGTCAAGAACACTGCATCAATGGACCCAGACAATATCCCAGGATGCCTTCTTAATAGCATGAATAGATTTCAACTACCCTGCCATAAACTGGGAAAACTACTCGAGCACCAACACCTTTGCCCAACAGTTCTTGGAATTCATAAATTCCAATGCCCTGGATCAAGTAATCTATAGTCCCACCAGGGGCTCCAATATCCTAGACTTGGTCATTACCAACATGGGAAATCAATGCTCCACACCTATGGTCACCCCCTCATTGGTCGGGTCTGACCATAAACTAATCACCCTTAACATCCACATCCCACACCCACCCCACCCCCCAGTAAGGAAACCTCCATAAAAAAACTTCTCCAAAGCCAACTTCATGCTACTCAAGTCAGAAGTGACAAACTTCATGACACCCATGCAGACAGAAACTGAAAGTTTGATTGCTGAATCCTACACTAAGGCACTGTATGAGCACATCCACTCATGCATGAATCATGCCATCCCAAATAGAACCAAAAGGAAGCCAATCTGGTGGTCCCCTGCTATAAACAAACTTTACAACAAAAGGAAGAAACTGTTGCAGAAAAGAGGAAACTCCCAGGATGCAAAAAGCCAGCCTCAGTAAGAAGCTGAGATCCCTAATAAAATCCTCCAAAGCTAGTTATGGAAACAAAAATTGCCAAAGATTCCAAAGACAACCACAAGGCATTCTACAACTATGTCAAGAATCTAAATGGCAATGTTCAGATCTGCTCTGAGCTACAACAGAATGGCATTAAATATACTGATCCCAAGGATATTGCCAATATCCTGGCAGATCAATTTAGTGCCAACTTCACTCCCCTCTCACCCCCTAAATGGCCCATTTCAATACCGGAAGATTGCCAAATTCCGGTAATAATGGCCATACAGGTAAAAAATGCACTCTCCAAAGCTAAGAATACAGCATCCATGAGACCAGAAGACATCCTGGTCTGTGTACTACATGAACTACAAAATGAACTGGCACCTCACCTAAGTGTCATGTTTAATTATAGCCTCTCCTCAGGCTTTGTGCCCACTGAGTGGTGTACAGCTACAGTTATCCCACTCCACAAGGAGTGATCCACCTTGAATCCCAGGAACTACTGCCCCATCAGTCTGGCAAGCCTGATCTGTAAGACCATGGAACTTATAAACAAAGACATTGGCAACCTTCAAACACTGGACCCCACCCAGTTTGGGTTTGAGAAGGGCCGAGCTTGTCTCCTGAACTTGATTGACTTCTTCGAATCAGTCTCCAGATCTGTGGACGAGGGTAAGGCGGTCCACACAGCCTATCTGGACCTCGCCAAGGCTTTTGACACCATCCCCCACTCTGGAATCATAGATAGACTTACTAAGCTGGGCATTAATCCCTACGTCAATCGTTGGGTTGCCAACTGACTTACTGACAGACCCCACACTGTAAAAGTAGCCGACTCCAAATCCAGCTCCAGACAAGTGACAAGTGGAGTACCTCAGGGTTCAGTCCTGGGACTGCTCTAATTTGGCATCTACTACTCTGAAGTACAGGCCAACACTAAGGGACACTGGCTAACAAAGTTTGCAGATGACTGCAAACTGGGAGCTATTACTGAATCCCCAAATGATGTGGATGCTCTACAAAAGGGCCTTACAGAAACAGATGCTTGGTGCCAGAGCCATGGGCTCAAGCTCAGTGGCAGGAAATGTATAGTTATCCCCTTTGGGAAAAACATGTACCCATGAATTACCACATAGGTGGCAGTACACTAAACACCGAAAGTGTGATAAGAGACTTAGGGACACAGGTGGGCAGTGGTCTCACCTTCGATAACCACATCGCTGCAACAGTCAGGAAATCCTTCTATGTGGCACACCCCATCTCTAAGGGCTTTTCATCCAGAAAAATAGAGGTCATTGTCCCACTGTACTCATCCCTCATTAGATCCATTATAGAATATAGCACCCCATTTGGTATGTACCTCTCAAGACATCTGCAACAACTTGAAAGGCCACAGATATACCTCACTAAAAGAATCACAGGCCTAAAGCAGATGCCTTCTTAAAAAACTCCAGCTATACTCTGTCGTATATCATCTATTCAGAGGCAATCTCTGCTTAACATACAAGGCCATGTCAAATCCAGAGCTGTTGGACATGCTACACTTAAAGAAATCTCAATGCCTCAGAGCCACATGCTCCAGGGATCTAAACCTTGTCATCACAATAAACAAAACATGCTGATGGGATAGGTTCCTGACCCTGAGACTACCAAGACTCTGGAATAGACTGCCCATACATGTCAAGCAGAGCGCCTCTTTGGCCCTCTTCAAAAGGAACCTTGACGATTGGATGGGAGAAAAAAAATTCACCCCGGGTATCACGTCAGTCACCCTGCTAGACAGGGGTCCAGGGAAGTAAATAGTGTGGGAATAAATAGCCAGAGAATTGTTATGGCTAGGAACGATAGCCTGGTACCAGCCTATGAACCTATGAACTATCAGGTCGTCTGGAATTGCTTTTTAACTGTAGCCTGCAAACAGGCTTTGTGCCTCATGATTGGAGAACAGCAACACTCATCCATATGCACAAAGGTGTGACATCTACATACCCTGGAAACTACAGACCCATAAGTCTCACTAGTCTCATACATGGAAAGAATTATCATGGAAATGATCAGTAATGACACTGGACCTAATCCAATTTGGTTTTGTCAAGGGCAAGCCATGTATACTCAATCTGGTGGACTTCTTTAAGAACCTTGCCAAATCAACAGATACGGGCAAAATGGTTCACATCCCCTACCTTGACCTGGTCTAGGCTTTGTTGACAAACTGAAGAGATTAGGTACAAACCCTTATGTCACCCAGTGGATAGCCAGCTTGTTCACCGACAGAACTCAGGAAGTTATACTTGGGGAGTTCACCTCTACAAAGAGGCCAGTTTCAAGTGAAGTCCCTAAGAGACTGGTGCTGGGACCACTCATTTTTGGCAATTACTTCAATGAAGTCAAGGCCATTGTCAATGGCCTCTGGCTGACTAAATTTGCTGATGACTGCAAATTAGGAGCTGTCATTGTGTCCCCCATTACCACAAATGATCTCCAGGAAGAGCTGACACAGTCAAATAACTGATGTTAGAGCAACGGATTAAAACTATATGCCAAGAAATGAAAAATAGTATACTTCAGGAAGTCATCCACCCCTGGTAACTATCATATTGACTACAGACCCCTAAGAGCTGACCCAGTAGTCAAAGGCTTGGGGATACACATAGACAGTAATCTAGCCTTTGACCATCACATGTCTACATCAGTGATGAAATAATTCTATGTTATGCAACTTATAAACAAGTTAATGGCGTCTATGTCCAAGGAAGTCATTATTCCACTGTATTCAGCATTCATCAGATATATCACTGCACACAGTGCACTCCTTTGCATACCTCTCAACTGTACAGATTTTCACAGAATGTCCAGATTTTTTCCTCATATTTTTGGTCAGTTCCTCATAAAATGTGTGCCTTTCTGGCAAATCACTGAAGACTGAAGTTACTGAGTAATAATAAATAATGAAAGCCCTTTGAGATTCAGACTTCATATCCTTCAGAAAATACATAAAAATACAAAACCTGTTATTCTATCAACTTTCTAAGTTTGTAAGAGCAGTATTTAAAAAGTGTCCCTATTTTTGGGCCTTTGTCCTCCATTATTTTTGGCTTTGTCTAGATTTCTTGTTCTGAGAGGGTGAGAGGTATGCTCATTTTGTATGTACCTAACCAGGCATATCCAACAACTGGAATATACACAGAGGTTACTCACTGAAAAATACAGGGCATAAGTAATATGTCCTATGCAGACCACCTCAAGGCCCTATCCCTATATTCTCTCTCCTACAGGCTGTTGAGGGGAGATCTATGCCTGGCATACAAGGCATTGTCAGACCTCCACTCTGATGGACCTCCTGCATATCAACAAAACAAACAGCACCAAAATTACCCATTCTAAAGGCATAATCCTTGCCTGTGATATAAATAGGACCTGATGGAGAGCCAGGTATGTATCCCAGAGACTACACCTTCTCTGGAACAGGTTCTCCATCCATGTGAACCAGAGTTCCTCCTTAACCCAATTTAAGTGTAACTTGGACAATTGGATGGGGAACAGGAAATTCATCCCTGGTTTGGCACCTATGTCTCTAATGGACACAGGCAACTTGTAAATTGTTCATCTAACAGGTCTCTGCTTGTAAATATTTCATCTTCTAAGCCCCTTCTTACACTTATTAAGGGTACCAGATTTGGGATGCATGGCCAGGCTTAAAAATGCCCTTGTGGTTGTTATTCTAGTAAACACCTAGGAATCTATGAATAAAATACTCTGCTATAGTCTAATGTAGGTCAAATATGGGTTTTAAATAGTGAAACTAAGAAGTTGTCATGTGTACTGACATTTCTGAAAATGAACCCTACTTTCGTCATACCTTTGTTCTTGATAGTTTCCATGTACTATTCAAATGTAAATTTAGAAGAGATGATAATCTCAAAGTCTTTATAGTTATTAACTTCTACTAACTCAAAATAAGATAGATTCATAGGTTGTCTAATACTTTCTGAATGAAAATATATGACATTGCTTTTACTTTGGCTGAAATGTATTCCAAAATTATTAGCCCATTTTCAAATGTTTGCCATGGATACGTTAATAACTTCAAAATGATACTGACTATAGGAAAAAAAAAACAGTCTTATAGTCATCAGTATACTTTGATAACCAGCAATGGTTGCCACTGGGAAATCATACTAAACACAATGTTAAACAGTACTGGACCCAATTCTGAGCCTTGTGGTACTCCACAACATATGGTCACTGGGTCTGAAGCAATAACCCAAATGATCACTCTCTGTTTTCTTCCTGATAACCAGTTTGAAATCCAGATAATTAAATAGGGATTGATTTTGTAATCATGCAAAACCTAAATAACCTCTGAGTGGGACAATAACTCAAAAGCCTTAGGCTGAAATAAATAGCAATATTACAATCTGAAATCCAATGCCCTAGAAATCTCATCATAAAAGTCTATCATGTTAGCTAAGGTGGAATGTTCATGAATGAAACCATGTTGATAAAATTCATGTTTCTTAAGATTCAGTTCACTGTCTAATAGCTGAATAAAACATCTTTTGAAACATCTACCCAAAATAGATATCAGACTAATTGGCCTTTAATTTTGTTCATCAAATGTATGTCCCTTCTTGTGTATAGGTGTAGCAGTTGAAAGTTTCCTGGAAGAAGGAACTGTGCCTGTAGCTATAATAAATCTTTAAGTAAAGTTTACTGTACTGATTCTAGTGTGTCCAACAAATGTATTATCATTATAGCAGGTATGTTTTCAGGACCTAAAGGTGTTGATTTATTAATCATTTTCAGTGACTTATGCAAAATAATATTATTTATCAAAGGACACGAACTTGTCTCAATCAATTCCAAAGATGCTTAAACACCTTGAATTATCACTTGTGACATAGGCATATTTACATTCATATAAATATAATCAAACTATATTAACATTACAAATTTCAGCATTAATGTTAGCTATATAACTCAGCTGATAATTTCTCTTAAGGATCTTTACCTGAACCATTACATATTTTATCTTCTATTTACATCTACTAAACTCATATCGAGTGAGTTATGAATCCAAAGAGTCACTCCACCCCTTTACTGTTTTTTTTTCTCATTTATTCATATTTACCATAATCGAGTAAGCATAAATTTGATGAATTCCATGATTCTGTAATCTCTGTAATGCTTTATTTCTCCAAGAATGCTAGACTAATTAGTTCATCACCCTTAGATACCAAACATTATTAAGATAACATGCTAAAATAATATTAGGTCTATCATGACCTGTGTTGGATCTACTTAGATTTTTAAATGACCTTAAAAACGTTTTAGTACAATGTAAATAATGCCAGTAAATATGCTTATCTATATTGACTCAAATGAAGGTAGTCATATGTGCACAATCCATCATCCAGAATAAACTCTTCTCTTCCCAAAATGTTAATAACTGTGAAATAAATTCTGAACACAATTGCCTTAACCAGTTATTGAATAGGTGGGCCTTAGAGCACAGTCATTCAAGTGAGGAAAAATAATAATTTCTCATAAGAAAAGAGTCATGCCTGCTAACTTGACACTTTTAATCAAATCAAAAATAGCATTCATCGTTTCATTAATGGGAGCGATGAAAAGGTAATTTATTCCTATGCGTACTGTAATGTGTGTATCTAGGTTTTTGTGTTAAGAATCCTTGGTATATAGTGTTTAGGAGCTGGTAATTTCAACTCTGGGTTGACATAATTAGTCTACACTTATCAAGATTCCTTAAAGTCATTATTGATGTTTTAAGAGTAGAATCCCCAATTATCACAATTTCTTTATGCTCACCCTTAACTTTCCTATACCTAGGAGAGTGCAAGGACACAGGGTTAAAATCCTGTCCACCTAAAGCTTACCTCTTTGTTCAAGTTACTATTTGAGATAGAAGCACAGCATAGCTTTTACATATTCCTCATATTGGTGCCTTCTTTGATTTTTCTAACAGCATTATCACTCTCCCCTACTGTAAAATTAGCTTCATCTAATTTAATTAATTCCTGAGAATTGTAATTAAATTTAAACATGTAGTCAGTTTTACTGTACACACTGACGATTTCATTATCACTCATACTAGAGTTTAACAATGTCTTATCACTTAGACTACTTAAATCTCCCTCCTTATCAAGGTTTGTTTTCATATATATCCTATGTGAATGATGCCCTTTCTTTTTTCCATTTTGTCTTTCTTTGATCTGGATTCTTATAGTAGGTGTGGAATTCTCACGCCTGCCTACTTTTGTAACTAGTCTGTCAGGTACTTCAACATTCACATTCCTATTAGCACTACAGCTAGCATTTAGGTAACAGGATAGTTTATTACAGTTCACTAAGGAGAATTCACGTTAAACATTTATTATTTAAATGATGTGTTCATCTATTTTAATAACATTCTCAACTATAGACAAAGATGTATTTATCTTATTATCAAAAAAGTTCCATTAATTATATGGTTAATATCCTCTAACCATCGCAGAACAAATTTGGTACGGATCTAATGCCTGAACAGTTACTATACTGACATTCCTCCTGCTTACTGAAGTTTTTACTATCTAAAATAATCCTGAAAACATTAAGCTTTGAACAATTGTAACATATACGTTGGTGTAGAAAATAATTCTTAACATATATTCCACAAACCTGACATTTCAACAAGTGTTCATTATATAATCAGTCATCTAACACATAAGAGTTTGATAATTCCTTATTTTACTAAACTAGTTTTAATTCAATAAATTTGCTGTATAAATGTTTTAAAAAGAGAATACAATGCTAACCATAAAATCATGCAATTTAAGCGCACAGAAAATCAAACGTGTCAAAAGATAAAACTTTGCATACATTTGCATATCCCAAATTATAAGATATAAACTAAGCTAAAAATAAAACAAACCACCTGGTCCACTGATATAGTGGCATCAGAGTGCACTTCTTTGCGTCTTCACATTGATAATCGACACGAGCATCTACTCCTCTTGCATCCACTTAAGGAGTGTTGTATTTATCAGCAAAAAATCGTCTTACTGCTAGAAGGCAATGCTAGTCTACACTCGTCTCCACACCAAATAAAGAAAAAATGAAACTGATTCCTTATTGTCCTGACAAGGACAGGAGGATAGTCAGAAATAAAAGCATGAAAACAAGGTGTCAGCTTAACAAACAAACACATTGAAGAGGTCAGATATGCTCCTTTCAAAAAGAACTGTATTTAAGTACAAGAAAGTCTTTCTATTGGCAGAAGACAATCCCAGCCAACCATTGTTTCCAAAACAAACAGAAAAACAAAACTGACTCAATATTGTCTGACAAAGTCAATAGGTTATTCAGAAATAAAATCGCAAAACCAAGTTGTCAGTTTCACAAAAAGAAAAAAAAAGTTTGCAGATGTCAAGGATGTTCCACTCAAGGAGTACTGTATTTAAATGCAAATAAGTCTCCCTACCAATGGGGGACAATGCCAGTCAACACTCGTTTACACACAAAGCAAAGATGAAAACAAAACTGACTTCCCTTTGTCCTGATAAGGGCAGGAGGTTAGTCAGAAATAAAATCAGAACCCAAGTTGTCAGCTTCACAAAAAATTCTTTGAAGATAGCAAGTATACTTGCTGTAGCCCAGAAGTTAATAGTTTATTGGCCATTTTGGGCTAATTTCTATCTGTTTAATTTCCCTGCTATAAAAAATGCATTTGTGCAGTTTTGCACACCGGGCAGTGCCGGTTAGCTAAGGTTAAAGTATTTCTGGCTCCACAAAGTCTGCTCCTCAATTTCTCACTTGGAACTAGACAAACTTTCAACTTAAACACTCAAACCATTCATTTCACAGCCTAGCACTTGCTCAAAACTCATAGCAAGCACTAATTAACCCTAGCACTAGACCCCCTATACTGTCCAGAAGGACAAGGCTCTCTATACTTCCCTACCAGCTAATCAGTAAAACAGCTCACTTTACCTATTCAGGGATGTCCAAAGGGCAGTTTCAGGTGTGCTCTTCAGTCCAACTGGTGAATCTGGGCATTTTGAGGCAATGTTACAACTGCCTCGGGTACACAGACAACCCTCTCCTCCTACCACCAAACACTAATATACGCGAGAGATGCAATTATGCAGCCAAACTGGAGGCAAAGCTCTCTCAACCCAAGACTGGAACTGACAGTCAAGAGGAGAAGGAAAATACTTGGAACACACCACCAGTCTCACATAGACCTACTAAACCAACACCAGCAAATAACACACATAAATACACAAAAACATACTCGAAGGCTCTAAATAAAAATCTGCAAAAGCAACAGAGACCTCCAAAGCAGACACCCAAGCAACCTCCACACCCCATCACAAACCATGAAACACATACTTCACATAATCAGTGTGCCATGCAATCACAGCCCTTAAGGCAAAATAACATACCCAACACACTAGTAATAGGCGACTCTATAGTCAGGCTCACTGATGTCCCACTAACTAGGCTGGACAAGGAGAAGGTTACAGTTAGCTGCCTGTCGGGTGCCAGGATCCGCCACATAACACAAGCACTCAGGTCACTCCAGAACGAGTACACATATGACTCTGTCATTGTCCATGTTGGTGTGAATGACCTGAGACGTACCTCCCTGGACTACATGAAAAGAGACTTGGAAGAGCTCTCTGATCATGTAGCTCAGGCTGGTATGACACTGACCCTGAGTAGCATTCTGCCCTCACCAAGAATGATGCCATAGTATCAAGAAAAAATTATCAATTTCAACAACTGGCTAAGTTTCTGGTGTCATTCAAAGGGGATCCAGTATCTGTCCACCTGGGATGACATGCTTGATAAACCACGTTGCTTCACAAGAGATGGCTTGCACCTGTCACCCTTAGGCTTTCAAATACTGGCCAAGGCTTTTTCTGCCCCCATAGTGCTTTTTTTAGGAAAAGGCTCAAAAGACAAACTCACCACCGTAAATAGCACAAGTAACCAAAAACTGAGGGTAATGCTACTCAATGCCAGAAATCTAAACCTCAAAATGCATGCACTCAAGGCACTCCTCAGTATGGAGAACATCGATATCTGTGCAGTAACAGAAACTTGGTTTAAGGCTGCAGAAAGCACCCCAGCACTACCAGGCTATAACTCATACCATACTTTTCAGCCACAGAACCCAGACCGAAACACAAAAGGTGGGGAGTGTATATATATTCATCAAGGATACCCACACCTCCAGGTTAGTGGCACAGCACAATGCCTCAGAGATCATCCATGTGCAACTAACAATGGGCAAAACTGCAATTCAAATTGTAGCTTGCTACACATCACCCTCCATGACCCAGGACCCCCATTCCGCATTTCTGGAGACACTGGAAAATATGAAGGTCCTACCAAATGCCCTAATATTGGGTGATTTCAATTATCCAAACATTAACTGGGAGAACTACTCAAGTACTAACTCCCTTGTCCAATGCTTCCTAGAATTTATAAACTCGAACACCCTGGATCAACTGGTCAGCACCCCCACCAGTGGTGACAACATATTGGATCTGGTCATCACCAACATGTGCAACCAGTGTTCTACACTGGAGGTCAAACCCTCGCTGGTTATATCAGACCATAGACTAATCACTCTGGATATCCACATTCTGCCCCCACTCCCAATCAAGGAAACCACAGTGAAAAACTTTTAAAAAACAGACTTCACGTTACTTAAGACCGAGGTGGAAAGGTTCACGGCCTCCATGCTAAAGGACAACACTGTCCAAGATGCTGAATCCCTTACAAAAGCACTCTATGAGCACCTGCAAGAATGCATGGATTGTGCTATCCCAAACAAAACCAAGACTCAAAGAGAAGAAGAACGCACATGCTGTACCATGGCTGTAGACTTTATTGAGTAAGCGCTTTCAGGGATATAACCCCTTCATCACACTACAAAAACAAATTCATTCACTAAATTTATACTACTCCAATTAAGAGCACCATTAGTAGAAAATAATTCATTAAAGAGGCAGTGACATCTAAAAATTTAATGAAAAATATCATAAAAACATACATTCTTTAAAAGCTTCATAGAACACATAGGGTTGCAATACATGTCTCAAATATAAAAGAGTAATAATAGGAATAAATGGTAAATAAATAAATTAATGTTTCAGTGGTCGAGATTTAAAAAAAAAGATTTTAGGGACACCTTACTATTGAGACCTGGTGGTTTATCTGCAGCATAAAGCATAATCCACTTCTGTTCCGAGGCCTCAGTCTGGTTCACTAGGTCACCTCCTCTCCTATTCTCACACAATACCTCTAATACAAAAAATTAAAAAATATGATTAGGGCCTTCATTTTTGTTATGTACAGCAAGGGCACTGCTCTCTTTGCAATTCCTAATATCTCTGTAATGCTCAAGTATCCTATCCTTGAAACGCCTATTTGTCTTACCAATATAGTATGAGAAACATATAGTACAATATGCAAAATAGACAACATTGGGTGTCTTACAATCAACATAAAAATTACTAATAAACTTAAAACCCAAATGGAGATGTGTAAAGCTAACACCTGGTTGAATATGTGTACATGCTGTACACTTCCTGCATGGATACGTTCCCACTCTATCAGATTGACACCT
The DNA here is from genome assembly GCF_019279795.1 of Protopterus annectens. Lineage (NCBI taxonomy): Eukaryota > Metazoa > Chordata > Ceratodontiformes > Protopteridae > Protopterus > Protopterus annectens. Next base: position 1,810,189,365 of record NC_056728.1, on the reverse strand, counting down.
GCGAATAGAGCCAGCAAACCTGCAGCATAGCTGACTCTTTAATGCTTTATTATTATGGAACATAAAGTCTGGTTTGCTATTTATAACATCCTTTAGATCATCAACAGTAGATAAAATACCCCAATTTCTGGCAATAACATCACATACTGAGCTAATGTTACTAGAGAATGTTAGAGGCATCCTTAATTTATAATCATCTCTCCTGGCATTCGAACCTGTATCTATAGTATTATTCAGGTCTCCAGCCAATCTTTCATTATAGTAGGGTTTGCAGCGGTCACCCCTGACTTTCCACTTTTCCAACACTGTACAATCACTGAATATTTGATTTCTAGTTCTGTGGCTCAGTCATTTTGGTAAAATGAGCCTTTGACCATTTACGGATATGACTTTAATGTTAAGACATAAAGGCACTTAGTTAAACACCATTTTGATTGGCTGACACATAATTACAAAATGTGATTTGAGAGGGGCAGTCAACAAGTGTGATCAGCATTCTTATTTTTTCATGCAATCCATTAATATTCTTATATATGTTTGATACCTGAGTCCCTAAGTCACCTAAATATACACATTTACTACAAAATACTGTCTCTGAATTTGCAATTAGGCTACATTCATTGCTGAACATTGAGTATTTTATATACTGAGAAATGTCCCTTCTTTGAACAAGGACAGCAACCAAGCATCTGCTAATCTGTTCATAGTTAGCAATTTATGTAAGAAATCTTTACAACAGTCTTTAGATAATAAAATCATTATAATAGTATCATTACTGATACAATGGATGAGGATTGTGGTTACTTGCAGGAAAGAATAAACTCTTGTATGCTGCTACAAAATACTGTGAGGACTTTCTGGGACTCCCTTGACTGGACATATGCATTATTAGATCTTTGGAGACTCTTGGAAGTCCCTTCTTGGATGAGGTATCACTACTGTGCTGAAAAATCTTAATAATATGACATTATTCCATGTGCCCCCCTTTGTCATTGGAAGTCTATTTGGTTCTATAAGTCTGAAACATGGTTGGTTGATGTTACCCATCATGGGAGGCTGCAGCATCATTTGTCTTATCAATAGGAATTTAAGGCCTCACTTTACTAGAAAGGTACAACTAGTTACATCATTTCCATTTTGTTTGGTTGTGGCATCAGCAAGCCTAACATAACAGTGGACCTTTGCTTCCTTTGAGAGATGGAGTCGAGGTACTTGGTGTGAGAAGTTAAATTTTGATCTTTCTCTCCATAGACCCCCAGGGGTGTAAGTGACCCCCATAGTAAATAATTTTAATACTGTTTGCAAGCAGTTTTGTAGGAGCGAGTTTGTTCATGTTGTATGTTTTTGGTGGTGCTTATGGTTTATCATTTACTGTGGTTACACTGTTTGGCTAATATAATAATTTTCAGGTTATATGGGGGGTGGGGCAACAATACCAGGATAATAAAGTGACACATTTTTTCTGTTTCTTCTTAATCCATCACTATTGATTTATGACCAGGCTAAGTGCAGGGATCAGCTGCATATGTTTTTATTTTCAGTTGGAGTAGGTAGATAGACTCTTCATATCATGTGTGGTTGAGTTGTTTTCCTTTCTTCTCTTTTTTTCTGAATGTGTACTACCAATACTATGTAGATCTGCACAGACAACATTAACATGTTTAAGATCTTTGTTAAAGGGAGCATTTTTTTTTTCTGTATTGAGGCAAACCAGTGTAGAACAGGCTTTATTACAATAAATTCACATTCCGAAACAAAATACCTAAAGTTAAATACATTTTGTGTTGAATCAATTGGAACTGCTTTACACTGCTCTGGCAAGCATGTATTACATCATAAGGGTACATATGCAAGAGTCAGTGTGATGTGGTAAAAGGCAGATGGTTGAATAATGGTTTTAAAGGCTTTTCTATGAGGATGCTGATGCCATTAATAACCCAAGGCTACCTGCCTTGATTATATATCTGAATAAACTTACTAGAGTATGAGCCTCATTGAGTTGAGTAAAATAGTAAAGTACTGTTTTTCTACACTTATTATCCAGGTGTGGTCAAATGCTATACAAGGACTGATTATGTTTGTTACAGCAGATTGGGTCTATATCATATAATCAAATGTTGTCAATGTCGAGTTCTCTAAAGAGTGAAAATGCCGGAACTTGAAGTTCTGTTATTAAGATTGCAATACAGTGAAGATCTGAATATCTGCCCTTTCCTCACTGTAGTGCGACCTTAGAGTTGGAATATATATTTAGTGGGGGGTGTGGGGGGTGCAGCTCCCTACAATAAGGAGTTCGAGTTCCGGCATTTTTGCTCTTTAGAGCGTTTGACATTGTTAATATTCGATTATATGATATAGACCCCCCCAGCAGATTTATATGATAAAATTCAAGGGTTCGGTGTTCACTTTCCAATTAAAGCAGACCCTGTGGCTTAGCATAAAATATTAAACTATCAGGGTGGATGTACACTATGCACATATGCATATGGCACCCTAATGTCAGTCTTTCCATAGGTTAAAAGCATAGGATCTTGTTCTTAATCTTGGGCAGTGGATTTGGGGCTTGAATCTAGCCAGCAAACCTTTCCCTCAGCAGGTTTTCATGAAAGGTGCTTAAGGGTCATCTTCCTCTGAGATATGCAGACATTAAGAAGTGGAAAACTGAAACAGAGGAATACAGAATTATATCAGTAACAGTGAGAGGTAGTGGGTTAGAGATTTGCATCAGTCACATAATAGAGTATAGTGTTTTTGTACAATGCCATGCAGGTAACTCAGGGGCACCTGGGGACAACTAAAACTGTTCTGGATTGGATAGAGCAACTTTCTAATAAATGCACACATGAAAAATTAGAAAGTCTTAGGAGTTGAAAGTCCACAGTGAACATTTCAGAATTTAGCACTGAGAATGGGGACTAATAGTCCTATGAGGATTAAAATCAGGTCCACTAATATTTATGCATTTAATAGGGATAAGATACAGGGAGTGCTTCAGACTTTTGTACAACAGATAAACAAGGCTCCAAAAGAAGCTATGTCAGGCAGAATTCACAAAACTTTAGGCAGTTTAGCTTTCTCACCAGATGACTACAGAGGGGTGAAAGAAATGCTTTTGCACCAATTGGAGTGACAAAGTCCTAACTGGTCCACCATTGGGTTTTTAAAAAGCAATGCTAACTGTTATTTTCTTTGTAAAACTTTAATTTTCTCCATATCTCCTTATTTTGGGTTTGCTCTTTATAACTGTGATATCCTGAATTAATTATTATGAATCTCTTGTCTGCAAAAGAGCACTGACTCAAGATCATTAAAACATGCAACTGAAGAATACAAATGTTGCCAAATCCTCTTTCTTTTGACATTACTGTTTATATTGAATACACTTTTGTGCATACATTTAGGATTATGCAATTAGCACTTCCCACTGAAATCTTTTTGGTATCACAATTTTTGGCATGTCATTTCCAACACCATTGCACATTTTTACATATCACCCAGATAAAGCACTACATTCACTCTATAAAGAAAAATATGTTTCTATCATTATTCCCATAGGGATAGATTCAGAGCTTTAATCAAGCCTTTTTAATGCAAAGTAAAATGTTCCAGTTTAAATAACACTTATTTCAGTGACTTATTATTCTTCACAACAGCCAAGCACGTCAAAACACTACCTAGAATCAGCAAAATGCTTTGGATCTGGCACATTTTGTGTGTCTACATGTTTATACAGAAAGAACATTGCAATTATTACACATTGCTGGCTTCCTTCTCACAACTGATTAGAAGGGCATGAGATTTCTTATCAGTTTTGTAAGACCATCAAAATGCTTTTAGCATTATCAGCAGTCATATAAGCAGTCCTCCTGATACTGGTTGTTTCACAGTTCCCATACTAAAACAGACTGCAAACATTTGCTTTTTTCGCATAGCAGCTCTGTGACAGGCAGCAAAGTAAATCACAGCAAACAAGTACAAAAACTCTGACACGTTTGTAAGCATGAAAATGAATTACAAAATCTATGTTCTGAGGAAAGTCAATATAAGAAAACCTATGTTTCTTAGAGATGAGTCATTTATATCGAAATAGTAAAAATAAAAGTCAATTGAAAATGGAAGCGCTTGTTTTTAACTTTAGACTTCAGAATGTCTGTTGCTTATTAAAATGATTCTGTTCGCAAACTGGTGGACAAAAATTAGAAACTCATTTTTTTTTTTTTTGTCGAATTCTATATCCTCTGTTCCCTTCCTTTCCTGTGCAATTTTCTTTGGTAATTCCAGTCCATGTTCTGTGTAACTGTGTCAGGTCAAAAGTGATTACTCAGTCCACAGTAGGGATAACATTGCATATTTTTTTCTCTTAAGCAGAGGAAAAACAAAGCTGCGAAACATTGTAATTCAGGCAAAACACAATACAAAAGCTCAATGTTATATCTACAGCCTTCAAAATTAATATACGTGAAACTTGCATGGACATTCTCAGGTGACAGCTACCCCACATTCAAACATACAGGTAAAGTCCACATTCATGTGCAGATGCGCGCGCATGTGCACACACACACACACACACACACACACACACACACACACACACACACACACACACACACAAAACACACTAATATACATGCCAAATTCATGCACATGCCTTTCCATCTTGCTGTACAATGAAGCTTACTGTATAAAAGCATAAGCAATACAGTTAAAATCAAACATATAGAGTAATAAGATGCCATAGGTTCAGAGTTTCATAGGTCCTTACTAAGCTATTGATCCATGAGGATATTTAGAAGCCTAGCCTTGCATTCTCATGAAAAGTTTAGCTCTTGTAATTTAAGTTCAGATAACCTAGAGATAGGCAGAACATTTACATGTTACCCTTATACAGAAGGGACAAAGGTGATAAACCAAGTTTGATTTTGTGGTTTCCCATCTATTCTTCCTGATTACTTTTGAACAGAGTAAGGGAAGTACTGTGTTTTATGTGAAGAATAGGATTCCAAAGAATTGGTATTTACAGTGATACATATCTATCCCTCCAATATAATCCAGCTATGTTGTAGGAGAGATTAGGATCTCTTGAATGGGTGTTTATGCCCCTACGGGACTTGTAGATTTGCAGTAGATCTGAGAGGATATGGTGTTTTGAGGCACTGTATATGAGGCAGAGATCACATCTCAGTAAAGCATTGTGGTCATTCAAGTTATGTTAAGTGTTTGGACAGGTACATACTGAAGGTGGTATTATCTCGATGACTGGCCTGTGTGCTAAGTACAGTGAAAGATCACATCCCTTGACCTAAATTACTAATAAGCTGCATAATAAAAAAATGACATTCTTACAATAGTGGATACATGATGATGCAAGTGCCATTTTTTGTACACATAGGTCCCCAGGTCTCTAACTACCAGATCAATTTTCAGAGGTATGTGTTCTTGATTTGATAGTCACAAGGGATGTCAAGCTTGGTGAAGTAGACTATTGTAGTCCATGGATATGATACCAACCATTTGTTTGGGAAAGGCTATCTTGGAGGATTTTGGTATGCACTGGAATGTTTACAGTGCCACAAGGTTTACAGTCATCTGCAAACTTAGCCAACCATAAACCCTTAACATTAGGTTTGATCGCCAGGAAGTAAATGCGAATGAGCAGTGTCCCAAGCATGAGCCCTGGGGTATATCACCAGGTCTGTTGGAGGAGATAGACCCAACTACTAAGTTCTATTAGTGAACCAATTTGCTATCCAATGAGTTACACCAGCATGAACATTTGGCTGGGAAAGTTTGTCAACAGTACCTGAGTGTAGGATAGTGATGAATGTCTTTGCAAGCTTTAGACATGTGGTGTGTACTTATTTTTCTCATCCATTGCTTCTTAACCTTTTTGAATAAGTCATCCAGGTTAACCAGGCATGATCTGCTCTTGTCAAAACTGAAATGGCTTGGATCAATAGTTAGTAAGTTATCTATGCCTTTATTTACTAATCCTATAGTGATCCCATAAACAGCCTTACAGATGATGCTGGTCAGACTTATGGTTGAAGCCTCACCTATGTGCAGGGCAATTATTGTTGCTGTCCTCAATTCATCCAGCACAAAACCTGTTTGCAGGCTGATACTGAATAACCTCTGTAGGAGATTTAACAGATCCTGTTTCAGGCCGGCAAGTAGGCAGTGTACTATGTTACTTAGCCCCATGGAAGTAATGTTCTTGACCTTTGACAGTACTTGGAGGACTTCTTCTTGGAAAATTTTAGTAAGAGTGTAGATGTAGGTATGTGATCTGGAAATGTAACTGAGATAGAAGGTAGTGAAGTTAGAGCTGAATTTTTCCTGTAGTATACTGGCTATGTCTTTAGGGTCTGAGTATCTAATTTAATTTGCTATTAGCCCTGTGTAGTGCTAGACATTGTTTCTTAGGTATCTAGTATAGTAGATGGTTTAATGGTTATTTTTTTCCTTGGGTGGCTATTTTTACCTCATATCTAGCTTAGGGTGATCTGATAAGGGACTGGAGCTCCTTGTTAAGATTAGCAAGAGTGTTTTTGATATCTTGAGAGTTACATTTATTATTGCATGCAATTACTTTATTTTGTTTTATTGTATAGCCTATTATTTGGATTTGGCTTCCACTTAAAAAGGTTTATTTTTAAATTCGGCACTGTAGTTACTTCAGAGGGGGACAGATGTATCTAGATAACCATTCATATGTGCATAGAATTTGGCAGTAAAGGATTTGGCATATGCAATGAGGTCATCAGATTGGAGGGAAATACTGAATTTAAGCGAAAAACAGTCCCCTACACGGAGAAAATTTCACGGCCACAAAAGATACCCAAGAAAAACAATGAAGCCAGCAACTGGATGGCTGTGAAAAAGTAGTTTATCTGTCAAACATCAGTCAGACTTCAATCTCACAGACCGGTTTCGGCATAGAGTTAGCTTAGCCTTCTTCAGTGTGATAAAACAAAAGCAAAAAAGAAGTCCTTTAATACAAAAATGTTAATTAGAAACAAAAACCAAAAGACATGATTGGTGAACTCATGAATAAATAATAGACCATTCAAAGATGTTCATTAAGTCCTGGATAAAAAAGTGAACCCAACTTAATTATCCATTTTTTCTCTTTAATATCTAATTTCTTATGCCAACCCGATTTCACTGTGCGGTCACCTAGAATTTTATCTATAACTAAAAAATGAAACCTTGCTGTGGAATGTTTTAATGTATGCTTATAAAGCGCATTACTAGATTTTTTACATTTTATATCACTGAGATGCTCAGAGATGCGTAGCTTGAATGGCCTTGATGTTTGTCCTACATAAAAACAACGACAACTGCAACATGCCATATAAATTATCCAATCGCTATTGCAATTAGCAAAAAAATTAATATGATATACATTACTACAGTTATCTTTTGTTTTTAAAACATGTTTGCAATTGTTACAATGGCCACAAGGCACACACCCAATACGTTTGTCCCCAAGCAAAGTGGTTTGTGTAATCTGTAGCAGCATAGATTGGGAATGATGTTTGTAATGATTGAAATAAGTGCCTAGGTTTTTACCTTTCCTAAAAGAAAAAGAGCAATTTGGTGATATAACAGAAGATAATGCAGTATCAGCAGACAAAATATTCCAATTGTTTTTAATAATATTAATAAATTGCCCAATATTCCTTACATAAGTAGTAGTAAATCTTAACGGAGAGGAAGAAGAAGAAGAACAACCAGGTTTCTCTTTATATGTAAGCAAATCATCTCTGGTAAGTTGTGATGCATACCTTTTAGCAATTGTGACATGGCCAGGTTTATATCCCCTGTTATTAAACCTATGTACTAAATCCTGGCTGTATAGATGGCAAGTGTTATTATTAGAGCAGTTATGCCTGATACAAATGAACTGAGACTTAGGAATATTTCTGACAATATATTTTGGATGAAAGCTAGATGCGTGGAGTAAGGTATTATATTGAGGAAACTTTCTGAATACCTCAGTATTAAGGGAGTTGTCAAAATTTCTTGTGATCTTAACATCCAAAAAAAAATAACATTTTGGTCTTTTTTGCTTTTGTTTTATCACACTGAAGAAGGCTAAGCTAACTCTATGCCGAAACCGGTCTGTGAGATTGAAGTCTGACTGATGTTTGACGAATAAACTACTTTTTCACAGCCATCCAGTTGCTGGCTTCATTGTTTTTCTTAAATACTGAATTTAGCCAAGCCATCACTCAGTTTTAGATTAGCCTTTGCATAATTTCTGCATACTGAGGTAGTTAAAGATATTTCCAGTGCTTCAGTTTTATGGTAAATGTGACTGATTTATGGTCCAGTTTACCTATAGTGGGGGTTACAACCTGTGGGGAATAGACCTGTCCCATATTGGTGTGGACCAAGTCCAAGATTTTTCTTAGTAGGGGTGCAGACTAATTGGTCCAAAACGTTTTGTAACTATGAAATATAAAAATCTCTGGTAATACATGTTTGGGGATGTACAAGTCTCCCAGTTGATTGAGGGGTAATTGATGTCCCCTATGAGAATGGTTTATGGTCTAATGCACAGAGACACCATACTGATCAGGCAGGATCAATGGGCCAAAGGGGGCATAGAGGAGGTCCTATAGTTAGCAATGTTGTGATAAGGAGTTTCGTTAGTGATAAGCTGGACATGGAGGAGTTCCAGGTTATCCAGCCTCATGATCCTGGATGTCAGATTTTATTTTTATTTTATCAATACAGAGACATAGCTGCCTTTTTTGCCTTTATATAGTGTAGTAGGCCTGAACGTGTAGTAGGTGTTGAAACCCTACACTGATGGGTGCTCTAAATGGTCTTGAACTATATCTTCATGGTGATTCACATATCCATGTATTCTAGAGTAAGTAGTGTCTGTAGGGAGTGGAGTTTTTTGAAAAGGCTCCTAGAAGTGAGCAGCAATGCCTTTAGCTATCCAGATTCTGCTTTAAGTTGGAAGAGTTTGAAGACTAATATTGCTTTAAAATGACACTATATGGCTGGAGAAGGTTTTAGCTAATATAAGAATGCCTTAGGGAGATAGGTGCAGGTCATCTCTGGTAAAGTAATTAAGACTGTCTACCATCTCCTCCTAGGCTGATTGATATATATATATATATATATATATATATATATATATATATATATATATATATATATATACACACATACACACACACACACACACACACACACACACACACACACACACACACACACACACACACACACACACACACATATGTGTTGGATCCCTGTGAAGGACACCAGAAGTTAAGACAGTTGTTGAAGTCAGTAATCTTTTGCTGGTATTGTGGCACCATTCTCTGTGATGGTAAAATGCTGCTCAATGCTAGGTTCATATCTGCCCCAGTCGCATACGCTGATAGCTCCATCATGTTTTTTTTCCAGTAGTATGGGGAGGTATGTTTCAAGTTGTTTACTCCCATGTGTACTATAATTGTGTCATATGTGTATATGTGGTGCAAGGAGTTTATTGTACACATGTTGTGGTAAATCCTGGCACAGATAAGCAGCAAACCGTTTCCCTCTTCTTACTCAATCTGGTGAGTGGTATATCAATGTGTATTACTAGGTGGTCACCTATGACCAGAATACTGGATTGTGTGGACATTTGCCTTAAGGGCTTTTGAGTTTAGACACTGTGAGCATTACATGCCTTTCATAGAGGGTACTGCTTCAGTTGAGTTTTTGTGAGGTGGCTGAGGGTACTTGTTTCTTAGTTTACATTTAGTAGGACATTTTCATATAGATAGATTACTTTTAAAACTCTTATCATATGTTGGTCTGTGAGTTTGATTTGTATTGTGTGCAACAGGTATATAGTGGTTTGTTTGTTTGTCTTTTCATTTTTTTCCCGGTAAGGGGTCGCCACAGAAGAACTCTGGTCCGCTAATGATTGGCAGTAGATTTTTACGAAACACTGAGGTGCGAGCTTGACGCCCAACCTTCAACGAAGGCACGCCAATTTACGCACACATGTCTTTCGAACGCTACCCAACCACGGGGAGGACATGCAGACTCCACACAGAAGGCACTCCCAAGCCACGCCGAGAATCGAACGGGAGAACCTCTTGCTGTGAGGTAACAACGCTACCGCCGTACTACCGCGCCATAACAGGTATATAGTAGTGCTGTGTGTTATTAGCAAAGTGTTTGCTGTTTGCAGTGACTTTATTTGAGAGCTTTGTCTCTAATGACATTGCATAACTATATCTCTCACACACTGTGTCAGTTTAAGTAGTAAGTGGTTGTCAGTAAACATGAGACAATTGCAATATTGTCTCCAATTGCCCATCTGAATCAACCTGGTTACAGAGGCAATTGGAAAGTGCAAATTCATGTTTCCAGGCACTTACTAATGTGGATGTAAGATGGAGTAGACCCTATAAGATATAGAGTTGATTACTGGAGATTTTATCCATTTGGTAATCTCTTCAGTGATTGGTAAATGTTTCAAAGTTCTGACAACTGTTAAAACTGCATACTGTCTAAAATTGTCAAAATAAAAGCACATTTTGCAGATAAATTGGTACAAAAAATCAAAGTCATTCATCCATACATTATTTAAATATTTGGTTATCTTATTCATAGGTTCGTACTAGGCTAACTGCCCTTGTGAGCCATTTTAAGCCTAGCCAATTATCCTCAGAGACTCAACCCTGCACCGTGTTTGTTTTGCCTTAACCATTAGGCCACCCTCCCAACCCTCAAGATCACATGGGAGGGCATACAACTAGCACAAAGTAGAGAACCAGTAAAAGGTTTCAACATGGCCACCATCTAGTAACTTTTGTTTGAAACTCCTTAGTCAATGAAGAGTTTTGACAGGAAAGTTGAAAGAAAGTTGGGTTAATTTCACTTTAAAATGTTATCAAAGCAAATTTGCTTCATATACCGAATGCCTGAAGATAACTGAACTATTTGAATATGCTTTAACACTTCTCATTTGTGTGAGCTTGGATCTGAAATGATAAATTAATTCATTCAAAACCCTTTCATCAAAACATTCTCTTAAAAGGACATGCAGCATTTAGTTTCTTCAGTGTATAACCTGACTTAAAATCAACCATTTTCAGTCACACATGAACTCTTATCAATAGAACCATTCTAAAGAAAATTGTTAAAATATATTATTCTGAAGCAAGAGGACCAAATAAAAGATCATTTAACTTCCCTAAATGATATAGACTGAAGTCTGAAAGGGGATGAAACTGTTACTGAATTACTTATTAACCAAAATATATGGCTGATAAGAAATCTGGAAAATGGATGAAGAAGGAATACTGTAAGTTTCCATAGTGTACCTGAAGATATGGGAGGAAGGAATATAATAAACTTACTTATTACTTGACTTCTACATTAAAAATGCAAAAAAGGATGCCACTGGGCACAGAGAGAGAGAGAGAGAGAGAGAGCACATTGACCCATAAGAAAACAATTTATAAAACCAAATTCTCAATAGTAGTGAAGTTTACCTCACATTTAGACAAGGAACTTAAAGTAAGGACTGCATGGTTACATTTTCCACTGAAGGTAGGAAACAGTATTGTAAGGTTCGATAATAACTGTACCTCTAAAACGACGGAAAGAAGGAGATTGTGGTGCTCCTTAATAAAGGCCCTGAAACAAAGCAGCATCAAACTGCATATTGTTTTCTCTTCTGGATTATAATTGTGGGTAGATTTTGGAGAAATTGTCTCCACACATTTTAATCAATTAACATGGCAGAGGTCATCTCTGATTCAGAGATGTGGTAAAGATATAGTAAAGATGAGCACAGAAACACCACATTCAAAGTTCATTATTATTTCTCAGACTCAGACAGTGTGCTGTCATACATGCTCTCCCTATCATTCCAGGTAATGCTAAGGCTTAGACACACACCCCCAATGCACACACACATATACACAAACACACACACACACACACACACTAATCTATGCACAGACACACACACACCTATTCAACCACATTCATGACCAACAGGTCTGTACACAGATATCCACACACATACACACTGAGAAAAGCATAAACCATTGGCTTCTCTGTACTTATCTGTAGCATGATACTCCCAAAGAAGTGAATGGGTAAATACAATCAAACGACAACAATCACTTTTCTCATCCTAGAGAAAACTGTTACTTGGCAAAGCAATTCTCTTAATCACTCAGTGTTAATCAGGAACCACAAACATCTCTAGGCAGAACACTTTTCCTCCTATTGTCTTAACAAATCGTAATGGGAACATCATACCTGATGTCACTAACACAGATGCCAAAGCCTTATATTTGACTATTTCCTCTCCTTCACCACACATACATATTTTGTAACTAATATTGTTCAATTAAAACAATGTTACAAGATCATCATCATCATTTGTCTCAGCCTCAGTTTATCACCTCAGTTAACCCCCACATTTTAATCCCCAAACTGGAATATGGCCTTCATTTTCTCATTATACACTCAGCCATCAATACTCACAAAATCCAGACTTCTTAAAATCTGCTGATTCATTCTGTTAGCAGCACCCCCCCAGACTGACCACTGCCTCATTGCGTCATAGGATCAGTTGTCTTATAAGTATCCTATTATACAAGCAAGTTTAAAATGTATGTCTTATAAGTATCCTAATTTACAAGTTTCTGAAGTATGGTCACTGAAACCCTCTAACAGTGAAGCTATCTTTACAAGACAACCCTTATGAATTCAGAAATACACAGGCAATGTCTCTCTGGTATGCCTTCTACTTAAAATTGCTTTGGGTGAGAGATCCTTCTCTAGATTGGGTCCTGCTACTTAGAACCATCTGCCTACTGACACCCAAAGCCTAGATAGCACTAAAGGCTTCAAAGACACACTTACAAAGCATCTCCTTACAGTATCTACCTGCAAATACTGCTATGATAATGGCTAGGTAACTTATCACCTTCTATCATAAGTAATCAAATACATTAAGAAATGTTTCTCAACCTCATTATGTACCATTTTATATGTACATACTTTATATGTATATAGGAGTATATGTTTAAGTAATATATGTAGAACTACATTGTATATTATGCATAAGATGCCTCTTCTCTCAAAGCACTGTATATTCTTAATCTTAGGCTATTTCCATTGAATCATATTATTATGTTCTGAGTTTTGCCATTTATTCCTTCTGTATAAGATAAGATCTGTATGTATTTTATGATCTTTGAACTTGGGCTGTAGCTGAAAAAGGCCAGCAGCCCAGCCCATTTACATAGTGAGCAACCTGTAATTACTAGATAAATACATGAAAAAATAACTAGGATTAGCAACTACCTTAAACTGCCACATGAGTTTAAACTCACCCATGAGACTCATCTCTGTGCTAAGGCCCCTATGTGGGGAAAGCCAAAGTGATAGAACAGTCCCAGAGTAAGAAAGACTTACTAATATGTTAAAATTTAGAATGATAAGGCTTTTATTTTGCATCAGGGTGTTTCTTTCCTGTAATATAAAATGTTTACCTCCTTTGAAGAAACTCTCTTTTTTTGTGCAAAACAATAAACTGTTAATGGGTAAATGATGAAGGAAATATGGACTACTCTTAAATTTCTCATAAGAAGCAGGCAGTAAACTGAGCAACAACTGAAAGACAAATGGCTACTCGTTAAAAAAAAATGTGTGTGTGTGTGTGTGTGTGTGTGTGTGTGTGTGTGTGTGTGTGTGTGTGTGTGTGTGTGTGTGTGTACATATATATGTGTACTTGTGTGTGTGTATCGGATAGCATAAAAATCCAATGTGCCAATATCTCAGATTAAAGTATTTAATTTCCTATTTCCTTACTGATATATATTTTAAGCAAAGTAACTGACCAAAGTTCCTGAGTAACTTATATAATATTATAGTAATATTATATTATTATTTAATATTGAAAACTGTTTCATGTTCTGAAATGAAGAAAAGTAGCATATAACCACACATTCCAAAATACTATTTTGTAATGAAACGGAAAGCCCATTTGCTTAATTTATTAATCATTATTTGGAGTTCATAGAGATTAATTAAGAAAATTGTTTCAGGATGATGATACAGACAGCCTGGCTTGTTTTAATAATGTATGAGAAAGCAGAAATATGACTTGCATTAATGATGAATATAGTATTTCCTAAACAAATATATGAAATGTCTTACTTGCTTGTTTATACATATCATCTTTACAACATGTAGGTTTTAACAGCAGAATTTTCCTTAGTAATTGGATGCAAATTGTCTCAGTCTACTTACTCTAATTTTAAATATATTAAGTAATAATACATGTTAATATGACATGTTTTACATATTAAAACAGACATTAATAGCAAATAAGCTACCTTTATAATTGTTCATTATATAAATAGAACTGCGGTGGTGGTGCTGCGATAGCGTTGTCGCCTCACAGCAAGACGTTGTCCTATTCAGTTCTCAGCTAAAACATCTTCTGCGTGGAGACATGCGTGAATGGGCATACCTTCGTTGAAGGTTGTGCGTCAGAGCTGGCAACTCGGTACGTAAAAATCTACTGCCAATCATTAGCGGACCGGAGTTCCGCTGTGGTGACCCCTAACTGGGAAAAGCTGAAAGATACAACAACAACATATAGATAGGTAGAGAGCACTTCTAATTATTAAAGTTATATATGAATTAACTTTGCAACACTGCAAACCATATAGACCCTTTCCATTACATTTTAAAGGAACAATTTACACGGATCAGAAATGTGTTTATTTTAAGAGAATATATATATATATATATATATATATATATATATATATATATATATATATATATTTTTTTTTTTCTTTACTTCTTGAAAAGAATATTTGTTAGTGACTATATTGAGAAGTCTCATGATTATGCAATTTACATAAGCTGAGTGATGTTTAAAAATGTTTGACAAACATTATCAAAAAGAAGATTAATGCTTTTTCATTTCATTTTGAAGTAAGAAAGGTCAAGTACCTTTCAGACAATTTTATAATTGTTTATATGGCATTGACTAGATTTGGGTAGAACTTTGTTGCAGATTATATAAGATTTATAATCTCTGAAGAAAATATCAGAAAAATATCATAAAAATAATGAGAATGATTAAGTCCAAGATTAGTTTTATAGAAGAAAAATGAAAATTCATAATATGAATGAAACCTTTTGCAGAAGAAATTTAATTGTGACAGCTACTGTATAATCTTTAATGTTCTTCTTTCGGCTTTTTCCCAATTAGGGGTTGCCACAGCAGAACTCCAGTCTTCTAATGATTGGCAGTAGATTTTTTACTGGTGCCGAGGTGCCAGCTTGACACTCAACCTTCAACAAAGGCACACCCATTCTACAAATGCCTTTTGAATGCCACTCGACCGCAAGGAGGGTATGCAGACTTCACACAGAATGTGCTCCGGCCGAGAATCGAACGGGAGAACCTCTTGCTGTGAGGCAACAACGCTACCGCTGCACCACCATGGCTTTTAATTTAATAAACGTCATGTAACATTTATTTGACTGGAAAATGTGTTTATTCAGATTATCATGCGTCTTTAATTAAGACTGGGATTGCCTTATTTATAATTTCAAATATAGAATGCTGACTGTCAAAGGTGGAGATTCTACATGAAATATGCCAAAATAGGATGCTTCATATCTTTTGATACAACAACATTGCAGAATTATATAAAACATAAACTACTCATTGTTGAAACTGATGTGTCAGACAGTGAAGAGACTGTCTTATATTACATGTGCATAAGTGATAATATATACATACACAATATATAATACTTGTTTTCCTTCACCCTACGTTTTATATGGCAATGAGTGATGAAAAATGGGTAGTAAGCAAATGTCGGATTTTCTGTCCTGTTAACTTGGAAATCAAGCAACATGTTTTGCAACAGATGATATCCATTATGAATTGGCTGAAAAGAGACTATCGTTTTCAATAATGTCTTCATTTGGAACCTACAGAAAAGAATGGCAAGAAGCCATATATTTGTCTTTATATGAATCCAGTGTTTAACTAAAACAATGACGTTATGAATTGTACCTTATAGGCACATTACGTAAACTTACATTGTATTTTCAAAATAGTAACACTGGAGTTTATACAGGACAGAGTTAGAAAATATTAATAAAACATAGCTTAATATTTAATTTTCTGATTAGTAAGTACATGTGAGAATGTGCTGACTTCTGCATAATATTTTGTCCCTCTTCCTCCAACCCTTTCCCCTTTTCTCCCCTGTTTCTTTTACAATGCTTTTTTTATTTAAAGAAATATAAGCATAGTTAATTGTGTATTTTTCATTATTTTATAAATACTTCTTAAATATATCAGACTTTTAATCAGAGAAATCTCTACTTGTGTCTGAGGTAGCGTCAAAATGCTGAATAGATTAGTTCTTTAGAAGATTGAAAGAAATATCTGAAAGGGTTGGCTTCAATTGGGAATGCATGACTGTGTGAATGTATGTATTTTGGGTTAGGGACAGAATATAGTTTTCTCTTTAGTACGATTTAAGAGTTTTCATGTAGCTATGCTTAAAAGGTGTCTCCTAATTATAAGGGAATCTACATAAGGAACAGGTTCACATTTAATATCATATATTATAGAACTAATGAAGTATGTCAAGATGATTAAAATAATTATGATTAATGTCAGGATTACAGCACGTGATAACAGTTTAAACAGTGGTCAAAAAGAAGAATATATTCTAATTATATCTAAGGAATTGAGGTTAATATTGATTTTCTATAAGAAACATGCCATATAGAAGAAGATACTGTATATCAGCCTGGAATTAAAATTACAATGTTTTAGTAAGTTATTCCTTTAAAGAAAAAAGGGCAGCACAATTCTATGCAAAAGTTCTGTTATTCATAAAGTAGTATTTTTAACTAACAATAACAAAGGAATGCCTGCCATGACCATTACTGAATATTAAAACATGTTATTTACACTTGCAAGTAAATACTTGTTACCAGATTTGAGAGCTAAATGCATTAAACTTCACCTAATTACTTAAATAAAGCATTTCAATGCCTGCACCAATTTTGGTTGTAACTCCAACTATGCATTTGATATAGAAGAACTAATGCAACTGAGGAACAAAGAATATCAGCTTCTGTGAGAACTTTACATCATTGGATGGTGTTATTGAAACCTGATGGATATGACTGAGCTTAAGGATTTAGACTCATTACTTGCACATCACTTTTATATTTTGGAAATCAAAAGATGCCTCGAGTGATTTTGCCATTAAAATGAACTGTGTTTCAAATTGAATCTTTTAAATTTATCCCCTGCCTACGGTTTGATGATAATGTTTTTACTTTTGTGTTATATATTATGTACAAAAAATAGTTATAGCATAATTAATGCAGATTTCACTAAAATAGAATAATTTTAACACTGGTTTTATAAAAACTGAAAATGTCATATCCACCAATGACAACATAGAAGATGATACTTTTGTAATGTGGGATGCATTAAAGTCATAATTTTCTGGCAGGATATTATTTTAGTGCAAGAATAAATTAAAGGAATGGAATGGTGGAGTTATTACAATTAAAAATACATAGATATCACTAATATGAAAGTGTAAAAAGGAAAATATATGTTTATGGGTGTATGCCATTTCATTTAAAATTCAAAACTAAAAATCAGATTATCAGAACACAACTAATCAAACACATCTTAAAAATGTTAATTTGCAATGTTAACATGTGTATATATATATATATATATATATATATATATATATATATATATATAAATCACTTATTTTTAAAATTTTACATTTTTAAATTTTCAATGTAACCATGAATATTGATTCTAACTTTTTTGCACATGTGGAGCTTTTCTCCCTAAGCCTCTGCTGAAAATGGACATGTATCCAGTCGGACTCTCCTGGTTAACAAATGTAAAATAAATAAATACAATAAATAAATAAACAATCGTATCTAAACTAATTCCATCCAAACCAGCAAAACAAAGCAAACAAAAACTCCCACACCCTAACTTTATATATATATATATATATATATATATATATATATATATATATATATATATATAGATCACCTTTAAAACCTCGAAATCGCGTTTGCCGACACACTAATGACCGACACCAAAGACCGACAACAAAAAACGCCGACAACGCAAAACACCGAAAACCATTACACCAACACACTACACGTAAACAACACAGTACACTACATAACATATGCACTATCCTAACTCAAACCCTAACCCTAAGGTCCGACACTACGCACACTTACCCTACCTGCACCTAACCCTAACTCACTTACCCACCCCTAAACCCACAGTCCCTCACTACTGAACACACCCTACCTGCACCTAACCTAACTCACTTAACCCACTAACCCACAGTCCCTCACTCACACCCTACATGCACCCTAACCCTAACTCACTTAACCCACCCTAACCCACAGTCCCTCACTATCCTTCCTTACCTGTCCGCTCCCTAACACTACATCCCTCACTCGACTTTACTTACCGAGTCCGTCGGGTTCTCACCTTGTCGGTCATCTGCATTGTCGGTATTCTCGTCCCGTCGGATTCCGTGTCGGGCAAACGCGATTTCGAGGTTTTAAAGGTGACCCATATATATATATATATATATATATATATATATATATATATATATATATATATATATATATATCTGTGTCATAGTCACATCATCAAAATTCTAGTTGTCTGAATTTCAAATCATAGAGACCAGAACTCTGAAAGACCAGTTCAACGAAAGATCAGTATGCAGATGTATGTTTCACTGAAACAGGTAATACAAAGGGTCCATAGTTTTAAATGGACATCACAGTACAATGATGATCGGGAAATATACCTTTTCTATCAGGGTAGTGCAATCTCAGTATTGGTATATATAATTAGCAGGGGGTATGGGGGGCACAAAGGGGGGGTCCCCCCAATGCAAAAATGTTTTTGGGTGTGTTGTCCTGTTGGTTTTCAGTGTGCTGTGCTGTTTTGGTGCTGTGTGTTTCAGTATACTGATCTTTTGTTGAACTGGCCTTTCAGAGTTCTGGTCTCGATGATTTGAAATTCGGACAACTGAAATTTCAGTGATGTAACTATGTAACTATGACCCATATATATATATATATATATATATATATATATATATATATATATGTGTGTGTGTATATATATATATATATATACATATAGATATAGATATATGTAGCATCCCCACATTTGCACTATAGTAGGAGGCTTACACAATCTAGCAAACTATAATAAAACAAAGTACAAAATTTCTTTTAAATCTTTAAGAAAACACATACAAGCTAGCAAAAAATCATAAACGTTCCTTACTATACTCATTATAACAGGTAAAATGTATTGAATAAAAAATATATGTATAAATGTTATTAGATGTTATTGATATGTTTTTTCAGTGACTTGTGATTAGTTAAAGTGATAGATAAGTCGAATAACATGCATTTAGCCTTACAGTCAACATGTTAAATGAAACAAAATGTTCTTAGCTACTGCTTTAGAAAAAGTAAATTTAAATTCTTTCTTCACCATCCCTAAACAAATCTATAAATGAACAGCAAACTTTAAATTAATAGCAAGACAAAATCAGATAATGTACATTAAAAAGTAGAAACTGATACTAAAGATATACTGCTAGTATTTAAAAATATTATGAAGGATTAATATAAAAAACAATGGAAACTACTGGCTCATTATTATAAGACTTTATTAAAGATAACATAAAAAGTACGTTCAATTAAAACAAATGTGTGTCATTACCATATATATATATATATATATATATATATATATATATATATATATATATATATATATATATTTATATATACATGTATGGGTCTACTTTGATCAAAGTTACAAAACTTCAAAAATCATATGGCTGAGACCACATGATCAAAATTTTCAAACTTTGACCAGACAAAAAACACGCAAATCAAAAAAAATGTACCTTTACATACCCCTCCAACCCTTACACCCCCTGTTGCTTAAATATACCAAGTCCAAGATCTCATTACAGTGAGAAGAATGGTAAATTTCCCATTCAGCGCTGTATGGCAATCGCAAGTCAAAGTGTTCGAAGTTTCAAAACTTCAATAACATGGTCTTGACCATATGATTTTAAAAGTTTGGGGGACCCATACACACACACACAAACACACACAAACACACACACACACACACACACACACACACACATATATATATATATATATATATATATATATATATATATATATATATATATATATATATATATACATATATAGCAACTACAGATACAACTAACCAGACTGAAAAATCTAAAGAAATCTAAAAGATGATAGAGCTCTCAGAACTAATGTTATAAAGCTAGAGACTGCCAAAACATTATATTTTGCTAAAATTGTTTTTAAAATGTTCAAGAATGCATTTTTACCATCATAGAGATATACATCAACAGCATACTAAAATGGGCTAAAGAACATATAATATGTTCTTTGTATAAACCAATATCATTAAATATCATCTATAAAATATTATGTCTCTCCTTTCTGATGGATTAAAATTATTTTACCATCCTTTAAGTATGTTTCATAATTAATAGACAGACTTGGTATAATAGTAAAATAATGTCATCATTAATACATTTTGCAAACAATAACTCAAAATAAATGGTAGTTATATATTTTGATGTTGAGAAGGTCATTGATTCAATATATTAGTCAGTGTCATAATGAATAAGGCACTAGTAAGCAGATTTAAGCACAAATAAGCAGTAGTTGGCATATTTAAGCACTAGTAAGTGGGCTTAAGTGCATTTGTGTGGCGGTAAGGAATGCTACACTGGCCGAGCAATTCTGAAGCTAACTCTCTGTAAGCAGATGTAATGGCAGGTTAGCAGTGCTTACCATCACACAAACCCACTTACAACTGCTCAAAAGTGCTCTTAATCAGACTGTATCCAATGGCCCTTGTTCTGCCCATCAACAAAATAAACAGCCATGCAGGTCTCGAACCCAAGACCCTATACACCATAGTCATAGTAATTAACCACCAAGCCATCAGAGAAGTGCAGAAGAATGAGGTATCAGCAAACAAGTCCTCACCATAGTAAAGCCAAACTGAACCTGTGAAAGGAATCAGTATACAGTCATATGTTCCATAACCCACTACATAACATAAATATGTGAACTGGAGTACAGCAGTAAGCCCAGAAGTGAGGTGTAATTGTAATAGAGTGTTGAAGTCCCCAATAAAATACAAGGACTCCACGGAGTGTATGTACAGATTAATCATGGATACCAGGCATACATATAAGGTGTAATGATTAATAACGCAATGCCAAAGTCTAATGTAAGCAACGCTAAGCATTGCACAGGCCAGATTAGGAGGTGTGAGCACTGTGTAGACCAGCTAACTCATTGTGCCCAGTGGTATACCCCTTTAAACAATACCAACCCTAGGTAGGCAGGTTTGCCCATAGCTTCGCCTTTTCAAAACTGGCCAATAATGGAAAAGTGCAGGAAATCAGCTCTACTTAAACCCAAGAGGCGGGAATACATCTCATAACTGGTTGTAGCTTCCTCTTGCAGGCACTATGGCAGTAAGGGGAGAAGGTGTGCATTTCTGGGTGCAGCACTGGTACATCCAGGAGTCCAATGTCATGGCAGGACTCCTACTTAAAGACCATGCTCAGAGACTGCCACAGGGCCAGTACCAGGGCTCCCAATATAAGGCATAAGCCTGGGACCGTCTCGCCCATGACCTCACCAGTGCCGCTGGCATACCCCCAACTGGTGAGCAGGTCAGGCACCACTATGCCGACCTCAAGCGGTGTAAGGGGGACCTCTTGGAGGAGTGGCTCCAAGAGGCTAGAGTGTTAGGGGATTTTCCAGCCTTGTGTAAGTATCACCCCAGTATGTGTGTAATAATTGCCAGCTCATGGATAAGTATGGCTAAATATTCCTCTTATGGCCCCCACAGCTGCAATGGAGCAGGCCGTGATCCAGGAGGCCCACATCAGTCACCTGCCGAGGTTGCAACACGAGGCAGGTCAGTAATACTCATGCATTTATTGTCATAGGAAATAAAAATAAAAGTAGTAGTAAATTAATCGCTTGTATAAAACCTGTATTGTTCAAGGCAAGTACTGGATACACTAGAAAATATGGCAGGAAGAGTCTCATATTGTTTGTAAGTCAATAAAAGTTTAATAGCCTGACAAAACAGGTCTAACTGCTGGACTGCATGTGTATATCCTGGTATCATACAGTAATGTAGATATTCAGTCGTAATAGTACTGTAGTATTAAGCACTGTTACCCACATTGTGCACCATAAATTGAATCTGTAGGAATGCCTATATATAACAGGTGTAATCCCCAGAGGCCATTTAGTACAACTGAGAGACACATAGACAGTAAACAGGGAAAATCCAGACAACAAAAACCAAAGAGCACATGCAAGTGAGATGTGAACTGTTGCTTTTTTAGCACACACAGCCACGGTTCGAATCCTACCAGTGGTAATAGTCTGCATACAGAATCATACCCCACAACTGTACAGATATGTTCAGAATGTCAATTAAAGTGGCCCATATCTGTTGCCTATCAACCTGTCCCCCTGGGAAATCAGTGGGATGATCCCAGATTTATAGGCAGCAAAGAGTATATAAAACTGATTGACACACAGCTATGAGAACAAAGCTGGCACACAAGCAACTCCCCAATACCTTGTGTGACTAACAAGCCACTTATGTCCCATCTACACCCCAACTTGTCAAGCTGTAGTCAAAGTGTGTACAGCAACAGAGTGAGATGTATGTGCATAATAGTAATGTGGGATCTGGTAATGTTTGTGGGAACATTCAGGTAGTGCTAATTAACATTCCTCCCACAGCTCTGTCAGATACCAACACTGTGGCCAAAATACAAGAATGATATGCATTTGCTCTGAATAATGAGGTATTACACATCACTGTCACCCACACTGTTCTACAACATATAATGGCCTAGGAAATCTGTATATTAGTGTTGTAATACAAGGTCAGAATGCAAAAGCAAAGGGGATTAATAAGACAGAAAGCAGATTGGAGATCTACAATATCTATATAACAGACACAAATGTGATGGACAGTGTTTAAGTTGTAGCAGACACAGCCATGGTCTGAATCCAGGGAGTGGAATTTGACTGCATACAGATTCATACCTCACAACTGTACAGATGAAGCCAGAATGTCCAGTATATGTGCCCATATCTGCTTCCTGTCTCCTTGGTAAGTCTGTGGGATGATCCCAGATGTTTAGCCAGCAGACAGGGAATACAAGTGCTTGTCAAATATCATGCAAACACACCTGTCATTGTAGCAGGAGGAGAGTAATATTTCAAGTATGTCCTATCTACACTCCCATGTTGTCAAGCTGTGACCAGAGTGTGTACAGTAACAGAGTGAGATGTATGTGCATAATACTAATGTGTAATCCGGAACTTGGTGTGGCAAAAGTCAGGTAGTGCTAACAAACATTGCTCCCAAAAGAACGCTGGATACGAACACTGTGCTGAGAAATACAGACCATCATAACCTGTACTGATACTGTTCACTCTGGTATTGTAGGGAATTGTGAGTGTTGCAGTTTCTCTGAAAAAAAGTGTCAGTGGTCACTGTCACCCACACTATGCTACATAATATAACTGTGTAGGAAAGCATGTACAAGTGTGTGTCAGGTCACTAAAGGTGGAAGTGGGCACTATTCTAGATATGTCCCGGCACACTAGCATGTGGTCAACACATGGCCAGAGTCTGTGCAGAAATAGTTGGATAGCTATGTGCAAAACAACAACCCGGAATCCGGGAGTATGTGTAGAAACAGTCAGTGTGAAACATTAAACATTACCTCCACAGCTACACCAGGTAAGAGGTGTATACTGCAGGTAAATCTGGTTCATGTGTAATGGTGACGACAGCCATATCACTTTCCAAACTAAGGCTATAGGGTAGTGTAGTAAGACTTGTAAGGTACAGACAGCACTGACTAGGAAAGTAATGTGGACTACCGGAATATACTAGTTGTTAATTGACATCATTCTCTCTCCCCACCATATCTCCAACAATAATCAACATACCCACTCCAACTGGAATGTAATGACTCTGATAATGTCCATCTGTTTGATAAATATTTTCATGTGCTATATTGAATTATTCCAGCATTGGTGGCATGGTGCCATCAATGTACCACAATGCTGTTCTTATTACCACTGTGGTACCATATATGCATGTGTTCTGTTTGCTTTGCAACTGTTCTGTATCTGGTGTCTGGGTTAATGGGAATATCTATGTATGCTGTTATACCCAACCCTGGAATGTGCTGACTACTACTAACCCACAAATGATGATGAAATCTAAACACTATAGCATGCTGAGAAGGCCAGTCCCAGTGGACCCACCTGTCCCACCTCAGCTGGCCATGGCACCAGGCACCAGCAAGTCTGGGGTCCAACCCGGGACCTCCCTGTCCACTGGTCCTGCACCACACTTGGGTGGAACCACCTCAGGAAAGGGTCTCACCCCTCCCCCCGCCGGGAGTGGGCGTAGACAGGCACCTGTCACGAGGTCGGGGTCGTGGTTCGTAGAGTGATCAACGAGCAATTTGGTGATGTTCTACGTCAGCTTGAGGGCCACAAGTCATGATTAGAGAGTCAGCCTGGCTCTGTGACTCTGCCCCAAGCACAGCCACCTTCTGGGCTGCGAATGTGCAGTGGTGACTGCCCATGGGTGGGGACTTCAGTCCCACTGTTACCACTAGGGGGCTTGGGGGCTTATGGGCTTCCGATATAACAACAACCTCCCCATCAAGGTGTTTACCCCCCACGTGTCATATACCGCCCCTGAATGCATCTTGTTTGTCTTGTCTGTTAACCTACCTCCCCAAATATACCTACTACCCCTCCCCGACATCCCACTTTCACCTGAAAAAAAAAAAAGGCAATCTGTTCCCACAAAAAATTGCGCTCCATACATAGCTGTCCATTTTGCATATGTGTCCACTGGACACATGTAATCCGGTCTAATTGATATCACAGCATATTACTGTTGTCCTCACACCTCTCCCAGGGGTTTGAGTGTCCAAATCTACCTCAAAATTCAGTGTGCATGCACAGCTGTTGCTGTAGAAGAAATGGGCAGCTACAGACCTTCCCTACACCCTTCCTGCACATCCCTGGTTATTTTCCCTACTGTCTTTCCCTCTTTCTGCTCCTTTTTTCACCACTTTCATATCAACACCTTTTTCTTTTCTTTTAAAGAAATTAGCACAGGGGTAAGTGGCAGTAAGCACTTTTAAATAGCAGTAAGTGGGTTTAAGCCTGTTTGCATGGGGGGTAAGCAATGCCTACACAGGTTAAGCAATTTAGAAGCTAACTGAGTATGACACTGTAACCAGAAGTTAGCAGTGCTTACTTCTGTGCAAACCCGCTTACAACTGCTTTAAAGTGCCTTAATCACTCTGTATCCAACAGCCCATGTTCTGCCCAGCAACAACATAAAAATCCTCTACAAGGCTTGAACCCAGGACACTGCACACCATAGACAAAGTGATTTACCACTAAGCCATGCCAGATATACATGACTCTAATGTTTTCAGAAACATATCATCCAGCCCAGTCATGTAACAGTACAGAGAATGTATTCCAACATTTAGATGTATGTGTGTGTATAAATATATTAATATCTAAACAGATACAACATATCTATATATGTATATATATATATATATATATATATATATATATATATATATATATATATATATATATTTAGAAATATATACATATATATAAATATATATGAACATAAATACATGCAAATGCCTACTTCGACATATATATGTCTAAACCTATATGTTCCCATATAAACAGCAAGTTACATATATGTACACAGATATATATCTATGTAGGTATATACAGACATAGTTATATATATATATATGTAAGCAGATATATATATATCTATATCTATATATATATATATATATATATATATATATAGGTATATATGGCCATACATCTGTAGATAGCAATGGCAGATTAACTAAAACATATATGTCTGCATGCACTGTTAATGGGGTTGAGAGGCCCCAAACAATATATGTCTTGTACGAAGAGGTATACCCCCCACAGCCAAACACATCCGCCATGCAATACACTACCAAGTGTTGCAGATCCCATAACCAGGACCTCACATGACATGGGCAAAAGATGTTAACAGTACTACATCCCACCTGTATGATGTCAGGCTGATATTGGCAACATATCATGCAGTACAGTCTGGGTCCCATAGGAAATGTAAAATGTGCAAGCTATCAACATCCCCAGGATACATATACACAGACACATATATGCAGATACATAGGTTCATAGGTTCATAGGTTCATACTAGGCTATCTGCCCGAGGGCATTTATAAGCCTAGCCCATAGTTTTGTGGCTTACACCACCCCTTTAGTTTGGAGAAACTATGCCCATTATTTTACTGTGCCTCTGTCCAGCAGTGACACTGAGGTAACCCCTGGGGTGTATCTGCGATCTCCCATCCATTGGTCAAGATTCCTCTTGAACAAGGCCAGCGAGGTGCTCTGCCTCACATAAACCGGGATTTTGTTCCACAGCATAGGGAGTCTTTGGGTGATGAATCTATCCCTCCAGCACGTCCTATTAATAACCGTGTCGAGGTTTAAGTCTCCTTGTGGCTCTGAGGGATCTAGATTTTTGAGATGAAGCATGTTCATCAAATCTGGGTTTGACATGGCCTTGTATGTCAGGCATAGGTCACCTCTGAGCAAGCGGTAAGCAACTGAATATAACTGGAGTTCTTTCAGTCGGGCAGCATAAGACAGATTTTTGAGACCCTTTATCCTTTGGTGAGGAACTTTTGTGGCCTCTCCAGCTGCTGCAAGTGTCGGGTCAAATGGGGCATTGTACTCGATCATTGGTCTGATGAGTGATGAGTATAGGAGACTATGACTTTTGATCTAGATGTGAATCCCTTCATGATAAGGTGGGCAATGTAGAAGGTCTTCCTAACTAATTTAGCAATATGAGTGTCGAATGAAAGGCTACTGTCAACCTGGGTTCCCAGGTCCCTAATAACTTCTTCTGTGTTCAGGGATTGCCACCTATATGGTAGCTAGGGTAACCTTATTTTTCCCGAAGGGTATGACTATGCATTTCTTGGCATTTAACTTTAGGCCATGGCTCTGGCACCAGTTATCCGTTTCTGTGAGACCCTTCTGAAGGATATCTGTGTTGGATGTTTTCAACTACGGCCCAGTTTGCAGTCATCTGCAAACTTTGTCAGCCATAACCCTCCTGTGTTTGCTTGTACTTCAGAAAAGTAGATGCCAAACAAGAGTGGGCCCAGGACTGAGCTGTGGGACACCACTTGTGACAGGCTTTGAGTCTGACATGGCGCCAGCAACTCTGACCCTGTGGGTTCTGTCACTCAGCCAGTTTGCAACCCATCTTGTAATGTATGGATTTACACTTAAGTTGATGAGTTTTTCAATGATACCCGAGTGAGGTATTGTATCAAAGCCTTGCCAGGTCTAGGTAGGCTGTATGGACTGCCTTTCCCTCGTCAATGGCCTTGGTGACTGTTTCAAAAGTCAACCAAGTTTAAAGGCATGATCTGCCTTTGACAAAGCCAAACTGGGTTGGATCCAAAGTCTGTAAGTTCCCTATGTCTTTATTTATGAGATCCATTATGATCCTCTCCATGGCTTTGCAGATAAGGCTTGTCAAGCTAATGGGATGGTAATTTCCAGGGTCGGTGGAGGCACTGCCTTTGTGTAGTGGGACCACAGTGCCACTCCTGGAGTGCGTATCCGGAGGTGAGACTAAGATTAAACAGCTGTCCTAACTGTGGGTTTAATTCCTCGTTGAGTTCATGGAGCACACAGCCGGGGACACCATCAGGTCCCATGGATGCTGTGTTCTTTGCCTTGGAGAGCAGTTCTCACCTGGGCGTTGGAGATGTTTGGGGGGCTACAATCATTTGGTATAGATATCTCTCCTTTGGGGGGGAGAAGTTTGCACTGAACCTGTCAGCCAGTATGTTGGCAATGTCTGTAGGATCAGTAATCTTCACATCATTTTGAATTAATTCTGAGCATATCTGGGAGTTTCCTCCTAGGTTTCTGACATAGCTAAAGAATGCCTTATGGTTGTCTTTAGAGTCCTTAGCTATTTTTTCTCAAAATTAGCTTTGGATGATTTTATGAGAGCTCTTAGCTTTTACTTATAGTGATCAGCGTGCCTTACCTTTTAAGGATTTTGCTCTATCTTGTAGTAGCTTTCTCCTTTGTTGTAGAGTTTGTTTATGGCTGGGGTCCACCAGACTGGACGCTTGCCTTTGGTACAAAGAGTCTTTGTTTTGCTTGGGATTTCCTGATCCATGCAGCCCTGCAGGTGCTGGTAGAAGGCATTTGTAAGTGATTCAGCGGTTTGAGTAATGTTAACCGGCTCAGGGGCCTTAAAGGAGAGTACACTAGTCTTTAGAAGTGTGAAGTCGGCTTTCGAGAAGTTCTTTACTGTGGTCTTTTTCATTTCTGGTGGGGGCGGGATGAGGACCTCCAGCGAGATTAGTTTGTGATCAGATCTCACCAGTGAGGGGTATACTTCCGGCGTTGAACATTGTGCTCCCATGTTCGTGATGATGAGATCAAATATGTTTTCTCCTCTTGTGGGGATGGTGACTAGTTGTTCCATGGCATTTGAGTTTATGAATTCCAGAAACTTTTGGGCTAGAGTGTTTGGGCTTGAGTAGTGTTCCCAGTCTATATTAGGGTAGTTGAAGTCACCTAGTATGATGGTGTTTGGAGATACATTTATCCCCTCCAGTGTTTTCAGGAAGGCCATATGAGGTTCCTGAGTTTGCGAGGGTGGCCTGTAACATGCTACAAATTGCAGAGCAATCTTGCCTATGGTTAATTGCACCTGGATGGTTTCCGATGCATCGTGCGATGCCACCAATCTTGAGGTGTGGGTGTCCTTGATGAATATGGATACCCTCCTCCTTTCTTGGTATTGTCCGGCTTTGGGGCATGATATGAGGTAAAACCTGATAGTGCTGGGGTGCTCTCAGGAGCCTTGAACCAGGTTTCTGTCACAGCACAGACATTGATGTTCTCCATACTGAGAAGGGCCTCAGTGCATGCATCTTGAGGTTGAGACTTCTGGCATTGAGCAGCATTACCCTTAGTTTTTTTTCTTTGTTTTGTTCTAGGGTGGTAGGTTTAGAATTTGAGCCTTGCCTAAAAGGCACTATGGGGTGGCAAGAGCCTTTGCCAAAATCCGTAATCCCAGGGTGACAAGTGCAAGCCGTCCCTTGCGAAGCAGCGTGGCTTGTCCAGCATGTCATCCCAGGCAGACAGACATTGGATCCCCTTTGAATGACACCAGAGTTTAAGCCAATTGTTAAAGCTAATCATCTTATCTCTGTATTGTGGCATCATTCTTGGTGAAGGTAGGATACTGCTCAAGGTCAGGGTCATACCTGCCTGGGCTACATAATCAGAGAGCTCCTCTATGTCTCTTTCATGTAGTCCCTCAGGTCGTTAACACCAGCGTGGACAATGATTGAGTCATACTTGTACCTGCTGTTGAGAGACCTGAGTGCTTGCCTTATGTGGTGGATTCTAGCACCCGCAGGCAGCTTACTGTGACCTTCTCCTTACTCAGTCTGGTGAGCGCGTCAGTGTGTCTGACTATGGAGTCACCAATGACTAGTGTGTCTGGCATTGTGTTTGGGCTGTGACTGCTTGACACTCTGACTGTGTGGTCTATGTGTTGCAGGTGTTGTGTTCTGAGGTGGTAGTTATTTGGGTGTCTGCTTTGGTGGCCTCTGCTGTTTTGGTAGATTTTTGATCAGAGCCTCGGTATGTCTTTGTGTGTTTATGTGTATGATTTGAGGTTGTGATGGTATTATGTGAGACTGGGTCTATAGTGTGTGTGGTTACCTTCTCCTCCTGTCTGGTCATGCCAGTCCTATGTTGAGAGCTCAGCCTCCAGTTTGGCTGTATAGTTGCATCTCTCGCATGTATTTGTGTTTTGTGGGAGGAGAGGGTTGTCTGTGTACATGAGGCAATTGTAACATTGCCTCAATATTCCAGGTTCACCAGCTGAGCAGGAGAGGACATCAGCAACTGATCCTCGACATGCTAGAAGGAATAGACAGAAAAACTTAAGAAAGGTTCTGGGGATGTGGGTGACCGAGAAATGGGGTTTGCTTTTTTGGGGTACTTTCTATAACAAGAGTGCTGTATCGAGGTGATAAGTACTGTAGGAGCAAGTGCTTCGCTATACAGATAGAGAATAGTCTACTTGGGAGTCAAGTAGAGATAATTTATAGTTGTAGGATACACTAAATAGAACAGTAGTATACTTTGAGGAAGGTAGTTTTAAGGGAAAATTTGAAGAGTGGACTTTAGGTAGCCCTAATAGTTTAAATCTGATTAACCAGGGGCTGGAAAAAACAGGAAATGACCCAAAATGGCCGACAAATTACTAGTTGCTGCTTCTAACCACTCCTCTGAGGACAAACAAGCAGCTCAGTACTCCCCACTCCCACTGGTGAGTAAAGAAACTACCTCTGGCCACACAAGAAAATGGAGGAACACAGAAACCAAATACAAAGCCAAATCTGATCACTGGAACAACTAGCTAGGAAAGTTTAGGAAAGGAGAAATATTTTTTGTTTTTTTTGTTTTTTTTGCAAAAGACAGAAAAAATGCAGTAAATACTTTGTTTTCGACTAAATTGCTATCAAAGGCTGGTACACTTGAGTGTATTAGCCTGTTTGTTACTTTTAAGCAATACTTTAAGTGCAATCAACAATATAAGCTCACAAAAACAGGAAAATAAGGTAATAAAACAGTAATATAGGCACAAACAGTAGTCTAAAACCTCAAAAGATCAAAAATGCAAACTAAAAAGTTTAAAAAATACTTATGATCAAGAAAGTTGCTTTTTCTGCTCTCTGCTGGCTTAGGAACTCTGCAGGGGACCACGAGGAGCTATGCCAAGTTCTCTAATGCCAGAAAAGCCCGCCAAAGCGTGCTTTATAGCAGGGGCTGGAAAAACAGGAAATGACCCAAAATGGCCAACGAATTACCAGTTGCTGCTTCTAACCACTCCTCTGAGTACAAACAAGCAGCTCAGTACTCCCACTCCCACTGGTGAGTAAAGAAACTACCTCTGCCACACAAGAAAATGGAGGAACACAGAAACCAAATACAAAGCCCAGGGATCAGCAAAATCTGATCACTGGAACAACTACTTAAGAAAGTTTAGGAAAGGAGAAATATTTTTTTGTTTTTTTTTTGCAAACAGACAGAAAAAATTATGTATGTATAAATATAGATATATATATATATATATATATATATATATATATATATATATATATATATATATATATATATATATGTGTTGTATATATATATATATATATATATATATATATATATATATATATATATATATATACATATATATATATATATATATATATATATACACACATATATATATATATATATATATATATATATATACACACATATATATATATATATATATATATATATATATATAGATATATAGATATAGATATATATATATAGATATAGATATATAGGTTCATAGGTTGGTACTAGGGCTATATAAGCCTAGCCATAACAATTCCCTGGATATTTCTTCCCATGTGACTACACATACACACGCAGAGATATGCACAGTAAGGTACATATGTAGAAGGTGCACACAATATGGAACAGCCACTATGCCTACAGTTAACACCTTCACAATTGGACACTGTATAGGCCACCCATACAAATGACAATTGTTGCCTGCAACATATACCCACAGAGAAGTCATAGGATAAAACACCACACACAGGTTTGCAGAAATGGAAAACCTTTATTTGCGTACTATTACAGTTCTATATGCCATGTCATATAGCTGTTCAGACACTGACATCCATATAAACAGAATAATGCAACTGAGAAACAGTTATACTAATACAGTAGCCTGGAAAGGTTCACAACTGTTGCTGTCCAGGCCAAGCCCTTCAAATTGTACAATAGTAAAGACAGACTCGGCCACAGGATACCAAAAAATCAACAGTAAGTAATGCAGGTGTATAGTTCAGCAGCCTCTATCTACACTCTGTACAAAATCACTAGGTGATAAAGACTTCAGTTGACCAAATGGGATGTAACATTTACATAACAAGGCATAACTGACACCATCACAAGCACACTGACAAACAGAACAGTCTGTATGGCAGGAGGCAGTAGGCCTGCATTAACCCAAATTATGTAAGTAATGTAAATATAGGTGATGTGTGTGGTACTGTATATCCAGATACCTTAAGGCAGTTCACCCCTGATACCCCCACATTTTCTAATAGCCTAGGTTATTTATGGTGCACCCCCCCCCAGACTCAATAATACAGGGCCATATACCACTGTTAATACACTGGCATCTGGAGTGCATAAGGGCACACATGTATTGTGTAGGTGAAGCCCACACATACATGGCCCCAGCCTTACTGTATGTGTGGGAGATACAACAGCAATGGACTGATGGCAGCAATGGCAGTGTGATATACTCACAGCCCACTACAGAACAACCCCTGACAGCATGTCATATGTGCAAAACTTGGTATGTAGGTGGCGGACAGAGGCTGGAACGCAGGCCCATATGTTGAAAACTGTTGCCATACACTAAGCGAGTCACTGTTGTTACAGGATAGTCTGCAACATACCCTTAGTCAGGGAATTGAGGATAGAAACATAAATGGATGTAGTCATGTACTGATAGCACTCAACACACACACAGCCAGTGAAATATCTGACACAGGATCTGTGTGGTGGACAGACGAAACATGATAGGCACACCTCTGGCCACCAAGAAGATAGGCCTACAGTTGAGAGCTATGCAGACAGACTGCATTCCAAGGTAAACTAGTATGTACTCACACACCCTGTAACACCAGTACTATACAAAGCATAACACAACTCTACTCACACCCTGTCTGCAGTTCTGGAACCTCCTACAAATATGTAACTGGCCTGAGTGTGCCGGTTCTTCTGTAAGAGGTATAACCACTCTGTATCCAACAGCCCTTGAACACAGGACCCTTTACACTGAAGTCACAGCACTTAACCACTACACCATGACCACTAGGAAGACTGCTGTTGTTTTACCAATAAAGCTGTCAATACACATACTGAGTAGTATTGAACATTTGTCTGTAGTTCCTAACTTGTGTAGTTCTTGTTATTAATATGACTGTTGCATCACATATGTTGTTTTATCATAATGTGCACATAGTAGAGACATACAGTGAAATACATGTGGGAGGGTATACAAAACCGTGACATTTACTCATGACAGGAATATGGTTGTATACATATAATAGGTCTATATATGATTACATGTACATGCGCATGTATACTCATACATATGTCTGTATATGCATCTGTATGGCCATGTGTACATCTCTTTGTATGTACATATATATATATATATATATATATATATATATATATATATATATATATATATATATATACACACATATATGTATATATACATATGTGTATATATAGGTATATGTATATGTATATATAGATATATGTGTATATGTATGCATATACAGATATATGTGTATATAACTAAATATATATGCACATCCTATGTGTACAGATATGCCTAGTTATGTTGGTATATATGTAGATATCTATAACTATATGTGCATACATATCCATTCTGATATACCTACTACTGTCAATATATCTGTAGATATCCATACGTATATGTGCATATGTATCATTATCTGTATATGTGTATACATATATTGCTCTGTATATGTATTTATCTGGGTGTGTACAAGTACATCTATGTACATATACTTACCCATCTATATATGTCGATATGTATATGTGTAATTGTATATAGATATCTGGATAATTATATGTACATATGTTTTCACCATATTTCCTGAACATGGAGTAGCCCTACCTTAGCCCCTATAGTCCCAACTTTGTAGTGCAAGGGGATGTCAGGTATGTATAGCAGTTTTATTAGTAGACTATTGCTACTGTAATAAGGACTGTCTTCACAGACATGGTGTGTGTGGGAGGTCACATCTGCTTTTCACATGTGCACCACTGACTAGTGACAGACATCCTAAGGACATCATAGTACAGTACCGCTGCTAGCACGTAATGCTCCTGTGGGCTACAGCAGAGATATTGGTCAATAGATGTGGACATTCTGACACACTCTGTACAGTCCAGAGGTATACACAGAACCCCTTAGTGCAAAACATGTGGACCAAGCTTGACAATATGGATGTTAACAGCCATGTAGATGGGTATAACACATAAATGACTGGTATACATTTGCCCCCATAGGTTATGCATTCACACACCCCTGTCTGTCCTGACATAATAACTGCTGGTACAGGGGTGCCATGGCCACATACTACCCACTAGATATTGACATACATCTGTACAGCATCACACTTCTCTGTTTGACATACATGGCTGTTAAGGGAGGCCCAGCAGTAGTACATCTGGCAAGTATCTGGACATGACATCTCACTGGGTAAGTACACTAAGCTGCTAGTCATGTAACAAAGCACTGTGCAGGCTACAGGCAGACTGGCTCAACACTGGCCTACATATGTCACAACACACATGTGCCACTCACACACTACATCAGAAAGGATGGGAACTAGAACAATAACTTCTACCACAGTTATATTAACAATACACACATTGTCAACATTCACCATAAGTACACAATCCTCAGTACTGTACTAACAACCACAGAATGTCCAGTTTATGTCATCAAATATAGCACCTACTGTACTTAACATGTGTAGCAGTCTGATATCACACTGGCTTGTTATCAGATATGATGCACCAATTATGGTGTACAGCACATATGCACCTCTTAATGCATGACATATGTACAAAAGTTGACAAAGTTGTGGCTTGACATGTTGCTGTGATAACCTCATACATTTACTGTTGTAACAGGGTTTCTTGCAACATATGTCCAAGGGATATGAAGACAGTAAACACTGCCCAGTCTGCAGATGACCCTACAGATGGAGATTCCTCATAAACATAGACCTGATATGGCAGGTATTAAAACATGTAGGACAGCCATATCCACACACACCATTAAACCAACATTACTCCAAATGCAGTATATCCAGTGTATTTTGTTGAAGGTAAAACCCCAATCCACCTGAGATGCTGTTTGCCAAACAAATTAAGTTCCTGCTCACAGTGAAGGAAAGGCCCAACACCAACATGATGTTATGTGACTACACATACACACGCAGAGATATGCACAGTAAGGTACATATGTAGAAGGTGCACACAATATGGAACAGCCACTATGCCTACAGTTAACACCTTCACAATTGGACACTGTATAGGCCACCCATACAAATGACAATTGTTGCCTGCAACATATACCCACAGAGAAGTCATAGGATAAAACACCACATACAGGTTTGCAGAAATGGAAAACCTTTATTTGTGTACTATTACAGTTCTATATGCCATGTCATATAGCTGTTCAGACACTGACATCCATATAAACAGAATAATGCAACTGAGAAACAGTTATACTAATACAGTAGCCTGGAAAGGTTCGCAACTGTTGCTGTCCGGGCCAAGCCCTTCAAATTGTACAATAGTAAAGACAGACTCGGCCACAGGATACCAAAAAATCAACAGTAAGTAATGCAGGTGTATAGTTCAGCAGCCTCTATCTACACTCTGTACAAAATCACTAGGTGATAAAGACTTCAGTTGACCAAATGGGATGTAACATTTACATAACAAGGCATAACTGACACCATCACAAGCACACTGACAAACAGAACAGTCTGTATGGCAGGAGGCAGTAGGCCTGCATTAACCCAAATTATGTAAGTAATGTAAATATAGGTGATGTGTATGGTACTGTATATCCAGATACCTTAAGGCAGTTCACCCCTGATACCCCCACATTTTCTAATAGCCTGGGTTATTTATGGTGCACCCCCCCAGACTCAATAATACAGGGCCATATACCACTGTTACATACACTGGCATCTGCAGTGCATAAGGGCACACATGTGTTGTGTAGGTGAAGCCCACACATACATGGCCCCAGCCTTACTGTATGTGTGGGATATACAACAGCAGTGGACTGATGGCAGCAATGGTAGTGTGATATACTCACAGCCCACTACAGAACAACCCCTGACAGCATGTCATATGTGCAAAACTTGGAATGTAGGTGGCGGACAGAGGCTGGAATGCAGGCCCATATAGTGAAAACTGTTGCCATACACAAAGCAAGTCACTGTTGTTACAGGATAGTCTGCAACATACCCTTAGTCAGGGAATTGAGGATAGAAACATAAATGGATGTAGCTGTGTACTGATAGCACTCAACACACACACACAGCCAGTGAAATATCTGACACAGGATCTGTGTGGTGGACAGACGAAACATGATAGGCACACCTCTGGCCACCAAGAGGATAGGCCTACAGTTGAGAGCTATGCAGACAGACTGCATTCCAAGGTAAACTAGTATGTACACACACACCCTGTAACACCAGTACTATACAAAGCATAACACAAGTCTACTCACACCCTGTCTGCAGTTCTGGAACCTCCTACAAATATGTAACTGGCCTGAGTGTGCCGGTTCTTCTGTAAGAGGTATAACCACTCTGTATCCAACAGCCCTTGAACACAGGACCCTTTACACTGAAGTCACAGCACTTAACCACTACACCATGACCACTAGGAAGACTGCTGTTGTTTTACCAATAAAGCTGTCAATACACATACTGAGTAGTATTGAACATTTGTCTGTAGTTCCTAACTTGTGTAGTTCTTGTTATTAATATGAATGTTGCATCACATATGTTGTTTTATCATAATGTGCACATAGTAGACACATACGGTGAAATACATGTGGGAGGGTATAGAAAACCGTGACGTTTACTCATGACAGGAATATGGTTGTATACATATAATAGGTCTATATATGTCTACATGTACATGCACATGTATACTCATGCATATGTCTGTATATGCATCTGTATGGCCATGTGTACATCTCTTTGTATGTACATATATATATATATATATATATATATATATATATATATATATATATATATATATAGATACACATATATGTATATATACATATGTGTATATATAGGTATACGTATATGTATATATAGATATATGTGTATATGTATGCATATACAGATATATGTGTATATAGCTAAATATATATGCACATCCTATGTGTACAGATATGCCTAGTTATGTTGGTATAGATGTAGATATCTATAACTATATGTGCATACATATCCATTCTGATATACCTACTACTGTCAATATATCTGAAGATATCCATACGTATATGTGCATATGTATCACTATTTGTATATGTGTATACATATATTGCTCTGTATATGTATTTATCTGGGTGTGTATAAGTACATCTATGTACATATACTCACCCATCTATATATGTCGATATGTATATGTGTAATTGTATATAGATATCTGGATAATTATATGTACATATGTTTTCACCATATGTCCTGAACATGGAGTAGCCCTACCTTAGCCCCTATAGTCCCAACTTTGTAGTGCAAGGGGATGTCAGGTATGTATAGCAGGTATATTAGTAGACTATTGCTACTGCAATAAGGACTGTCTTCACAGACATGGTGTGTGTGGGAGGTCACATCTGCTTTTCACATGTGCACCACTGACTAGTGACAGACATCCTAAGGACATCATAGTACAGTACTGCTGCTAGCATGTAATGCTCCTGTGGACTACAGCAGAGATATTGGTCAATAGATGTGGACATTCTGACACACTCTGTACAGTCCAGAGGTATACACAGATCCCCTTAGTGCAAAACATGTGGACCAAGCTTGACAATATGGATGTTAACAGCCATGTAGATGGGTATAACACATAAATGACTGGTATACATTTGCCCCCATAAGTTATGCATTCACACACCCCTGTCTGTCCTGACATAATAACTGCTGGTACAGGGGTGCCATGGCCACATACTACCCACTAGATATTGACATACATCTGTACAGCATCACACTTCTCTGTTTGACATACATGACTGTTAAGGGAGGCCCAGCAGTAGTACATCTGGCAAGTATCTGGACATGACATCTCACTGGGTAAGTACACTAAGCTGCTAGTCATGCAACAAAGCACTATGCAGGCTACAGGCAGACTGGCTCAACACTGGCCTACATCTTCTATGGGGGAATGCACATGTATCTGCATATATAGCAGGCTCTGCAGACATGTCACAACACAGGGTAAGATACACCTGTGTGAAAGTGCATAACCACAACCAATGTGGCCACAGCCATATATGGAAAGCTAGCATAATATTACAGTATATGGACTATCTGTTCAACACCATCCTCACATGTGCCACTCACACACTAACCCTACATATACTGGGCTGCTACACAGTGTGGTACGTTGCCTGTCTGTGGTATGAGACATGTGTGTATATGGCCTACAAACATGTAAGCCAATACGGTAAAATACAGTGGAGCAGCATGTAACATCAGAAAGGATGGGAACTAGAACAATAACATCTACCACAGTTTGTACACAGGCCAAAGTACATATTAACAATACACACACTGTCAACATTCACCATAAGTACACAATCCTCAGTACTGTACTAACAACCACAGAATGTCCAGTTTATGTCATCAAATATAACACCTACTGTACTTAACATGTGTAGCAGTCTGATATCACACTGGCTTGTTATCAGATATGATGCACCAATTATGGTGTACAACACATATGCACCTCTTAATGCATGACATATGTACAAAAGTTGACAAAGTTGTGGCTGGAAGCACATACACAGTGCTAATATTGACATGTTGCTGTGATAACCTCATACATTTACTGTTGTAACAGGGTTTCTTGCAACATGTGTCCAAGGGATATGAAGACAGTAACTGTCACGGCTTTTACCATCTACAGACTGCAATCCCCACACTACCTTCTGCAGTTCACAGATAGATGCTCTGTGGGTAACACATGAAATCCAAGGCACCACACACTGCCCAGTCTGCAGATGACCCTACACATGGAGATTCCTCATAAACATAGACCTGATATGGCAGGTATTAAAACATGTAGGACAGCCATATCCACACACACACCATTAAACCAACATTACTCCAAATGCAGTATAGCAGCACTTGCAGTCTGTAGTCAGGTCAGGCACATCCACCTCCTGTGGTTTGCCCTGTTTCCACAGTGTATGTTGTTAGAGGTAAATCCCCAATCCATCTGAGATGCTGTTTGCCAAACAACAGATTGAGTTCCTGCTCACAGTGAAGGAAAAGGCCCAACACCAACATGATGTTCCTAGATATTGGAGTGTGTTTCCATGCAATTGGCTATGGGAATGTTACCACAGCTGTTCCACATGCAATCAGCTAGGGGAGGCCTGCAATTCATGCAGAGGCATCAGCTGATCATGAGCATCACTTAAAATACACATGCTGCTGCCTAAGCAAAGCAGGTGTAGGTCTCCACATCCACCAGAGAGGGAGTGAGAGAGACAGAGGCAAAGACAAGTCAGGGACGGGTGGGAGAGTAAAACCTAAGCATGCTTGGTGTCACACACCTACCAACACAGAGTATCAAACCCCTGACGACTATGTAGTGTTATCACATTTCTATGCAGTTATTGGATGCACCACATAGGTTACATGTTGTAAAGTCCTCAGAACGTATATGTGATGGTGAGTGGCATATGCAACAGGGATATGGTAGCTATATGGTAGGTGTAGAACACGTGCCTGTCTGCATGAACAGGTGCCAGCGTAAACACAGCCTCATTCTCACAGGGATACACACACATTGACACACTTGGCAGGGCCAGGAATACAACTCATCACTAGTGAGGTTGCCGCAACACATTACTGTGCAGGTATCACATGCACCACAGGGGTCATACGGAGGTTATATGAGCAAAGGGTATGGGGAGGTGTCTGACAGACAGCATGCTTCAGTATGTCAATGGGGGTTGTAGTGAGTGTGAATGTGAACATACGCATCATACAACACGCGCACACACACACACACACACACACACACACACACACACACACACACACACACACACACACACACACACACACGGTGCCAGTACTGACATGCATGGGTGCATTGATTCATGGATGTGTAGTGGTCAGCTGTGCCAGACGACTATACAAGGCTAGGTGATGGGTACACACCTTGGCATCAGGTCACATGACAATGGTCTGCATTGTGACTTAGGGGTGTAGTTTCTGGATTTTCCCACACAGGTGGTATTGTATTCACCATCCAGTCACCTGGGCGACTATTGTGTGTGGCCAATGCTGTGCATTGCTTACCATGTATGCGTTCCTTCGTCCATGACATGGATGATGTCTGTGATATGCGCACCTTCCATGTACAGTGACATATGGAACTGTACCTGGGGTGTCTGCCCCATGTTGTGTACACAGATTATCATCAGATGTGTCAGTTCTGGCCTCATGTGGCAGGAACTGGTAATGGACAGCAGGTTTACCCTGCACCTACATTGATAGCATGCTAACAGTATTCCCTGGAGTCAGTGGCATCTGTCCATACAGGGCATGTTTTCAGGCATGGTATGTCCTTTGTGTGTCACATTTGATGGCACAACAGGTGTTGCAGGTGTCCAGTGGGGAACATGGGGAAGGTGCATTGTCTGCATGTACATGCTTATTAGACAGATGGATAGGGTGCCATGCCCCCTGTAAGCCACTGCGATCACTCTATAGTTACTACCAGTGGGCAATATACAGTGTACTACCAACATAGCGGCTGTTGCCTAGGCAAGTGTGTGTGTGTGTGTGTGTGTGTGTGTGTGTGTGTGTGTGTGTGTGTGTGTGTGTGTGTGTATGAAACATGGGTTGTGAGTGTTCGCTGGCTGCACCCCAGCCTCTCAGCTATTTCACATCTGTTATCCCTGTATAGTGGACATTATGATATATACTAGGGCCACCATATAAGAAATTTGCAAAACCCACTCCACAGAGTTACACACTCATGTCATGTCTGGGATTAGAATGCCTACCTAACTAGTCTATTACACTACAGCAGTAGGTAGTTATAGTACGTGCCATGGAGATTACTGGAGTACTCCTTCCCCAAAGGTGTATTTCACATTGGATGACATCAGCAGGATTGCTATAGTAGGGCATTCAAATTGTAGTAAATGTGGTTAGGCTAAAATGCACTGCTCTCTACACAGACATTGAAACACACACAAAACATCCACAACCAACATGTGCGGGTATAGAACCCCTAACAGAGGTCTATATCACACTACAGAATGAAGCTGTTATAGGATGCACCATGGGGATTACTGGAGAACACCTTCCCCAGAGGTATATTTCACATTGGATGACATCAGCAGGATTGCCATAGTAGGGCATTCGAATTGTACTTTGTGTGGCTAGGCTAAAATGCATTGCTCCCTACACAAACATTGAAACACAAACAAAACATCCACAACTGACATGTGTGGGTATAGAACCCCTAACAGAGGTCTGTATCACACTACAGCATGAAGCTGTTATAGGATGAACTACGCAGCTTACTGGAGAACTTCTTCCCCAAAGGTGTATTTCACAGTGAATGACATCAATAGGATTGCCAAAGTAGGGCATTTGAAATGTACTGAGTGTGACTAGCCAAAAATGCATTGCTCCCTACACAGACATTGAAACACACACATAACATCCAGAACTGCCATGGGTGGCAATAGAACCCTACCAGAGTTCTATATTACACTACAGCAGTACACAGTCATGGCACACGCTACTGGGATTACTGGGCTACACCCTTTCCAGAGGTGTATTTCTAGGTGGATGACATCAGCAGCCTTGTCAAAGTAGAGCATTCTAATTGTATGGAGTGTGACTACCCTAAAACACATTGCTCTCTACACAGACAGACACACAAACACTTGCCAAGTCTGGGATTGGAACTCCTACCTAACTAATTTACCACACTACAGCAATACGCAGTTATGGCACACGCTATGGTATTTACTGGACTACAACCTTCCCAGAGATGTATTTCTAGGTGGATGACATCAGTAGCCTTACCAAAAGTACAGCATTTCAATTGTAGGGAGTGTGACTACCATAAAAAGCATTGATCTCTACACAGACACACACACACACACACACACACACACACACACACACACACACACACACACACACAAACACATACACACACAGTTGCCATGTCTTGGATTTGAATCACACTGCAGCTGTATGCAGTTATGGAATGCACCACAGGGATTACTGGACTACAACTCTCCCAAAGGTGTATTTCACAGTGGATGACCTCAGCAGGCTTGTCATAGTAGGGCTATGGGGAGGGCAGTGTGTGTGCATGGGCCATAACCCATTCATCTAGAAGTTACCACACCCCACGCGGGCACACACAGGGTCATATTTCACAGGCGCATGTATACAGCTGCTAGATGACTACTGCCTTGTACAGTCATGTTGCACAGCTAGCACATGCACCACATAGTTTGTAATGCTGACAGATACTGGTGGCTAGTACCTGCAGTGAGTGACATCTGAACCTCATGTGATTGGGGCCTTTTGGTTGTGTGATGGGTGGGACAGGCCTGGATGGCTCCTTGTCACAGTCACCCTCTTCCACACATCTATGTACATCTACCTTTGAATTATTATAGTGTGTTGCCCTTACATATATGTCTGCATTCCTATCCACTGTGTGTGCTAGGCATGAGTGGTGCATACTGACGAGTGTCTGCACTAACAACTGTGACTGCCAGATATGTCTGGTCCACTGGTGTTTGCAGACATGACCTTCATGTGTTTAAGTGTGTGAGCATGCCCAGTATGCCCATCTGTATTTAATGTGTTGATCGAGTCCAGGTAGTTTGTACTGCAGTGCTGACCTTTGTGTTGTACACCTACAGGTAGCATGCTGTTTTTGCAGGGTATCTGTTGAGCTTTTGGCATTGACTGTAACTACATTTCTGCATAGGATGGGGGGGTTGACCTGACTAGTTCTACATTTCTACACAAGATTGGGGGGGCACACCTGATTGTTACTACATTTCTATGTAGGATGGGGGTACACCTATTTCTACATTTCTACACAGGATTGGGGGGCACACCTGACTGTTATTGCATTACTATGTAGGATGAGGGGCACACCTGACCATTTCTACATTTCTACACAGGCTTGTGGGGCAAACCTGACTGTTATTACATTACTACATAGGGAGGGGGGCCACACCTGTCTATTTCTGCATTTCTATACAGGATTGGGGGGGGAGCACACCTGACT
This sequence comes from Protopterus annectens, assembly GCF_019279795.1. NCBI lineage: Eukaryota > Metazoa > Chordata > Ceratodontiformes > Protopteridae > Protopterus > Protopterus annectens. The sequence goes on along the minus strand of NC_056728.1, from coordinate 1,810,145,781 downwards.
GTTATTACATTACTACATAGGATGGGGAGCACACCTGTCTATTTCTACATTTCTGCACAGGCTTGGGAGGCACACCTATTACATTGCTATGCAGGGTGGGGGGGGCACACCTGTCTATTTCTACATTTCTACACAGGAATGGGGGGCACACCTGACTGTTATTACATTACTAAGTTGGATGGGGGGGTACACCTGACACTTGTACACATTTGCTATGACTGTACTGGTATGTCAGGTACTCCATTTCATTCTGTATCCTTACCTATCATGCTGACTAGAGGCATACCAGTGTACTACAGATCTTAGCTTTGGTTGCCCTACATATTAGTGTCTGACTTCCTACCCTTCAAAACTAACATCCCTCTGCCTGACCTGCTGTAGTCTGTCGGTGCTGGCCAGGGGGGAGGTTAACCATAGCCATCATTCAGGGGCCATAGTACAGGCTCTGTTTGGGTTTGTCTACACCTGTCCTGCTGGCTGAGACTGTTGTTGGGTATGTGAACCACCCTAACTGGCATGTGTGAGTCATATGGACACATATGTCACCCAGCACATTTCCTGCAGTGGGCTTTGTCACCCTGTCTAGTACTGGCTACTATGGTGACTCCAGTATGTGTTACAGATGCCAAGGTGTCTACTTTCTGCTGCCATAAAATTCAGCCACCCAATTCTCTTGCATGTTCACATCCATACTGTAGATACAGTTAACGACACATTCTACTCCATTTGGCAATTGGTAGGTTGATTGACTTACCTTGAGGGTGTGCCAGAATTGCGGATGGTACTGGAGGACTGCTTATGTCAGATGCACATAGTACACTCCCTATACATGGTTGAGCACAGGTAGTGTCATGTTTGGCATCCCTTTTACTGTATGTGTGAGTCAGAGAGAGGTGTCATTCCCTGGGTCCCTACTGTGTCAGTGAATGTGCTATGCATTGTCTCTTTGCTGCAGCCTCGGCATACTGGGCACGCCTCCATCTGCCTTTTGGGACAGGCTCAGGTTGTTCCTCCTCTGAGTCACTCTGTGCCTGTGTAAGTCTTGGCATTGGTGGGGGGCTGTGTGGCCTTGCCCCATGCTGTACCTGCTGCAGCTGTTTCCACAGGATCACATTGTGTAGCATGGCACATATAACAATTTGGGTACATGTAGCTGGTGAATACTACAAGGCTCCACCGGATGTGTCCAGACACCAGAACCGTGACCTGAGCATCCCAAACACATGCTCTATTATAAGTCTGGTCTGTGCGTGTGCTTCATTATGGTGTTCTTCTGCAGGTGTGTGTGCATTTCTGATGGGTGTCATCAGCCATGGCTCCAATGTGTAACCAGCATCCCCCACTAGGTGACTGTAGGGGATGTCCCCATTGGCAAATCTCTGGTACAGCTGTGTCAGATACCATATGTGGGAATCGCGATAGCTTCCAGGGAAGCCAGCACACACATTCATTACAATGCCCTGGGCATCACAGACGACCTGGCAGATGATGGAGGGGATACCCCTGTGGTTGATGTAGGCCCTACCCTGATCACTGGGTGGTGCTTTGATGTGAATGTGCATGCAGTCTATAGCACCCACTATCTCAGGGTATTCTGCTGTTTGGTGGAAGAGACGCATATTGCTGGCCAACACCTCACAGGTACTGGGGAAATATACGTGCTCACTGGCATGTGCTGACATGGCATCCAGGAACTGGTGAAATACTCTGGAGGCTGATGCCTGTGAGATTCCCATGATATCCCCAGTTGAGCTTTGGGAGGTACCTGTGGCTAGTATTCCTAGTCCTACACATACCTTGGTATCCACTGGAATGGGTTCCCATCGGTCAGTTTGGTGTGTCAGGTGTGGCCGGCACAGCTCAATAATTTGCTGTAGGAGGTCTCTGTCCACTCTATAGCGCTCCATTATCTTCAGCTCATGTAGCACCTCATAGTTTACCCTGGGTCTGTACACTCTTCTCCGACTCCTCACTGTGGGTTGATCAGTAACATTCACATCCTCACCACCCTCAGCCTCTTGCACATGTTCTATGTTGCCTGCTGCAGCCCCTCTCATTTTGTAGGTTTGTTTGTTAAAATTTCCCCACTTGTATACACCGGTGGTGTAGAGTGTGGGAAAAACTAGAGGTAAAGTATTTGCATAGTTTATAGTGGTGTTTTGGGCAGGGCTGGTCTGCTGCCAGTGTAATTGGCTGATTCTGATACATTTCACCTGCCAGCTATGCTAGTTCTCCTTGATTACTTTCCTACTGCTGTTTTCCCTTCCCATTGCCTTCCTGTTTAAGCCCAGGGGCGTGCCACGCAAACACAGTGATCGAATGTGCACAGAGCTGCTATTTCCTGGTTTAACTTTTTTGTTCTTCCTTTAAAACCCAGTGCGCAGCGCGAACACCTGCTTAGGCAATGTAAAGAGTGCTAGGCAGATTCAGACACACCCCCTAGCTTAGCTGTGCTAAGCTAGGAGAAAACCCGAGCCACAGGGCTCCAATCCGCTTACAGTATGCTTGACACACACACACACACACACAACCCCCATGATGTCAGCTAACTCCTAGGCTTACACCAAGCTATTCCTACTCTACACTGTTGGGACCTGACTAGCATACTGGGGAAAACTGGATTCAGTATCATTCCCCTCATTTGCATAGGATTGCCTGCTAATGCATAGTTACATGTCTCTCACTGAGTCTACCCCCTTAGCAACCACTACTCACTGGCCATGTTGTCTTCTGCCTGCCATTAACTTGCATGGCAGAATTGTGATTTTAGTTAGAATGCTTGATTTAGGTTTATTTTGTTATTTTTCCCCCGATCCCATTTGTGCGCCGCTGCCCTATGCTTAAACAGTCGAGCTCGGCTAAAAAAAAAAGTTAAAGTTGATTTTTTTATTTTTTAGAACCAGATTGTTTAATGAAATCTTGGAAAGTGAGAGGATGTCTGAGGAATGAAGAAAAAGTGTTTTGCTACTGAAGGGTGATGTGCAGAGCTGTAGTAACTACAGAGAGATTAAACTGATCAGTCACAGCATGAAGTTATGGGAAAGAGTAGATGAAGCTAGATTAAGAAGGGACGTGATGATTAGTGATAAGCAGTATGGTTTCATGCTGGGAAAGAGCACTACAGATGCGATGTTTGCTCTGAGAGTGTTGATGGAGAAGTACAGAAAAGGTCAGAAGGAGTTGTATTGTGTTTTTGTAGACTTAGAGAAAGCATATGGCAGGGTCCCTAGAGAGGAGTTGTGGTATTGTATAAGGAAGTTGGCAGTGTCAGAGAAGTATGTAAGAGTGGTACAGGATATGTACGAGGGTAGTGTGACAGCGTCGAGGTCTGCTGTGGGAGTGACGGATGCATTTAAGGTGGAGGTGGGATTACATCAAGGATGAGCTCTGAGCTCTTTTTTATTTGCAATGGTGATGGACAGGTTGACAGATGAGATCAGACAGGAGTCTCTGTGGACTATGATGTTTGCAGATGACATTGTGATCTGTAGTGAGTGTAGGGAGCAGGTGGAGGAGACCCTGGAGAGATGGAGATATGCTCTAGAGAGAAGAGGAATGAAGGTCAGTAGGACTAAGACAGAATGTGTGTGTGTGTGAATGAGAGGGAGGATAGAGGAATGGTGAGGATGCAAGGAGTAGAGGTGGCGAAGGTGGATGAGTTTAAATACTTGGGATCAATAGTTCAGAGTAATGGTGAGTGTGGAAGAGAGGTGAAGAAGAGAGTACAGGCAGGATGGAGTGGGTAGACAAGTGTGTCAGGAGTGATTTGTGACAGACGAGTACCAGTAAGAGTGAAAGGGAAGGTCTACAAGAGGGTAATGAGACCAGCTATGTTATATGGGTTGGAGACAGTGGCATTGACAAGGCAGGAGTTAGAGCTGGATGTGGCAGAGTTAAAGATGTTAAGATTTGGACTGGGTGTGACAAGGGTGGACAGGATCAGGAATAAGTATATTAGAGGGTCAGCCCAGGTTAGAAGGTTTGGTAACAAAGCCAGAGAGGCAAGATTACATTGGTTTGGACGTGCTGAGGAGGGATGCTGAGAATATTGGGAAAAGGATACTAAGGATGAAGCTGCCAGGTAACAGGAAAAGAGGAAGGCCTAAGATAAGGTTTGTGGATGTGGTGAGAGAGGACATGCAGGTGGCTGGGTGTGACAGAGCAAGATGCAGGGGACACGAAGAAATGGAAACAGATGATCCGCTGTGGTGACTCCTAATGGGAAAAGCCTAAAGAAGATGATGAAGATGATGATGAGCATGTTTGCAATGCCAATGGCCTTATAATTGGCCATTGGCATGCTTACTACATGATATGCAGCCTTTATTTGGAGCTGTACATTTCTGCAGATTGCACTAATCCTGCATGGCCGATTGCATGCTTCCTGGATAGCAAAATCACCTCATTTGCATGGATTTCTCCTGCAAATGGGGTGATTTGCATACAGGGTCTTAGTCCATGCGGGACTAGTGCAGGAGCACTCGTGCATGCCCCTGTAGGCTGTTCCTTGATCGCACAGCAGACATATTGCCTGCTAGAGCTCCTGCACCGATCTTGCCCACCGTGCAAGGCATAGAGAATCCAGGGGAATTTTACAGAATAACAGTATAACATAGCATTACATTCTTGACTTGACATTGGTTCCTTGGGATATTTAGTACATAATACAATAATCACCTGGTTTGCAATACTCTATTCAAACACCACAAACACTGGCTATATAAACATTTTTTTCAATTCTTTAACTAAGACCCAGAAAAAATAAAATGCTTATTTTCCATAACACTGTATGGTCTTACTATAAGTTTCATAGGTTTTTCAGATGACATAACTGACATATCTATCTATCTATACACACATATCTACCATTTCATTTTCTCCCCTCGTATTAAGAAATTGGTAAAGATTCAGTTCAAGAGAACACTGCTCATTTCTCAATTCAAATCACTTATATCCACATACAGTGCTTGAATCATCTGACCCTTTGTTTTAAAGTTTCAGTTTTAAAGATTAGCTTGTGTGCTTTTTTTAAGAAAATATTAATTCTCTCTTTTTTGTATCATTTTTTGATTTTTAGTTGCTTCTGACATGATATCCTACTGCCAGTTTTGGTGAACATTGAGTTGTTCTGAAGCCATTCTGTTCCTCTGTATAGAGGAAATGGCTTAGGTTTGTGGTGCTGACAATTGCTTCTCACTAGACACTTTGCAGTATTTAAGTGACTCATACAATCATCACTTCTTCAGGCTTCCTGGATGGTTTAAGTCAGACAAAGACATCTGCACCTAGTTTAGTACAAAATCATATCACTTTGCACTCAACACTACATGCAGAAACTTGTCAAAGAGAAAAGCTATGAGACAATTTCTTTTCTTTTATTTTATTCAGTGCATAAGTAAAGATATAATGTGGCTCTGAATTACACTGTCACAAATGTCTGACTGTCTCAGAATAATGTATTTGACTTGAAATGCAAATTATGTCACTACAAGAAATTTGCCTTGTAAAGGATTTTTGTGTTTGTGTGCATGTGTGTGTGTGTGTGTGTGTGTGTGGGGGGGGGGGGGCTACTTTTAACTAAACAGCACACAAATACATGGGCTGGGGGACTGCATGAATGGAGGGTGGTGACTGACAGCTGATGAGGGAAACTTTAATGAATGGCTTTATAACTTTAGGCTTTACAGAGTCTGTCTGTAAGCTCCAGCTAAAAAAATGTTATCCCTGTGAGAAAGCTAAAGAGACTGCAGAAGGTGTTTTATTTTTGTTGATCCATGCTATCAAATCTAATTTCAGTGCTCACATCTGGTTCAAAGGCTTGGTCTGATCACCAGGTTAAATCAGGAATTCACCTTCTGGTAAGGCAATTCATAGGGGAGTTCCTAAGAAAACTGAACACACGACTTTAACTTAATGAGCTTTCCCAGGCTCAGCAAGCCTTACCTCCAGAAACCTTGCATAGTTCGAATTTAGTTGTCATATATTCAGCATGGCAGAAGAAAACATGACAGCTGATGAGCCCATGCACAAATAACAGAATGTAAAAAAACAAACTCATGTTGGTCCTCTTCCAAAAACAGTGGATCACAGATGTGATGAGGTGAATTTTACTGGACTGACAGACATTTTTATGATGGACTTAGCGCAAGCTTTTCAACTCCAGGTGTCGAGGTCATGTAGCTTAAAACTCTTGTTATCTGTGTTACTAAATCAATCCTGGTCTGATAAAAAGTAGCATTTGCACAGCTATAACATGTTGCACATGAACCGATAATGCAGTCTGCATATAATATCAATCTGTGTAAAGAAGGTCCTTTAAAACAATTCAATGCTTGCTGAAATGATGCTCTGAAAAAAATGAGAAAATAGTTTGCACAGTCCTAGAATAACAACATCATGACATAGAGATCATGATTAATGATGTATAAAAAGAAAATATTACAAACTGGGTTGTATAATAACTGTAAAATTTTGAGACTTTTTCTGAGGTGAAGCACAAAGAAATAGCATAAGAAAGCCTATGGTAAAATAAGGTAGTACATCTTTTTTCCTTTGACAATGCAGGTACAGAAAGAAAGATAATGTTTCCTATAGATATCTTGTACCTCTGCACAAGGCTTGCACAGCTTGGTGGGACTACATGGTGATGCAGGCAGTAATTACATAACAAAACTGACACAGGCTTCTGTGCACTTAGCTGTGTTGTAGGGTTTGTAGGTGAATAACACAGCAAATACACAAGTGGAAACATCCATACAGTGAAAATGTACACAGAATCACAAGATATAAACTGCAGATTAACCAGCCACCACCTTGCGTAAATTTTTTGAGAATTGAAAATATTACTTTACGGACTGCTGCATTTAAGAATAAAGCAGCATGTAAAGATGCTATGCTAGATGTTGTGCATCTTTCAGCAGAATGGCACAAGGTAGCACATAAAGTTACATAGCTTCACATTATTTACAAATGCACAGCTATGGAATCCAGTTATGTGGGACCTAGTCAGGTGCATAAACGAGGAGGAAGAAGGTATATAACAATAGTAGGAAAAAGGAGAAAGGTGCACGCAAAGGAAAACACAGAAATACAGCGTATTAACAATGTGCAGCATGGGGGAAGGTGAAGCAACTTTTTTTTTTCTTTTTGGTAGAGATAGTGCCTGTTTTACTTATACAAACTGAAAGTTTGGGAAGAGTGGAAGGAAAAGAAGACAAGAAAATGGGAGTAAAACTGGTACCTATAGAACAGCACAGATAGGAGCTGAAGTGTATATATTCACACACACACACACACACACACACACACACACACACACACACACACACACACACACACACCACACATGCATGCACACATGCACACACACACATGCACACATATGCACACACACACACGCACACACACGCACAGACATGCACACACACAAACGTGCACACACACATGCATGCACACAAATGCGCACACACACACACACACACACGCATGCACACACACACATGCACACATACACGGACACACACACGCACACACTCACAGACATGCACACACACACGCACGCACACACACACATGCACACAAATGCACACAAGTGCGTGTGCACATACACACACACACGCACACACGCATGCACACAAACGCACATGCACACACTTGCATACATGCACACATGCGCACACACACACACACACACACACACACACACACACACACACACACACACACACACACACACACACACACACACACACACACTGAAATGGAGAGACAAGGGATGTACAGAAACAGACAGCACAGATGTTGATAGGGAAAATCAGAAAAATGCACATGGTATAGGGAATGGCATAAGAGAAAGGGAACACACTACTGGCCATAGTGTGGGGTATGAACAGCAACATGTCATCTCCCATCCTGACTAAGAAAAATATTACTGTGACCATCTCCAGATGATGGTTGAGGCTGGCTGGTTGTATGTACCATATGCTCCTCTGGTGGCAAGATAGTCAGAGCCTGTCATGCATGTGAATAATAAATCTATTCCAGAATGTTCTTCATCTGGGCCATATGTCTATCAGCTGTTCTCTCCTCTATAGATTCTACCAGCTCCTTGGAGAAAAGGTGACAGGCTAGCCTCTGGTGAGAGGTAGAAATGCTCTTACCATGAGGCATTCCCAGTGTCATTACCCTTACACATCTCTGCTGCAGCTTCAGCAGGGGTGGTTAAGGTGCCTGCTGAGCATATCTAACATCCATACTTCCCTGAGGATGACAAAATGGAAAGATTTTTATAAGTCAATCTCTGCTAGCAATGAACTACATATATGTAAAACACACTAACCAGTACATGTAAATAGCACTAACCATGGCTGGCTATTAATCTCTCTTGTTTCCATCAGCAGGTAGCATGGTTTATATTGATTCTACTTATGCATAAAGAGAAAGGGTATCTTCAGAGAACCGTGGTAAGTGTAATTCAAAATGCTAAAACAGAATGTAGGAACCACAGTCCTATATGTATGCCCCACTAGCTTCATGACAGGTAGTAGCCATGTGAATGCTTCCTGCATGTACACTGACATACCAACACAGAAATATGGCAATGATACATACAGGGCCACACCAGGTAGTGTCCAAGCACCTTAAGGTGTTGCAAAATAATCCCACCCCATAAAAAGACTCTACAGGAAACCACAATAAATGTAAGTGGTGTCATTCAATAAATGCTACCACTATTGCCACCTCTACCTGACATGGAAACGTCACATGGTAGCACACACATATTTGCTAGGCTGACCTTGACAAAGGCCTGCCACTAAGAAGAACAGTTTGAAATAAAAAACAAGGAAAAAATGCAATCTTCTTTCGGTACAACTTGAAGAGCTGTTACCTAACCTCCTGTTCCATTGCACAGACATCACCAGGATTGAGCGGCTGCAGGTCATCATTCATATTCCTGAATCATTCCACTGACCTGCTAATGTCCATATCTTGGTTCAACAGCCTCAGCCAGACTACACCAGGAATTTACTTTTCTGAATGCACCAACATAAGGTACCATTATCTGCTCCTGAATTGTCTGTTAAGGTGAGCATGACTTTGGCCTCTCTAGTACATCTTGCAGATACTCACTGCCAAGTATGTATGTATCCTTAGAAATTGTGTCATTTTATGAGAAATAAAATATTAGCCTGTGAATATACCTCTCAACTGTACAGATTTTCACAGAATGTCCAGAGTTTTGCCTTCTATTTTTTGTCTGTTTTTCCATAAAATTGTGGTTTTCTGGCAGATTAGTGGCAAATCATTAAACATTGAAGATAGAAAATAATGATAAACAATTGAGTTTCAGACTTCATACCCTTCAGAAAATTCATGCTAAATCAAAACATGCTATTCTAGCAATTTTTTAACTTTGTAAGAGGAATATTTAAAAATTGTCCCTATTTTTGGTCCTTTGTCCCACTTTTATTTATGGCTTTGTCTAGATTTCTTGCTCTAAGAGGTTGAGAGGTATGCCTGTGAATCACACCTACAATGTGATTTCTAAAGCACTGATAGCACCCCACATAGCTGCAAAATAGCACAACACAGTACTCGACCAAGGCTCTTGCATGAGCTTGTGGCCATTGATAAGATACAAACATTGACAATAATCTATGCTTTAAGTCACATGAATTTGGCCTGAATATCATGCACAAAGGTATATACTTGTATTTTGTTGTGAGACACCATTCTGTAAGCCAAAGCATGCGGCTTTGGGAAGCTATATTGAATATCTGGGCAGCAGTGTAAGGAAGAACAGCAAGATTTTCCTGGGTCTGTAGCAAGATCTAAGGAGCTTCACATTACTCTAAGTGTGCCACCTTCCTAAGGATCTACATCCTTGAGCAGAATTTCACTTTATTTAAGGTTGGCCTCATGAATATGTATACCTGTACATGTTAAGTGTGCATAGACTGTATCGGCAAAAGGTAGCTCATGACTTTAGGACAGCCTGTCCCTGTACATGTCTGTCACTACTAATGGAGAGGGCATGGTCTGCATATTCTGTTTGATGACCTGCAGTGTTAGGTGTAGCATTCCATTATGTGTCCAGGTGTATCCTTCTCAATTTACTGGGATAGAGCTGTATCACAGGTGTTTTCCATTCCATCATGGATAACTGCTTACTTTCTAAATACATGTAAGTCTTAAAAAAGGATGAGCCTTACAGGAAGTGCAGATGTACCATTCTGTGGGAGGTACACATACCTAATACATTAATTATGTATCTATCCCCACAGCTAAAGCATAACATATTGTTCCCACAGCTATAACATGACATATTGCTATAGCTTTTCGCTGACTATACTTATAATTCTGTTTTCCAATCAAAGTAATAGCAATAGGCCAATTATGGTTAAATTCACTAAGAACAGTGATAAAGAAAAAATATTAGCTGAAGCAATATGGAAGAAAACAAAGAACATTGATGGGACAAAAATTACCATCTTTGCTAGGCTCGCTTATAAAATACTTCACTCCATCATTTTTTTTTGAAGATTTTGGACTATTTCATTTTGAATTGTTGGTGTCATCTGAAACTTTTGTTGTTTCTTCATTTTTTCTTTTTTGTTTTGCACAGGTGTGGTAATAGATGTATATCTTTTGGGAATGGAATTAAGTAAGGTATTTTTGTTTTTGTTCCCCTTATTTAAAGTAACGTTTATTGAAATACTAAGCATAAATCTGAATGGTGCTCATACAATATGTAAACTGAGAAAAATCCATTATTTTTAGTAAAAAATCCTGAAAATATACTCTTATTGCAAGAAACTCATTTTGATGAGTATTTATAAAATGTATGGGAAATATACAAGAATTAATAATTATGGTACTAATGCTTTTGCAGGTGTTAGCTATTAAGATCAATGAAACTTGAAATTGGTGGGGTTCTAGCTGTTTCTACTGCTTTTGAGGTCATGAGCATGCTTGCTTCAGTTTATGGACCTTTTCATAATGATCAAATATTTCAGATGAAGTTTTTCAATATCTACAGAACATCACAGTGATTTTGTGAGATGAATGGAATGCAGTGCTTAATATTAAGCAAGATGGATCAACAATACTATGACATTATTCATATCAAGTATGTCATAGTAAAATGTTCAAAGTTTTCATTCAGCAAGAGAATTTAATAGTAATTTGGAGAACTAAGCATCTTAATAAAATCACAATCACAAACTTGTCTCATAAAGATAGATTGTGCTGTAGAATTGATTATTCTAAACATCATTGTTATAGCATAAAGAAGTATGTGGGGAAATGCTATTGTATGTCCTATAGCAGAATGTGTATACATTGTAATATTGCAGTACAGTTTATATGAGAATGTATCTTGACTGGTTCAACATTCAAGTAGTATGTAATAAAATAAAACAGTGGATAGGAAGTGTTTGCCTTGTATATAAGAGCATTATCTGTTCCATTTTCAAAAATAGGATGCCTTCAAAACTTTCATGGGGTCACAGTTAATGAGATAAGCAATTATAAGAGTTTATTGTTTAGTCAAATTCAACAATTCAATGAACAGATTGAAATATTAACTAGACTGATTTCTAGTAAATATAAAAATATGTGGCAAGAAAGAATAATTAATTGATTAATTAATTAATTAATTTATTAATTTATTAATCGAGATAGTGCTCTGATCAATATTGACCAATTTCAGGGTAGAATACAAAACATTTCACACACACACAAACACACACACACACACACACACACACACACACACACACACACACACACACACACACACACACAATGTTCAATCATAACACCAACACTCAACCCTGGAACATATAACAATTGTTGGAATGTATAGACAACCAAAGTCAAGTACAGATAACCTAGAGGAATTCATAGATTTCTTGCATGAAACACAGGAGGAAAGAATAATATTAGTTGGGGACTTAAATTTCCCAGAAACAAATGGAATAATATTGATTAAACAACATTAGTAAGGAAATTATTCACAGCATGTATTCAGGAGCAACGATTGCTTCAGATTGCAAAAAGAAAAAAACTACCATGGGATGGAACATACTAGACATAGTTTGTGTTCCCAAAGAAATTACTGTAACTTCAAGTCAAGTTTTACCACAATTGATGTCCAGTGATCATGGGGTTATAAAGGCTAATTTGTTGCTAGATAATTCTGCCAAACTGAAATCTAAGCCAATGCACAGAAGGTTAATTACAGATTATATGGCAGCAAAACCGTCACTATGCAAAACTAACTGGAATGATGTGTTCAGTGGAAAAACTGCAGATGGAATGTGGAAAGTTTTGAAAGAGAAATTATTAAAGGGCAAAAAAATCAAAAAAATATTTAAAATCAGGATCTAGGTATACAACATCAGGCAGATATATTTCCATAAGAACAAGATATCTGATTAAGGTGAGAGAAAAAAATATAAGAAATGGAAGAGAGGACGAACTACAACTTTGAAAACTGAAATAAGCTGGACAAACAGATTAAGTATAGTGTGAGACAAGATCAAGAAAAATTTCAAGAAAATGCAGTTAAAGATATTGAGCATAATAGGAAACCTTTTATAGATACATAAGATGTGGAAGGAGTAAAGACATAAATTGATAAACTGTGTGCAGATTCTAAAATTTATTCTCAGACACAACAGATTATAGATATATTTACAAAATCTTATGCAAAACAGTTTCGCTCCACAAAAGGGGTGGTAAGTTGTCCTAGTGACATCCAGGTAACCCCAGATACTGGAATCAAATTAGATTATATTGAAAAAGAACTGCGCAAACTGGATCCAAACAAAGCACAAGGAGGAGATGGAATTAGTAACAATGACCTGAGAACACTTCAGCAAGAACTTACAGTACCATTATATCTATTATTCACTAGGTCATATAAATATGGGGAGATTCCTCAAGATTGGAGACATGCAGTTATTAAACCTGTCTTTAAGGGAAAGGGGAGTAGGACAAACCCAGAATCATACAGACCCTTAAGTCTACTTTCATGTTGTAGAAAAATAATGGAGAAGATAATATTAGATACATTATTGTCAGAATTGGATATGTTGGGACTTGAAACCATATATCAAGCATGCATGTGTTGAAAACAGATCTATTACCACCTGTAACATGATGTTCTATAACAATATAATAACAGCTATGAATGAAAAATTGTGCTGTGATGTAATTTATATAGATTTAACTTCAGCATTTGACAGGGACATACACATAACACTGATCAATAAATTAGTACAACTAGGTATTTATACACTCTTGATAAGATGGAGACCTGCATGGCTTGCAAATAGGACATGGCAAGTATCATACAGCAAATGGACAGGTGAAATCTTTGATTACAGTCAGGGTGTCCCACAGGGC
>NC_056728.1:1809944871-1810127371 GCF_019279795.1 Protopterus annectens | reverse complement strand
TTTGACAACCACGTGGCCAAAGTGGTTAGAAAAACATTTTATATAGCCCACCTAATCATGAAGGGATTCACATCTAGATCAGGGGAGGTCATTGTGCCTCTTTACTCATCCCTCATCAGGCCCATAATTGAGTACAATGCCCCTTTTAGGATGTACCTTACCAGACACCTGCAGCAACTGGAAAGACCCCAAACGTACCTCAACAAGAGGATCAAAGGGCTCAAACAGATGCCATATGCTGCTTGGTTAAAGAAACTCCAGCTCTACTCAGTGGCATACCGCCTGTTCAGAGGCGATCTGTGCCTGACGTATAAAGCCATGTCCAACCCGGAATTAATGGACATGCTGCACCTCAGAAAATCCAAATTCCATTGAGCTACACACTCAAGAGACTTGAACCTCAGCACCGAAATAAATAGGACATGCTCGAGGGACAGATTCATAACCCAGAGGCTCCCTTCACTCCGGAATAAAATCCCAGTCCAGGTTAGGCAGAGTCCCTCATTGACTCTCTTCAAGAGGAATCTTGATGAGTGGATGGGAGATTGTAGGTTTACCCCGGGTATCACTTCTGTGTCACTGTTAGACAGAGGCACAGTATACTAACCTCAAAAAAGGGCATAGCAAAATTAATTTAAAATGGGTGGTGAAAGCCAAACACGTTCTGGCTAGGCTTATAAATGCCCTAGGGCAGATAGCCTATTATGAACCTATGAACTATAGATGCACTAACCTTAACCCAAACCCTAACCCTAAGGTCCGACACTACCGCACACTTACCCTACCCGCACCCTAACCCTAACTCACTTAACCCGCCCCTAAACCTAAAGTTCGTCACTATCGCACACTTACTCTACCCACACCCTAATCCTAACTCACTTAACCCGCCCCTAAAGCTAAACTCCGTCACTATCTTACACTTTCCTGACCCGCATCCTAACCCTAACGTCCATCACTATCACACACTTACCTTACCCGCACCCTAACCCTAAGTCCAACATTACCGCACACTCATCTTTCCCGCACCCTAACCCTAAATCCCTCACTATTGCACACTTACCTGTCCGCACCCTAACCCTAAATCCCTCACTATCGCACACTTACCGAGTCGCGCTCACACATTGCCCATGTCGGTGTTTCGGCTGTCGGGATTTCACCTTATCGATCATCTGTGTTGTCGGTCTTATATATATTATATGGATATATATATATATATATATATATATATATATATATATATATATATATATATATATATATAGATATATATACATATATATATACATATATATATATATATATATATATATATATATATATATATATATATATATATATATATATATATATATATATATATATACATATATATATATATATATATATATATATATATATATATATATATATATATATATATATATATATATATATATATATATATATATATATATATATATATATATATAGATACACATACATATATTATATATATAGATACACATACATATATTATATATATATATATATATATATATATATATATATATATATATATATATATATATATATGTATATATATATATATATATATATAACAAAAATAAGAGAGAAATATGACCATCAAAGGCATATTACCAAGTAAAACAGGAAAAGAACCTTATTAACAAAAAGTTGTTATTGTCAGATAAAGTTGGCAGAATGTTGGCATCTCAATGTCATAAACAATATCATATTGGTATAGTTGCAGAGTGATATGATCAGAAGGGCATTAAAATTATCAAACAAAACAAAGTAATATCTACTTTATTTCTATATTTTTATTTAATACTTAATAGAGGAATATTTTAAATGAAGTTAATGATTGTATTAATCCTACACCTTTTTCATTATGAACAGTTAGATCATATCCCAATTACCATTTCTGATATTAAACAGCTCATTTAAGACCTTAACAAAATAGTGTACCTGTTTAAGATGGATTTATTGCAGATTTCTGTATCACTTTTTTGTGAGAATTTAGCTGTGATAATCCACCAAATGACTTAGGGGGTTATTCAATAAAGCCTACATGGAGCTATTCTCCATGTAGGAATAGTGTTAAAGCTTGGACATGGAACATGTCCGCCGAGCAATCCAGGAAACAAGGCTGGGGGCTTGTACTAGCCTCCCAGCACTGTTCAGACACAGAGGCAATCGTGTAATGCAAATAACCTCATTTGCTGGTGAAAACCATGCAAATTAAGTGATTTTGCAATCCAGGAAGCAGACAGGCATCCATGTAGGAGCCGTTTCTGTAGAAAAAATGTACGAGGTTATTAACCATGTACTGGAATGTAAAAATAAAAAAGGGGCTGTGACATCTCATATAAAAGCATGTGTCAGGTGCAGCAGGCATGCCTATGGCCACTGGCATTTAAAAGTGATGCAATTAATGAAAAAGTAAAATTTTTTTAACATGTGATGTTTAAGCAGTGCGCAGCAACTTGCAAACATACTAGGTTGCAAAATAAAAATGAAAATTATAAAATATGAGATATAAAGCTATATTGAAGTTTACCATTATACTGGTAGTAGGCAGATTCATAAAATGGCAGGTTATAGTGGTTGCTAGGCTCTGGTGTAGTGCAGTAAATTGGGTATACGCAATTAGGTGTATGTAAATGAGCTAAGTTTATTGAATAGCAAAATGAGCCACCGTGTCCACAGGTACTAACTGTGTAAGGGCTAAAACCATGTTAGTGTAGGCAGAAGAGACAGCTGACATGAAAAGGGTGTGTGTCATGGTTTGTGTAAGTACATTGGAGCTCACCGGCTCCTGTCTGTGCTCAGCTAAGCAGGGGGGTGTGTCTGAGGCTGCTAAGCTGTGCTCAGCTGATTAAAGAAAATCTAAGCATACGCATGTACAGGGGAGGGCCCTTTCTGCCCAGCAATGTTTACACTAGCTCCGCAGGTTTGTGTGGAGCACCACAGGACTGAACAGTAGAAGAAATAAAAAAAAAAGGGAAATAGCCTGGGAAAGCCGATCAAGCATAAATGACTGATAAACCCTGTTCCACTGACACTGACTCATTCAAAACACTTAATAATACATCTTGCAGGTGGAATATATCATATTCATCCAATCACACAGGCTGCATCTGCAGCACATCAGTATAAAGTATGCATACACCCTTCAATCTGATTTTTTCCACATACTCTGCACCATTGGAGTACACACACGGGAATTTTAACAGACAAAATAATAGGGGCTGCTGCTGCTCTGCTACATCTGTGTGCACTACAGGCTGAGGTCAGTGATGATGATGATGCTGACAATAGGCCCAGACTGAGGAGGAGAAGAGTGTTCAGAACTAGGGCAATCTTTCAGAGGCTAAATGAGCTGGAGATAGTCGAGTGCTACTGGGTGGCAGGGCCATACTACAGCTACTCACCAAGCTATGCCGGCCTCACCTCAGACCCAGAGCCAACAGAGGAGAACCCATCCAAGTGGAAACCAAGGTATGTGTAGCCTTAAGAGGACTAGCTACAGGTACTTTCCAAAAATCTACTGGGGACATCATGGAGATCTCACAGGCATCCACATCCAAGGTACTGCACCAGTTCCTAGATGTCATGCTAACATATGCCAGTGAGCATTTTTATTTCCCCAACACCCCTGAGGAGAGCACCAGAAATATGCATCTCTTCCACCATGTAGCACACTACCCAGAGGTACTGGGTGCCATAGATGCACTCATGTGCACATCAAAGCACCACTCACTGAGGAGGGTAGAGTCTACATCAACAGTAAGGGGTATCACTCCATCAGCTGCCAGGTCATGTGCCATGCCCAGGGCATTATCATTAATATGTGTGCTGGCAGCCCTGGCAGTTATCACAACTCCCATATCTGGCTTGCATCACAGCTATACCAGGCATTTACGAGGGGGGACATCCCGTATGGGCATCTAGTGGTGGATGCTGGTCACTCATTGGAACCATGAATGATGACACCCATCAGAAATGCACACACACCAACTGAAGAATGTCATAATGAGGCACACGCACAAACTAGGAACATTGTAGAGTGTGTGTTTGGGCTGCTGAAGTCACAGTTCTGCTGCCTTGACATATCTGGTGGAGCCCTGCAGTACTGTCCAGCCACATGTGCACACATGTTCATAGTATCTGCCATGCTACACAATATGATCCTGCTGAAACAGGTGCAGCAGAAACATCACAGGGAAGGGGGACACAGCTCTCCACCATTGCCAAGGTCCCCACAGGCAGAGGGGGGCTCGGAGGAGGAACACCCTGAGCCTGTCTCTGTAGGCAGATGTAGGCATGCCCAGTACACCCTGGCCTTCGCAAAGAGGCAGTGCATAGCACATACACTGACACCCTAGGGGCCAGGGACTGACACCTCACTCTGACTCACATACACACAGTAAAATGGATGGCAGCCACATCATACTACCTATACCTTACTATGTATAGGCTGTGTACTGTTTGCATCTGACACAGTCAGCCCTGAAGCACTGTCCTCTCTACTGCTGCTGGCACAAGGTAAGTCACTTGTATTAACAATAAATTAATGGGGTAGTAGACTGTGGTAGCATAAGTATAGCATTGCTGCATGGGAGTGGAGTGGGTTACCAGGATAGCAGCAGACAATGAACAGCTATGTGGGACAACAGGAACTCTCTGCCAAATGCTGGGTGCCCCACAATATGCAGTAGGCCCTAAGCTAGGCAAATCCACTGCCCTATGTGAGGGACTTACAAACAGCTTCAAAGGACAAATGCATGGACGTCAATGTTGGAGTCCCATACATAGCTCTAAACCTCTTACAGCAAGAAACCTGTACAAAGCCATAAAGAAATGTGGGGCAAAGGCCCAAAAATGGGTCAAGTCCTAAATATTGCTCTTACAAACATAGAAAGTTGGTAGAATAACAGGTGTTGCACTAGCATGAATTCTCTGAAGGGCAAAAAGTCTGTAACTCAAATGTCTGCCATTACTTTCTAACTTCAGTTTTTAATGATTTTGCTATTATTTACCACACAACCACAATTTTATGAAAAATAGACCCAAAATATGAGCCAAACATCTGGACAGTCTGTGAAGATCTGTATAGTTGAGAGGTATGTACCCCTCCCCTCAACACACCCTTGTTCCCATAGAACTGCAATAGCATTTATGTTTGTAAGGTAATAGCAGCAGAACAAACATTCCCAGGGCTGTCACAATCAACTTGAGAACTTGTTCCATTTCTACAATATGCAGGGGTCAATGTGCTATGTATGTTTATGGTTAGTTGTGTTAGGAAGTAGACAGCACTTACTGGTGGCTGTTGTGGCTTAGTGACCTAAGTAAGGCACTGTGGTTGTTAGGGCCCATGGTTTGAGACTGGCTGTGCCAACTATTTTGCATGTCAGCTATACCAACGGTAGGTGTTGTACACACTGTTCAGAAGTCAATATTTATTACTGCAGGAAAGCTGGACAATTGAGGGCCAGGAGGCCACACATATGGAGAGTACACAGCTCAGAGTAACTTACACAGTGCCTAGTAGAACAGCAGGTTGTGACAAGTCAGTCTACTGCCAGGATATAAAGGCTGCCACGTTCCTGTGTCGGTAATAACAAGTCACTGGGCACCATCCATTCCCTTGGAATGACAGGGTGTCACAGAATGTCCACATGCATGCCTCATATATCTGTTATGCTTGTCATAACATTGCATTTACCTGCCAAACTATTTGCAAACCAATAAAGGTTGATGTGAAAACATCAATGACAGACAGTTGAGATGCAGATGTCATACCCATAAGTAAATGCAAGTTAATACAAAACCATTCTACCAACTGTCTACATTTGGAAAAGCAATATTAAGAGCCTGCCTACGTCCACGTGTCCGACGCCCTACTCCAACCACATGTTCAAGCACAGACATTGCACGGATAATGACTGACAATGTCTCACCCCACAGTCTATCCACTACATCAGCAAAATGACGTAGAGCATTACTAATGCTGTGGAGGGTGTCGTGCATGCCAGGCAGTATTGCTTCCATGACCCTGACCATCTGCCTGGTGTACCATTCACAACATGCCTGTGCCTCCAAGATGGAGGAAAACATGCATTGGGTGTCACCTGTTGTGACACCCCTGACAGGGTCTGGATGGGCAGCAGTCCTCCTTCAAGCACCCCTGTCAATCTACCTGTGTGGAACCTCACCAGCTCTCTGGCTATGGTGACTGTCTACAGTCTCAGATGCCATAGTCGCCACACTACCATGTTCGATGCCACCACCCTCTGACTGCCCAATATCTGTGGCGGCTGGGGACTGGGTATGTGTGGATATACTGACTATGTGCGGGGACATTGGGAGTAGAAGTGAGATGTCAACCAATGGGATAGAGTCCACCCCCAAAAACCCCACCTATGCATCACAATGGCCACCATCATCATCAGTGTCCAATGAGACACTGACATCAGGTTGTGAGGAGTACACACTCCAACCCCCATGGTCACCTGTGAGGGGAAGACAACATAACTACATTAATTCCTGCACTATAATGTTTGATGACACACACACACACACACACACACACACACACACACACACACACACACACACACACACAAACACATGTGAAGTGCCACAAAGACATTATACAGACCACACCTTCTGCTGATGCCATGACAACACACAATCAGACCACAACAGACACACTCTGGATGGGCCCAGACAACATGTGGTGTAGCTGTGTCCAGTTAATGTTGCTAGTACTATACACCTGTGAGATATATGAGAAGTTGGAGTATGTGATGAACCTCCACCTAACACGCAGTGCTCCCATGTACACAATAATAATGCACCCCTGTATAGCACAGTGGCTACACCTCTACCAAACTGCATGGGAATATGTTACAGCTTCTGCAAATATGCTACTGGGATTACCAATGTGATGCACTGCAGTGAACCCCACCACAAGTGCACATAGACCATATTGCAATATGGTTACACTTACCAGTTGTGTGTATGGCAAACTGGCAGCTCTTAACATGCCTAGGGTATAGGTGACCCATAACATGATAGTTCACATTCACCGGCTACAGGTCGATGTTCCCCAGCCACACCAGAAGTACCTATGGAGTTGTGGGGGAGAGGTCTCAGCCTATGAGAAGGGGGGTTGCATCTTCTGTACATTCTACCTGAAGGACATAAACAGGGGAGCACATCGCAGGACTGCATACTCTGCTCACCGTTATGTATAGACCCTGCACATACACTATTGCCAGCACTATCCTCTGTTAACCCACACATCATACCCCCACCATCTACCAGCACAGTATGTCTGTGGGTATCAGCAACATACTGCGATTACAGCATACACTGCCCCACTGACCTGATTTTTTATGCTACTTGCTGCATGTGTTATGAGAAGTTGTACCACATGTAGCTGTTGCACCTATTACTGCTTGGTCATAGGCTGTCTACAAGACCTGCTGTGGTGTCAGCCTCCTACTGTATTAGTCATCACCTGGTCTGTAGGCCCACCCCTCAGGTCTCCCTGGCCTTCCTCCATCAAATTCTGAAGTATATGAATGGACAATGTCCTACAGTTTCTCCAGCCAGTGTGCTTGATATTGGTATCCTGGCACAGTGTAGCACCTGCCTCATGTACATGGATAGACAGCCATCTACAAACACCACTAAGGAACACAACATGTGAGAGTTGGAATGACTGTAGGACCCTGCAGCCCGTGCTCTCTGCCTGTCAATGTTGCATATCTGTCTCCAATAGGTTAACACAAACAATACACCTCACACACCTACATAACACCAGACAAACATTTGCAGTGGTCCTCAACATACACATCCACAAACAAAGGGGATGTCTGAGGCAAAGACACACATCAATGCCACAGCCATAAACAGCACATAACACACATGACTGCACACTTGTGTCCCACAGCCACACAGGCATCAGCCCATGTCAGACATGTTACACATAGGGGACTCCAGTGGAGACACATTGGTGTGCCTCTGATGTGGTTGTGTACATGGATGGTCACAGTTACTTTTGTGTCAGGTGACAGACTCCACCATACTGCATGCACACTGCTGTCTCTCACTAACATGTACTGTCATGGGTCTGTCACAGTACATGTTAGTGCACCTGATCTGACTTGACATGTACATCCTTGGACTATATGCAATGAGACATGAGTGTGCACACAGGTTATATGTTCCAGGCAGGTATGTCCATAGCCTTATGCAGCATTATGCTGTCACCCTGACAGATGATGCAATACAATTAGGGAATGATTGCCCTTAACATGTCCACATTTCTCCTGTGATATTCCAGGGGTTTCAGTACCTCTAAGTCAGAGTGTGTATTAAACAGACCATGATGCTCTCTGAGAGGAGGCCTCCATCTGTCTTCACAGGTCTTCATGCATTTGGCAGTGTTTCCCACTAACCCCACAGTGCCTCCATGAGTAACATTGGTGAAATTATCACTACCAACATATAAGTGTTAGTGCAGCACACATTGAAGAGCATGCTGCTAAACACTAGGGGTATATGACTTTGCCCTCGTTGCAAGAATTCCTAACCCTGAGAACTGCAGATGTATGTACAGTCACACAGACCATGGTTCAAAGGGGCAGAGAGCACCCAAGCCTTACATGGTCAACCATCCTATCCTACATGCAGAAGCCAAAGTGTAGCCATGTCATGGGACATGGGGTTTCCATAAATATTAGACACATACACACCTCCATGCTGTGCAGGCAGTAAGATGCACAGGGGACATTGCAGGGGCAGTTCACCATTGTCAGCACAAACCTATTCCATTGACAGTTAGCTACTGGCCACCACATGTTACCAGGAAGCCCATTCTGCTTATATGGACCTCATCAACTGTATTCAGAGATGGGTCTTTATTCTGAATCTGGTTCAAGTTGAATGACCCTAACATACATTGTAAGATATACCCATGCCAGCACACAAATGGTCAGTAAGCCATCATCAGTGGATGTAGGAACACCCTGGTGTGCCAGCAGCTACCCCCCACATGATGTAAAGGTGTATTGCAGCTGACATTACACAACATGGCTTAACACTGCCACACCCCTACAGTGTCAACTTCTGTGGCAAAGCAACCATCATGCAGTCAAGTTTGCAGTCACCATCTCCCGCAATACTCATCCAGCTAGGGCAGCCAAACATATACCTCCAGTGTGGAATACATCCTCCTGGCGGGGTATATACACTCTCACAAGCCCCAAGCCATCATCAAGGACTGACACCAATTTACACACATACACACAAGTGCTATATGTGCATTTGTACAGATGCATGTAGTCAGGTATGACCAACAGGCCTACATCATCCTCTGCTAGGATATGTACACCTGTCTGTTGGACATGTGCAATACATACTGTCCAGTACAGGGAAGACATACTGCTGCCCAAGACGAAGTAGGGGCAGGTGCTCATTTTGGAGCACTGTCTCCTTAGCGTGTACGTGAGAATGGGATCTGTCATGCAAATTTGAACAACATAGAGCCTACATTGTCTATATCCACTACACACAGTCATCTCCCCTACTGCACATATTTCTGCAACAGCACAGGAAGCAGCTGCAGCTGTTCACTTGTGGTGCTCAGGGACACCAGCTATACCATTGCAGCTGGTACTGCATTCCAGATGTCTGACAGAGTCTGTGTAAGCTGCACTCCCTGTGTTCCCCATGAGTACATCAGGATGCCCACAGTATGTCTCCCGTCTCCTATATGTGGTGAACAAGTCACCACTGCCATGTGATAGTCATGGTATACATCTGCCATGGGAGCCTATCACATCACAGGATGCATCCTACATGACCCCAAGCATAACCTTGAAACACCATGAGAAACCATATTCAAAGGAGGGCTGACTGCCGCTTTTGTCCCATCCATTTCATGGCCGACCACTATCACCCCTTTAGACTAAGGTGGGCCATCCCCCACTCAGTCACATGATAGAAACAACAGCCTAACTAGGCTATTCTGCAAGGCCAAAGCACAGTTTCAAGAGAACTCCATTAACAAATACATGTGCAACCTAGACACACTCCATTACAAACACTTAGGTTTTGTCAAGGAAGGGGTCATGACTGCTACACTCAGGTGATCTAAATGATACAGTCACTGGAGCTGTGGACTGGTGGTGACACGGAAAAATGCCTACCTTGTGCTGGACATACTGTGACAGTATAGCCCACATGGCCGTCATAGATATAACACTGCCAGGTATGCATCACACCATATGTTACCACAGGGGTAACACACCAGTGCACTGACATAACCCACCTATTCCATATAGGGTAATGCACCTCATGTGGTTCACCCATAAGTAGGTTTATAACCTGTTGTTCCATGTTTGGGTCACTGTTATGTGTCATGTACACATCTGAGGTGCATGTAACAGCCATTATCCTATATCCGACCATGTCTGCTGACGACTTCATGCTGTGTGCTGTCAGCAGATTCCCTACTGATGTGGACATCTGCCTAGGGGGGGTCTCACACAGATAAATGAACATTGCCAGACACATGGCCTCAGGCTACATAACAGGAATGCAGTGTGAACCCCTATGGGGAGAGTGACGTCACCACATATTATGACAGTGCAAACAACATCCTAGGCACACAGTCAGTCATGAGTGTGCTGTGTACACAACTCTTTAGCAACAGGACATGTCAACACAATGTTGCTTCCATTGTAAGATAAACCTTCTACATAACCTATGTCATACATAAGGGTATATGATCATGGGGCATGGGGTATAAACATCCCCACATCTCCCCCAATGAGGACCCTTAATGTCTATAAATCACTGTTTGTCATTCACATCACAAAGCACATGCAGCAGCTGGAACATCAGAGAGGTTCCCCAACAGGGAATATTAGGCCGTCACACATGTATCTCACAGTGATAGGCCATAAGGTCAAACCTCTACCCGGTTTCATACATAATCCTCATGGGTGACCTCAATGTGGCATGCAAGGCACTCAGAGACTCCACATTGCTGGGACTACTGCACAAGTGGAAGTCATGCTCCACTCTGTTAACACACACACACACACACACACACACACACACACACACACACACACACACACACACACACACACACAGACCATCAACCTGGTGTGTGACATGAAGTGGCCTTGTTGGCAGCTCAGATGTGTTTCCCACACAATCAGCCTGTGGTGGAATGACCACCCTGTCCACATCAGGCAGTGCAGCTATTTACATCTTTGCAGGTATAGCCTTATCTAGTTAATTATATAATTGGATGGTTAACTGCGCATACATCCTAAGGATACAGCCTGCATCCCTGTTGGACAGGGGCATCGGAGGTTGCCTTGCATACACATGGGTTAACATCTGGCCTGGGCATATGGCTGCTCAGGGCCCATAGCCTAGTAAGATGATATGGCACCAGGAGTAGCAGATATAGTCTGAGTAGTGTGACACACTGTGGTGGTATGTGTCCACACCCATCACTGTCATCGACTGCTGGGTGTCCCCTATGGGTAGCATGTTAGTACCATGTCATCCAGCCTACATCCGAAAAATAGGTGAGTGGTACTACAAGTGCATGTGGACATTCCAGCAATATATGTGCTACATGATAACTGAGAGCAGTGCATATGTGGTGTAGTGTGTCTTCCTCATAGCTGTCTGACATCTGCAGTACCCAGCTGTTTGCAGAATGTGTACATGTGCCTCATAGATGTAGATCCCTGCCACACAAATGTGTATTTCCAGACACCGGTTGGACAATACATGATGGTTGTCCCCAGAGTTTGGGGAATGTGTCTGTGACATGGCAGACCCTTGGAATACAGTAATGGTACATGAATATCTGGTACAGTATGCATTCCCTTACATTGTATGCTCAATATGTACACACTGCCACTGAGCCAGAGCCAGTGTCCTCCCACTACTAGTAAATATAAACTGCTGTCCTGCTGCAGGGGGTCACCAGGTATGCTAGCCATAGGTGTCAGGCAATGAGATGCAGGTGTAGAGTACACAGTGACCTAGCCAGAGTACCTCATTAATGGTGAGGGACACCTGTACAATCTTTGAACTAAACCTGTATGACATTCACAGAGTGAGAGGGGCTCACTGACAGTACATGTCATATGCCACCTGTATCAACCATTTCTTACTGTCAGTATTGTACAACAAACAACAAACTTAGCATTCATATGTGAACTGACCATTGCTGGGGTGATTCAGGGGCCAGAGCTGTGAGCTATGTCACTGCAGACAGAGCTGTAAGGGATGGCCATAGGTGCTGGACAGCAGACTAACAGCAACATGTCAGTCCAGACAATGTTGTTGAGACCTACAGTTTACATTCTTATTTCCCATGACTACATCTACCCATCTGCATTCCATTGCATACTTCATTCAATGGCGTACCGGGTATAGTGCTGTTCTCGACTTGAGTGAAGAAATCCAATTGTAGTATCCTAGTGAATTGCCATCTCTCTTCATGAATAACGGGTCAGACCTGTTTACCATAGGCAGCAGCTTGTCTTTTGTAGGTACTGCTCATGAACAGATGATTGCCTGTGCACCAATATGTGACTTCCACTTGCTAATTGCATCCAGAATAGCTGGGTTGCCTTTCCATTAGCCAAGGGCATGGCTACACAGTGCTATAATTGAGGCCTTCATGTAGGCCTTGCCCCTTTTCCTGGCCTGTGAGGGGTACATTATGGAGGTGTTGGAGCTACAGCTTTACAGAGGGTAGGTAGAAATAGTGTCCACTGTTTGGACAGATGTGTTATGTTGACAGTTTTCTATGCTATGTCTGGCCATTATTAACACACTTTCAGATTCTGTAGCAGTGTACTGTTGAGCAAAGTGTGTTGGGGTCAGTAAAGAGATAGCCAGATGTGAGTGTCATACATCCTTTTTATCTGAATGTGCATGCTGCTGCAGTTGATGCTGTTCTATCAACCATGTATGTTTGCAGGGGGAGACTGTGACACATGCCCCTTTCGCCTGAGTACCCCCCAACCCTTGATGTATGTATGTCATGTGGATATTCTGTTCTAGGTGTGTGGGAGATATGATAGGTCTGTAGCAGGTAGCTGGACATACTGCTCCCATGCTCCCACGTAAAACACCCACACTACTAACTCCACACCTAGAAATCATGGCTTATTTGCCAACTTTAACAAACCCCATAGATCTTGCTCAGATCATCTTTCCAAAAATCTTTTGCATGCATGCCTCTGGCCTACCTTACTCATATTCTCAAACTGTCAAGCTCTAAATTGCAAACCAGTGTGTATATATTACTTGCAAACCTGTTCCTCCTGTACAGACTAATATTGACTCATGCTACTCACTTTATCTATTATAAACATGGCAACTCTCTGTAATTCTGCCTTTGTAAATTTACAACTGTTTGAACTACCATCATATAATGATGCATATTCTGTATATTTAGATATATTATAATGATGTAAACCTATATACTTTATATTATGTACTGGAGCTTTTCTCCTCGCGGCTCCACTGAAAATGGGCCACAAGCCCAGCTGGACTAACCCGGTTAACAAACAAACAAACAAACAATAAATACATAAATAAATAAATGTGTAGCAGGCTGCAGCTGCTGCATTCTGGCCAGGAGTCAGACTAGGGATTGTGGAAGCATAGGGGGACTGCAAGCAGTTACTGTCAGTGAGGGAGCTGTATCAGCTGTTGTGTCACAGCATGGCCTGGCTGAGGGTACCCATAACAGTCTAGGTGAAGCATTTGCCTCTGGTACATATGTTACATAATAGTGCCATCCAGAGAGTGTTAGGCAACATTTAGAGCACATATTCATAATTGTGAAATGTGTCCCACCATGCAGGCCTTTAACGTGCTACTGTGGGTGGCAGTGAGTGCAGTGGGAGCAACCAGTTTTGCTGGACATTGCATGGCTCAGTTATTCCTATGTTTTATTGACATGCAGGTCATTGTTGTGCCACAGACTGGGCTGTGGGCCAGGACTGTGGGTGTCCAGATGTGACACATGATAGGAGTGTAACAGATGATATAGAATCTATTAATAATATATATTATATATTCATAATAATATATAATATAGATCATGATAATATATCATCATATTACATTATGATAATATGTATTATATGCCATATTACTAGTAAGGTTTTATAGTATGTTAGGTATATTTTTAAGACATATGTGCATGTATACAGTGTGTTACACATAAAGGGCATGGACATGTGTGTTCAGATGGGTATGACATGTGACACCGAGCTGTCTGTCATGGTTTGTAACCCCAATCTGCACTGCATTGCCAGTATGTCAGCACACAGAATAGGTTTTATGGCAACCCTGCCATATATAGGGGGCATAACTGTGGTCATTTAGCAACAATATGTGCATTTGTCAGCTCTATCTGATATTGTAGGCCTCCCTTATATCTAGCAGCATTTATTTGTCTGTGTACTGGTTTGTTGTCTGCATCAGATGCCCAACTTAGGGTTTGCACCTTTTCAAATTGCCAAAGTTGGGCATTTTTGGCAATAAAATCAAATTTCTCAGGGCAAAATATACCCATGGCCAGTACAAAGGACAGAACCTAATTTTTTTGCCTATGTTACAGTTTATTCTTGTAGCATTTTAGCTGCTTATTTTGTTTCTTATCACATTTAGGAGTTTCAGATACAGAATAACTGTCTTATGCAACAATCACAAAAAATATGGGTGATATGTTTATCCTAACATCTCAGGACATTTGCCGTGCTTCTATTTCTTTGCAGGACACAACTGCCCAAAGAGGGTCTGTCCCTCACAAAGTGGGAGAGGTGGTTACCCTAGGCCAAGTACATTGTGATGTGTCCCAGTATCTATAGGAGTAGTGTGTCACTAGAAATCAGGATATGTTTGTAAAAACACTACGTGATCTCAAGCTTTGTTGGCCGACTAGTGTAATGCATATTATGATGCGACTATATTGTAGTTGATAAGGTCATGGGTGCAATACTTGGCAGTGGTGTCTTTTTTCCCTAATGTTACATGACTGAAATGCATGATATATTTGCAAAAGCACTAACAGTTCCCCACAGCTGGTTTGGCATAGTGGTATGCTGCTCTGACTCTAGTGCACAGGTTCTGGGTTTGAAACTTGGCAGTGTTGTCTTTTTTTCCCCTAATGTTATGAGTGTACTGCGTGATATATTTACAAAAGCATTATTAATTCCCACTGCTGATTTGTGGCAGTGCAGTCTTTTTTCCCTAATGTTTCATGAGTGTACAGCATGATATATTGACAAAAGCATTATTAATTTCCCACAGATGAGTTGACATAGTGGTGCATTGCTCTGACTTTAGTCAGTCCTGGGTTTGAGACTTGGCAGTGCTGACTTTTTTTTCCCTAATATTACATGAGTGTACTGTATGATATATTTACAAAAGCATTACTAATACTCCACAGCTGATTTGGTGTAGTGGTATGTTGCTCTTTGAGAGTTGCCATTGGCTGGTTATTTTGTTGCTGGGCAGAACATTGGCTGAATGAGATAGTGATTAAAGTTGTTTTAAGCAGTTTTAAGCAGGTTTTGCACAATGCTAAGTGATGCCAAGAGACGATTAGGTTCCCTTAGCTTCACTTAGCGACACTTACTTCCACTTAATCCTGCGCTATTTTCAAATAAAGGAAAAAAGGGGTGATAGAAAAGTGGTGAAATGGGGGCAAATAGGGGGAAAACATTATGGAAGTCAGCTAGGGATGTGCAGGATGGGTGTAGGAAAGGACAATAGTTCTCCATTTCCTGTACAGCAACAGCTGTGCATTATGTGGACAATTTGGCATTTAGAGTCTCACACCCCAGAGGGAGGTGTGTGGGTGACATAAATTTGTTGAGTAATTCATGGGGAAATTGATTAATGTCAGTGTACGTGGGCTTGAAATGGAGAGCTATGTATGGGGCGAGATTTTATGGAGGGGTCAAATGCCCCTTTTTTTTAAGGTGAGAGTGGGATGTTGGTGAAGGGTAGTAGCTACATTTGGGAAGGTAAGTTGGGTAGAAGAGGTTGCTTTTGCAGACAGACAAGACAGCAGACAGGGGCGGTGTATGACACATGATGGGTGATAAACACCTTGAATGGGGAGGCTGGTTGGGAATAAGAGGACCACGTGCCCCCAGATGGAAACAGTGGGACTGAAGTCCCCACCCATGGGCAGTCACCACTGCCCCTTCATGGTCATGAAGTTGGCTGTGCTTGGGGCCTGGATGACATGGCCAGCCTGCCTCTTGAGGTGCACCAGTCTGCCCTTGATCTGGCCCAGGCGGTCATCAAAATCCTGCTGGATGACCCTGCGCACCATACTTCAGAAGTGGTGTCGGGTAACGGGGTCCCCTCTGCACCCGCACCCAGGGAGGGGACGGGCCCCATCCCCTGAGGTGGTTCTACCTGAGGGTGGTGCAGGACCAGTGAAGGTGGCAGCTCTGGGTTGGTCCCAGATGTGCTGGGGTCCGGTGCCATGGCCAGATGAAGCGGGACAGGTGGAGCAGGTGGGATCTGCCTACCCAAATGTACTGTGGTGTTGAGGTTTGTCAAAGCGTATTGGTTAGTCATGAACAAAACATTTCAACATTAGTTATAACAGCATGCATAGGTGTTCCAATTACCCCAGAACAATAGAATTGAAAAAAATGTATAGTAAATGGAGCACATGCATAAATGGAATAACGGTCATTATTGTAACAGCTTGCCAGCAACAGTTACGGCAACAGGCCACCAACACTGGGATTTGAACAAGGTATGTTAGTATGCAACCATTGAAATATATCAACAGTAATACAACAGAAGTCCCAACATTAGGTTTTAAGAAGAACGTACCCGTAGTATATGAATAATAATTAGTGATGCAAATAAGAGGTGGGGGGGGGAAACAGTCCATTACCAACTGGATAGGCTATATTTTTCACAACAGTACTGCTCAATACTCTACAGGTCTGCACTCACTTTACATCTACCTGAGGCCTATAGCTACTCTAGCACATACATACCTGTTAAGCTGTTGACCTAGAATGGTATGGGGCAAGCTGTGACAACTCTAGGTACATGACTAGAGGGGACTCTTACATGTCAGGGTTACATATATGATTAACAAGTTGTACTCAGTGCTGAAGTTGCGTGAGTGTGATACTGGCATACTTCAACTGGATTTATATCTGTTTCCAAGGTTATTGGCAAGAGTGATCAATAACCATGACAGCGTGACACTTGAGAGACATGTATCAGGAAGAGTGCATGCTGTACATACCTATCCTGCTGTCATTTGTAGGCATGGGGTTGACATTTGTACACATTTTATTAGTATACCCTTCATACAGCTAATACAAACATTTATTTACATGTAAGCCCTGTGGAGAAAATATCTGTTAACACGACCTGACTGTTTCTACAAATAGTCAGGATTACTTGTGTGTAACTATAAACATATCTTATTACCAGTCCCTGGATTCAAACCATGGTCTGTGTGTGCAAAAAAGTAACAACATATCTATTTCTTATCACACTGAACTACTGGGGCACTCCTGTCTGCTATTTGACAGATTTGTGCCTAAAACTCACTTGGTTACAAAGTCTAACCATGTAATATAAATGGAGTATCACAGAAGACTGTAGTGACAGTCAACATACATGCCTGAAAGTCATGCATGATAGATAGTGAACTGTGTATTAATACTTTGAAAGCAGGTATACACATTTAACCCCTAGTGGATGTGATTATGTGTGATCTGTACAGACCATAGCAGGGTGCTGGGTTGCATACCTGACCCATACACATTTGCAGATCATATATTTCCAGTCTCCACCTATTACAGTCTCATACTTGCCTGCATCAGCATACCTACATTCAGGTCTACATATAGCTGAAATGCAAAGGTTAACAAAAGACAATGCTGCAGGGAACACACTATAATACATTACACATTACTATTCAAGGTTCAGATCTTAGTGCAGAACATATATCAAATTTCATTGTATCTTGTTTTACAGCTCCACATCTAGAGTCTGGCATAACAGCTGGTTATCAGACAAACCTCAGTCAATTCATGCTCTCATAGCCATATTTGCTATGTAGCACCTGTACACTTGTATTTCTTCAACAACAGACCAGATTACAAAACAGTTTGTGGGAATACGTTTTATTGAGGGTGACATGACACAGTGGTTTATTACATTCAAAATTCTAAATTCAGTTGTACTGCATATCCTGTAGATGATGAATGAATGTTATTTATTACTTTCACAGTAGCAATCACAATGTACTTTATTACCAGATTCATGCCTACACAGTATTACTACAGCATTGGCTTTCTTTCATCAATAGTAGCTTGTTTTCTGCCTTCATATGTATTACACAGTATCTGGCATTAGTCACTTATATCAATGTTGGTCTAACAACACCTTTATTCAGTACACTCAGAACACACCATACCTAATAGCATTGAGCATTTCTCCCCGGGCCTCCGCTGAAAACAGGCTCTGTGGAACCTAGTCAGACTTTCCCGGTCAACAAATGATAAATAAATAAAATAAATAAATAAATAAAATAGCAGTAAATAATTATACTTTCTTATTTATTGTACTATATATTGCAAGTTAGATCTGTTCTCACCATACTGTCAGTGCAGCCTTGGCAGTCTTCCTGCATGGGCCTCAATGTTACGAGCCCTTTTCTCTACAGTTGTGGGGAGGGGAACACACCATTATGCATACCTGTCTATCAGATATTCATACTACAATTTGATAAATCACCAGGTGATATACTTAAAAACCTCTGGAGCATTCTGTGCCAGAGCATCTTGGATCCATTCATTCAAATGCATCCTCTTCCTCTGTTTCAGGTCATCATAATGATGACAGACCTGCTCACCAGTGTGGAGGATGCCAGTGGCATTGGTGAGCTCACATGCCTGATGGTCTCAGGCCTCAGATGTGTATTCTGAGCCCTGGTACTGCCCTTGTATCAGTCTATCATCATAGTTCTTAATGAGAAGCCCAGTCATGATCCTGGACTCCAACATGCCCCGGTGCTGCACCTCAAAGCATGCTCTCTCTCCAGCACCTGCCATAGTTCCTACAGGGATCAAACTCTAAGAGGTTCTGCCTGTATTCCTGCCTGTGGAGTTTAAAGAAGGCTATTTTCCTGCCTTTTGCAGTCATTGGACCATTTTTATAAAATGCTAAGCACAGCTCAGCAGTGCACAAACCCACTAAGCTGAATTGATCAGTGCTTAAAGTGGAAAATGCTTGGCAGTGCTTAGCAATGTCCAAATCCACTTAGCTGAGCTGAGAACTGCTTACAGTGGGTCTGCTTAGCAATGCTCAAGCCAGCTAAGCAGAGCTAAGCATCGCTAAGTATTGCTAAGACAGGTCCTGTTTAAACATTTCTTACCTTGCCTCAGCACTGCTTAACATGGTTTAGCTAAGGGAAAACAAGTGTTATACATGATAACATACATATATCTTGACATTAATTACTCCTATTGATACTTTATTGTTATGTATTTGTATTTTACTTCAATTACTGTACCTTGGTGTGTGACTAGATTGTATTGGACACTTGTGTTTAAGTGGGGATTTTCACCTCATTTATCCACTGGCATTGGGATACTGGACCAGCTGCACTAACCTGGTTGACAAATATCAATAACTAGGGGAAAAATATACATATAAATAGAAATGCTTTCTGATATAAAAGCTGAATAGCCTTTCTTGGTATTCAAGCCATGCTCCTACTACACATGAAGTCATGAGTCTAACCACTCAGCTAACTTGGCTACAAAGACTTCAACTATACATTTCTATATAGTTTCTCAATATGTTTAAGCACTGCTGAGCAAATTGCTGTGCAAACCCACTCAGCTATGCTTAAACTTTATAGAAAAAGAAAGAAAAAAAATAACCATTAATTAAAAATTAATAATTAAACTTACAATTGTTAAATAAGTGTCCAGGGACAATATCTTTATTGTTTCAATGCAGTATGGCACTTTCACAATGCAGGGGGGGGTGTGTGTTACGGATACTGTAACACACCCCCTACATGACATTACACTTAACATTCTTAATTAAGTAAACGTACCAAAAGTTGCCTTATATAGAAAAATACTCCAAATCACACGGAAAAAATATATATATCAATATAAACCAAAGCAGCAGTTAGTGAAGGAGTATAGCAGATCAAATAAGCAGGAACAATCCAGGTATAGCTAAAACTTTAATCCACAGTATTGCAAACACGAATACAATACATAGAGAGTTGCAGTTGATAAGCGCTTTCACCCAAAAATGAGCTTCATCAGATCAAAAAACTGCTACCCATAATTCCCTTATATACACATTATAAAACCCAATTAAATTATTCAATCAAACAATCACAATTCATAAAACAATATACTACAAATAAAATGCAGGGTAGGGTATAGCATCTTATGTTAACGCATGTATATATACTACGCCTAAATACGCATCATGATATGTGATTATTAAAATCATATATATTTTGTCTAAAAAACAGAATCTATAAAAATGTAGCATTGACTCATTGATATAGAACTATGATATGCATGTGTTGTAATAACAAATTCATTGCACATTATACAAAGCATAGTGGAGTATGAGGCTGATCTATCTAGATTTAACATTAATGTTTCTTCTTTTTTTCAGAGCTGGTTTTATGGAGGCTCTTTCATTCAAACCTGAGCCCCTATCAGCTCTCAGTCTCACAATCCACTTACTTTCTCTATCCTCAGTATGATTTCTAACATCCCCACCTCTAATGTTGGGTTTAATCTCTTCTAGGGCCCTAAATAGAAAATGGTGTGTATTACCTAGCTCAACCACATGTTTGGCTAAAGCATTATGTGTATTACCTTTCCTCATATGGTATATATGCTCACGTATTCTATCCTTAAACTGGCGATTGGGTTTGCCAACATAGAAAGCATTGCATGTCTGGCAAACTGCCAGATATACAATGTTCATACTCATACACGTGGCCTCTACCTGAGTCTTGAACTGTATATGAGAATCTGGATGTATAAACACTATATCATTATCAATGTATGTACATTGGTTGCAGTGTCCACATGCCTTAGTGTGATTAAGTCCTATCTGTCGTTCATCCTTCTTAGAATAGCACAACAGCCTCCTAAGATTCAACTTATTCCTGAATAAAAAGTGTGGTTCCTCTCCTACCACTTGTTTAATTCCATCATCTGTGCACAATACTGACCGATGTTTATTGAATATTTCTTTAAGAACCATGTAATCAGTAGTATATGGTATAGAGAACTTAACCTCCTTCCTTGTGACTCGTAAGTTCTCATTCCTCTCTGATCTAGGTCCATAGTATGGTGCTGCTCTGCCTTTTCTCAATTCATTTATATCAATTAATTGATTATCGATCTCTTTGACGCTGTAACCACGTTCTGTCAGCCTATCTCTAAGATCATTAATCCCTGTTTCAAAACCTACGTCGGTGGCATTAAGTCTAGATATACGCATGCCCTGTCCTCTAATGATGTTCTTGAATATGTAATGTGGATGCATGCTGTCCCTTGATAATATTGTGTTATGGTGACAGGGTTTACGGTATACCCCAGTATTAACTAAGCCATTACCTAGCTTCTCGTTAATAAATCCAAAAAATCTATTCTGTTAATTGAATAGTTCATTGTAAATACCAAAAAACTAGTTAAATTATTGATCATCTCGAGAAACCTCTTTAGCATATTCACGTCCCCTCTCCATAATAGGAAAACATCGTCTACAAATCGTCTGTAGAATACTACAGATTGTTTGTACTCATCAGTCTTAAATAATACTTCGTTCTCCCAATGAGCTAAAAACATATTCGCATAGCTGTTTGCGCATGGCGTACCCATGGCAACCCCAGCTTGCTGTTGAAATATCACATTATTAAACATAAATACATTATTTCCCAACACTATATCCACAAAGTGGGTCAATAAATCTATCAAAACTGGTGTATATGTACTATACTTAGACAGATATTCCCTAATATATATGACAGCTGTATCATTGGGTAGTACTGTGAATAATGATTGGATATCAAACGTAACCAATATCAACTCATCAACATCCACTATCTTACTTGTA
This sequence comes from Protopterus annectens, assembly GCF_019279795.1. Classification (NCBI taxonomy): domain Eukaryota; kingdom Metazoa; phylum Chordata; order Ceratodontiformes; family Protopteridae; genus Protopterus; species Protopterus annectens. The sequence goes on along the minus strand of NC_056728.1, from coordinate 1,810,105,144 downwards.
CAATCATATAACTCAAGTAAAAACTGCTTTGAGTCTCTTAGTATGATTGAATTATTATTCAAGACAGGACGCAGATGTTTCTCAATATATACAGAGATGTGTTCAGTTATCCAGCCTTGTCCAGATACTACCGGTCTCATGGGTGGATCACTAACACTCTTATGTATCTTGGGAAAACCTTGTATCAAGGGAACCAATGGGTTTAAAATCCTAAGGTATTCAAATAGTTCCTTATCAATAATACCACCATTAAACATATCTAGTAAAACATTCCCTACATCTGATTTAATCTTATTCACAGCCTCACCATCAATTCTTAAATAGAACTTATCGTTCAACAAGTTCAGCATAGCTGTATGGTAACATGTAGAGTCCATAATTACAACCTGTCCCCCTTTGTCCGCAGGTCTAATAACTATGGTTTCATTCATCTGTAAACTCCGTAAGCTTTCCCTCTCCTTTCTACTAAGATTATCCCTTCTCTTACTGTGTATATTGTCACTATAATATTTGTGCAGCTCATCTTCTGTTAACTTTAAATAGGCCTCAACAAGTGGATGATGTATGGGTGTGAAACTACTTAATTTTCTAAACACTAATGATGTTTCCCTTCCAACTTCAGTAGTTTCAGCATTGTTCTGGAATAACAGTTTCAACATTAAGTTCCGACAGAACATCCTCGTATCCAATATCATGTCAGCTAAATTACTATGTCCACTCGGGATAAAACGATAGTGTTGGGAAATAATGTATTTATGTTTAATGATGTGATATTTCAACAGCAAGCTGGGGTTGCCATGGGTACGCCATGCGCAAACAGCTATGCGAATATGTTTTTAGCTCATTGGGAGAACGAAGTATTATTTAAGACTGATGAGTACAAACAATCTGTAGTATTCTACAGACGATTTGTAGACGATGTTTTCCTATTATGGAGAGGGGACGTGAATATGCTAAAGAGGTTTCTCGAGATGATCAATAATTTAACTAGTTTTTTGGTATTTACAATGAACTATTCAATTAACAGAATAGATTTTTTGGATTTATTCGTCGAGAAGCTAGGTAATGGCTTAGTTAATACTGGGGTATACCGTAAACCCTGTCACCATAACACAATATTATCAAGGGACAGCATGCATCCACATTACATATTCAAGAACATCATTAGAGGACAGGGCATGCGTATATCTAGACTTAATGCCACCGATGTAGGTTTTGAAACAGGGATTAATGATCTTAGAGATAGGCTGACAGAACGTGGTTACAGCGTCAAAGAGATCGATAATCAATTAATTGATATAAATGAATTGAGACAAGGCAGAGCAGCACCATACTATGGACCTAGATCAGAGAGGAATGAGAACTTACGAGTCACAAGGAAGGAGGTTAAGTTCTCTATACCATATACTAATGATTACATGGTTCTTAAAGAAATATTCAATAAACATTGGTCAGTATTGTGCACAGATGATGGAATTAAACAAGTGGTAGGAGAGGAACCACACTTTTTATTCAGGAATAAGTTGAATCTTAGGAGGCTGTTGTGCTATTCTAAGAAGGATGAATGACAGATAGGACTTAATCACACTAAGGCATGTGGACACTGCAACCAATGTACATACATTGATAATGATATAGTGTTTATACATCCAGATTCTCATATACAGTTCAAGACTCAGGTAGAGGCCACGTGTATGAGTATGAACATTGTATATCTGGCAGTTTGCCAGACATGCAATGCTTTCTATGTTGGCAAAACCAATCGCCAGTTTAAGGATAGAATACGTGAGCATATATACCATATGAGGAAAGGTAATACACATAATGCTTTAGCCAAACATGTGGTTGAGCTAGGTAATACACACCATTTTCTATTTAGGGCCCTAGAAGAGATTAAACCCAACATTAGAGGTGGGGATGTTAGAAATCATACTGAGGATAGAGAAAGTAAGTGGATTGCGAGACTGAGAGCTGATAGGGGCTCAGGTTTGAATGAAAGAGCCTCCATAAAACCAGCTCTGAAAAAAAGAAGAAACATTAATGTTAAATCTAGATAGATCAGCCTCATACTCCACTATGCTTTGTATAATGTGCAATGGATTTATTATTACAACACATGCATATTCTATATCAATGAGTCAATGCTACATTTTTATAGATTCTGTTTTTTAGACAAAATATATATGATTTTAATAATCACATATCATGATGCGTATTTAGGCGTAGTATATATACATGCGTTAACATAAGATGCTATACCCTACCCTGCATTTTATTTGTAGTATATTGTTTTATGAATTGTGATTGTTTGATTGAATAATTTAATTGGGTTTTATAATGTGTATATAAGGGAATTATGGGTAGCAGTTTTTTGATCTGATGAAGCTCATTTTTGGGTGAAAGCGCTTATCAACTGCAACTCTCTATGTATTGTATTCGTGTTTGCAATACTGTGGATTAAAGTTTTAGCTATACCTGGATTGTTCCTGCTTATTTGATCTGCTATACTCCTTCACTAACTGCTGCTTTGGTTTATATTCTTAATTAAGTGTCCAAGGACACATTCTTCATCTTTTTAGTGCCATACAGCACTTTCACAATGCAGGGGGGTATGTTAAGGATACTGCAACACACCCTCTACATGACATTAAACTTGACATTCTTAAGCATCCGAGGATACTTTCTTCATTGTTTTAGTGCTTTACTGCAGTTTGAGAGTGCAGTGGGCATGTTACTCCAGCACCTGCCATAGTTCCTACAGGGATCAAACTCTAAGAGGTTCTGCCTGTATTCCTGCCTGTGGAGTTTAAAGAAGGCTATTTTCCTGCCTTTTGCAGTCATTGGACCATTTTTATAAAATGCTAAGCACAGCTCAGAAGTGCAAAAACCCACTAAGCTGGATTGATCAGTGCTTAAAGTGGAAAATGCTTGACAGTGCTTAGCAGTGTCCAAATCCACTTAGCTGAGCTGAGAACTGCTTACAGTGGGTCTGCTTAGCAATGCTCAAGCCAGCTAAGCAGAGCTAAGCATCACTAAGTATTGCTCAGACAGGTCCTGTTTAAACATTTCTTACCTTGCCTCAGCACTGCTTAACATGGTTTATCTAAGGGCAAACAAGTGTTCTACATGATAACATACATATATCTTGACATTAATTACTCCTATTGATACTTTATTGTTATGTGTTATTATTTTACTTCAATTACTGTACCTTGGTGTGTGACTAGATTGTATTGGACACTTGTGTTTAAGTGGGGCTTTTCACCTCATTTATCCACTGGCATTGGGATACTGGACCAGCTGCACTAACCTGGTTGACAAATATCAATAACTAGGGGAAAAATATACATATAAATAGAAATGTTTTCTGATATAAAAGCTGAATAGCCTTTCTTGGTATTCAAGCCATGCTCCTACTACACATGAAGTCGTGAGTCTAACCACTCAGCTAACTTGGCTACAAAGACTTCAACTATACATTTCTATATAGTTTCTCGATATGTTTAAGCACTGCTGAGCAAATTGCTGTGCAAACCCACTCAGCTACGCTTAAACTTTATAGAAAAAGAAAGAAAAAAAATAACCATTAATTAAAAATTAATAATTACACTTAAAATTGTTAAATACGTGTCCAGGGACACTATATTTATTGTTTCAATGCAGTATGGCACTTTCACAATGCAGGGGGTGTGTCACGGATACTGTAACACACCCTCTACATGACATTATACTTGACATTCTTAATTAAGTGTCCAAGGACACATTCTTCATCTTTTTAGTGCCATACAGCACTTTCACAATGCAAGGGGGTATGTTAAGGATACTGCAACAAACCCTCTACATGACATTAAACTTGACATTCTTAAGCATCCGAGGATACTTTCTTCATTGTTTTAGTGCTCTACTGCAGTTTGAAAGTGCAGTGGGCATGTTACAGATCTGTGAGCACTGTAACACACCATCTAGCACTGATTCAGTAACCGTGTGCACCGCTCTCCTTCAGTAGCACACCTTCATTAATATGCAAAGTGTGCTGCCAAGAGAGAGCTGCAGACATGGCCACCATACATTCTACATAGGAATAACACTATTCCTACATGGAGTTTATTAAATACGGGGGTTGGTGTTTAATAGTTCCTGGCTGTGTACCTTGAGAGTCAAAGCCCTTTCTGAAAATGTCTTAATACTTCAATAGGGTATACAGGTTTATTTCCAGAACATTATAGATCTATCTCCATTTTGAATACTAACTATAGGATTATTGCTAAAGCCATAAATAAGAATTTAGTTCAAAGTTTAAATAAGGTTATAATATCAACACAATTTGTCTATTAATAATATTAATAAATATTTACAGGCCATTGTAATTTCTAACCATTGTCATTCTGACATCCAGAGAATAATGGCAGAACTTAATAAGTGTAAACTAATTTATGGGATATAATATAAATTATGAAAATTGGAACAAATGTCATTGTATAATAAGTATGGTATTTACAATAATAGCTTATCCTTATATATTATTTTTTCAGTAACTAATATCTTTACATTTTTAGGAGCTCAGTACAGTATAAATTGCATCTGTATTTTGAATGATGTTTATGATATTTTTACACTAAAATCAATAATAAAATTAATAATGTAAAATATATATTTGAGGTAGAATTCATTTAATTAAAATTATAGTATTGACTTCCTTTCTTTTCCTGTTACAAATTATCCTCTTTAAATATAAAATGATATGATAAAATGAAAATACATATACACACACACACACACACACACACACAAATATATATATATATATATATATATATATATATATATATATATATATATAGATATATATATATATAAAGAGGGGCAATACTAGGAATACCATGGAAATTTGTCTAAAACTCTAAACAAGCTAGAGGATCATTTGTAAATGAGCATGATTCATGAATACCTACACCAAGTGTTCATGATCTTTATTCAAGAACATCCCTACAACATTTGTGTGCTCAAAAATGTACTCAGACAGATTATACTAAGTGCACATGTAGTTTACACTTTGTGATAGCCTTTATGAATCCCCACTTGCTATTTAAGGCTGCAAGAAAATTGGTAGAAAAACTAAAATTAGTAGAAAGAAGGTGGCAGTTATGCTTGTTTTGTCTAATCACTCAGAATTATGTTCACTTAGTGTAGGCATTCATGAATGTGGTCCCATGTTTTTATAACAATAATATCATTACTGTCACCTTTGTTAATATCATAAATTTGCAATATAAACAAAACTTTGTTAATAAAACTAGCCAGAAAGTATGCAAACTATTAAAAAATTACATGTTCTATGCATTCAAACAATTTAAATAACCCAGTGAGGAAATACTTTATCTTATACAAAGAACAAATTACACATTTTTAAATATGTAGTCACTTCTTATGAAATTCATAACATTCATGCTGTTTTTTTTTCAAAATTCTACTTGGAAATAACACAAAAAATGGAATTATTTAAATAATGAATATATTTTCAGGATTCTACGCAAAGATATTTCATATTTTAAGCATCCCACCTCTGATGTAGAAGTGTTTTTCAGATTTTGACAAAAAATAAGCAGTCTCAAGTAATTTACTTTAGCAGCTTGCAACATTATAAGACTATGAGATTTAGCCAGGTAAAAAATAAATAGGAGCATCTACCTGCAGTATTTATTAAGGATGACTGGTGTAAGAATATACAAAGCATAACAAAAATAGATGAGTCTATTCATAATGCATCGACGTATTACACCATTTTACAGCATTCTTTACCCCCTCAGACTTTTCTTAATGAAATATCTAAATTCATCTTGGTGCTGGCATTGCCAGCAAGACCAAGGAGATATGTATTATTGTTTGTAGGAATGTTATTACATATTGGATTATTGGAAGCTTATGTGTACATGTTTTAGTATTTGAATTAAAAATATATGCTTTTTTATTCTGAAAGTATCTGTGTTAGATATGCTGGATGGTTTTATTAGAAAACAAAGGTGGCTGGGCTTCAAAAATGGCTGCCATTCTGTAAACACTGCTGACCTGCAGCTCCTCAATAAACCTGAGAAAAATCTGTAACCTGAGTCGATACCAAGAGGTTTGAACATCAAATTAAAGTCAAAAAAGATGCATCTACACTTAATTAATCTATAACCAGGAAAAAAAGTGGAAAAAAAAGTCTTTATCTATCAGGATTCCAAGTGATTAGCTAGCTCTGAAGAGAGAAATAAACAAAGGACTGTCTGCATTCTTCATTTTACCTGTCAGCTTGGGGAAAGGAAAATGTTACAAGAAGGAAAAAGCATGGAAACAACTACTACCAAAACAAAGCTGTCGGAATTACAGTCACCAGTAAAGGATGGGAGTGTGAAAAAACAAAGAATTACTAGACAGCAGGAACAACAGAAACCAGAGACTAGATCTAAAACTGATCAGCCACTGAACATGGACGATATCAAACATGCTTTATTGCCTATACAAGAAGCTTTAAAGGACCTGACTACTCAAATACAAACTTTTGGAGTTTTGTGTAATCAGTTGCTGCAGAGAATGGACAAAACAGAGGCTAGAATTTCAGAAACCGAGGACAAAATAGACTTGCTGGAGAAGAAAACAAAGGTACATGATGTGGAATTACAAGCCATGCAAAGCAAACTTACTGATTTAGAAGCGAGGTCTAGGAGAAATAATATTATTATTAGAGGGATCCCTGAAAATATTCAGTATGCAGAGCTAATACCAACTATAATACAAATACTTGAAGTTTTGTTAAATGATGCTGATGGAGTGAAACAAATTGTTATCGAAAGGGCACACAGAGCACTGAGAGAGGTACAAGCTTCTAATATGCCTAGACCTGTATATGCTAAGATATTGAACTTTCAAGATGTTAGCAAAATACTTTACTGCAAAAAGAATGGTGGCTTTGTTATGTGGAAAAATAATAAAATATCTCTGGCTCAGGATTTACCACTGCAAGTAAGGCAAGCTAGGCAGTCTTTATCTGCATACTGTAAATTTCTGATTGACAAGCAAATTAAATTCCAGATGAAATATCCTAAGGTGCTTACATTTATGGTGGATGGGATTAAATACTCTGTTTCTACTAAAAATGAGGCAAAGGGAGTGTTTCTGAAGGTTTTTAAAGTTTTACCTGCATCAGAGGGCTGAAAGAAACTTCCATTGAGACTGGCATGCTCCTGAGGTCAGATCCAGTATCTACTATACTTTGAGGCTTAGGTAATCCTTTGTTCCCTGCTTAAGTCGTTTAGGCCTCTGTGAAAGCAATAAAACTGTTTGTTTGAGATAATCCGAGGGTCTGCTGGCCGTTTTCCGAACTTTTATGACCTCTACGAACTTTTTTCATCGAGTGGTAAACAGGAAATCTCTTGAATGCAGCTGAGAGTGTGGATTTCGATGTAACACTTCCTGTGGTCCGCTACAAAGCGGTCCCCCGTCGCGAGTATTACTGATGGTTTCCTGGTTTGAGAAGCTGAAAAGAACTGACATAATGTGTTAATGTTTTTTTAACAAGTAAATAACATTAGAATATGTACGTGAAGCATATAATAACATCTGTTTTTCCTGTTTCTTTTTCCTTATGCTTATAGTTTTGAACCAAATTATATTTTTACAATATCTGCAGTGGGTGCAAGGTATAGCACTATATATATGAATATAAATAGGTAAATAGTGGCTATTGGGTGGTGTTAATCAGACAACTAATGTCAGTATAGTTAGGAACTAAAGCATGCAATTGCAAAACTTTGATAATTGGTAGTTGCAGGCACTGTGTATGGTACAGAATTATAATGTGGGATGCATTTATTTTTTTCTGTTTTTTTTTGTTTTCTTTTTGCTTTCTTTCTCTCTCTCAATAAAAGTGGTATATAAATAATGATTGTAACAAAAGAGGTATTTGGGGTAGGTATAAGTAGCTAGTTAATATATTAAATTTTTTTCGTTAAATGGTAATAATACCTTACAATAGAGATTTGCTTAATTAATAGTTGGAACATAAGCTGTAGAGCAATAGCAGTGTTTGTTAGGGAATGTTTAGTTTAGACTTTGTAGTAGCTAAGTTAGAATATATAGGTTGTAAGTTTAGGAAATGTTTTAAGTTTTATTACATGAAGCTTTTAAATATGTTTGTGTTTTTAACCTTGCTCATGTTTTTTCACATACCAGACCTATATAAGTCCTGGTCCAGGGGTAAAGTGGGTAGGCACTGGCTAGGGACGGGATGTAGGAAATGCTTCCAGATTATGTTTAGTATGCAGTTAATACATATCCATTGGATAATTTCCCTTTTATACTATTATTGGATAATTAGACCTGTCAATGTGGGAATTAGACTCATGGAACGTTAAAGGGCTCCAGAACTTGAGGAAGAGGAAGCTGTTACTACACATATTGCTACAGGACAAAGCACTGTTTGCATTTTTACAAGAAACACACTTGTTAAATGATCAGTGGGATGATATTAGGAAAAAGAACTGGATTAGAGCGGTAGTGGCATCAGAAGGTGAGACAAACAGTGCTGGAGTAGCTATAATTATTAAAACTCAATACAAAGACAAGATTTTAGACTGTAAAGTGGATCAAAATGGGCAATGGTGTTATGTTATTTTATCGGATAATGCGTTTGATAAACCTCTTTTACTTTTGAATATATATGCACCATGTAATGACCAACAAAGTTTCATAACATCCTTATATCCAATCTTAACACAGTATGATGGTTATTATTTTATTGTGGGTGGGGATTGGAATACCTAACAAAATCCAAAGTTGCATAGGTCTTGTCCACAAAGAGCATTTAATAAGCAGGCCGGGATAGCATTAAATGACTTCAAGGAAGATTTTCAATTATATGACCCCTTTTGTTATGCACATAATATTAATAATGCAATTAAGTATACCTTCTATTCACCATGCCACAAAATGTGGTCTAGGATAGATTTTTTCTTGATATCCAAAGCATTAATTAATTTGGAACCAGTAGTGGTTATACATACTCGATATCTATCGGATCACTCAAAAATTTCATTAAGGTTTTCTAAAGATTTAAAAGATACAAGAATGCATAGAGGTTACAATTGGTCACTTAATTCAAATCTGTTAAATAAAAAGGATATAATAGATGGAAATATAAAATATCTGAAAGGTTTAACAGATAGGATGAAGCTTCAGGAACATACTCCTGATATTGAATGGGCAGCAGCTAAATCTCAAATTAGAGGATTTCTTTTGCAAAAAGCCTCATATTATAAGAAAAGGCAAAACACTGATATTCAAAAATTAGAAACAAAAGTGAAGCTACTCGAGAAAGAACTGATTCAGAATTTTAATGCTCAAACAGAGAAGGAAATGTTGAAATGTCAATGGGATCTCTTCTTGCTGCATAATAGTAGAGTAACACTTCAGGAGCATAGGTGTTTAGTGAAATATGCCAATAATGTTCAAATACCGTCAAAAGCATTGGCAAGGATTATAAATCAATCGAAAACAACTGTACATATTTCGGAAATACAATGCAATGACACAGTGTATTCGAAAACTGAGGATATTATTGATATTTTCGAAAAAATCTATACCAAGGTTTATGAGGGTCAAATTGATAGGTCTATACATAAACAGAATAAAGGATTCTTGCAAAAATTAATTTTCCAAAATTAGAAGAGAGTCTGCAAGGTGATCTGATTAAACCTATATCTTCAGAGGAAATAGTATATGTAATTCAACATATGAAAGTACATAAGTCACCAGGTCCTGATGGTTTGACAGTTGAATTTTATAAAGAGTTTGCTGATAGTTTTGGTAAAATATTGTCTCATGTATTTAACTACATAATCAGAAATAAAATTAGTGACCCTCACCTTAATGTGTCAAAAACAATCTTTATACATAAAGCTAATTCAGACCCCCAAAGCCCGGATAATTACAGGCCAATAACATTAATAAATGTGGATATGAAAATTCTAACTACCATTATAGCATGTAGATTAAAAAAGATTATGATCCATTTAATTTCTAAGGAACAGGCTGGATTTATGGCAACTAGACAAACTAGTGATAACACACTTACACTACATAATATGATGATGTATGCTAAACAAAACAACTCTAATATTTATGCCCTTATAATAGATGCTCAGAAAGCATTTGATAGAGTGGATATAAACTTTTTGTTTGATGTGTTGCCTTATTTCAATATGCCACAGGAATTTATTCAGATACTACAAATATTATACAGTAATCTGTATACTACGTTATATATTAATAGGAGTTATTCTAAAAGAATACAGATTAAAAATGGTACACGGCAGGGTTGCCCTTTGTCCCCCTTATTGTTTAACCTTTATTTAGAACCTCTATTTTTATATATTAAGCAAAATTTGTATCATAATGCACCAATACTTTATAGGAATAAATTAGTAATGTTGGCATTTGCTGATGATCTTATTATTTATTGTACAACCCCAATTTCCGATAGTGAAAAGATATTAAATGTTATAAACGAATTTTCAGAAGTCTATAATTACAAAATTAATTTGGAGAATACTAGTATTTTCCCGTTAAGAACCCCAAAACCTTTTTCATTAATGTCCCTGGTGGGGAAGATATCATGTGAAGAAAATATCAAATATTTGGGTATTAGCTTCTCTACGGATAATAAGGACTTTTATAGTAATAATATTAAATGAGTATGGGAACTAATAGTAGCTGATTGTGGCAGATGGAGGAATTTAAGACTACCGGTATTGGCAAAAGTATCAATAGTGAAAATGAATATATTACCACAAATGTTGTATATCTTTAGGTCTGCTCAAGTATCAATTACAAAGACAGTTTTTAAACAAATTCATAAAGATCTAGCTAAATTTATTTGGGAGCCAAAGAAAACTAAAATATCGTATGAGAAATTAATGACCCCGAAGAGTAGAGGAGGACTTGAGTTACCGAATTTTGAAGTATACTATTTAATTGTGAACGCCAACAGGTGTTTAAGAATTGCTAATTGTGAGGTAATTAGTACAAAGTGGATACCAACTTGGGTGGTCTTGAATTACAAGCATATTCTAGATCGGAACATAAATCCTAAAGCTTTACCCTTTTTGGATAAAAGTAGTTTGATAAAGTATGGGATTATGGACCACTTAAAAACATATGTGTCATCTTTGCAAAATTTATTCCAATCAGTAGACTTGTTGCAATATATGATGGTTTTTCAGCCTTTCCATAGGAATCCCAATTTTAAACTAAATAATCAGTTGATTGATCTTAGTAAATTCCCATTAATAGTTAATTTGACTCTGAGTGATGTTTTTAATAAATTTCATTTATTGGCTTCGCAAGTTAGGCAGGAATTGAATCTTCCTAAGAGTTATATGGTTGCCATGAGACAAATCAGAGAACTTGCTCTGAGTCATTTTGAAAACTTTAAACCGGTAGTCGGAATTGTGGATAAATGCTCTGAATTGTGGCAGGCTCTCCAACAGGAGGTCAAATTTATAACAACAACAAATAAATTAGTTAAAAATTTAAAATTCCAGGATAAAATTCTGTTCTTAGGGTATTGGGTAAACAAAATGACAGTAGCAGATAATCAGGTATTAAAAGCAATTGATTTAACAATAAAATCGGTCGCCAAAATTGATGTATACGCAGTTGATGATTTGGAATAATGCTTATTATACTCGTCTTAGGTTACATAAATTTAACCCTAGGAATTCTCCAACTTGTCCATATTGCACAAATCAAACGGCGGATCTTCTTCATATGTTCTGGAGCTGCAAGTGTATATATAAACTTTGGAACTCTCTTAGAGCACAACTACAAAAGATGGGTTATCAAAGTTCAACGTTATCATGGGAATTTATGATTCTACATGTTCCTCCAAGAGAGCTCTCTAGGTCACAAACTATAATATGTATGAATATTTTTTTGCTGATGAAGTTATATATAGCTACAAATTGGTTAGAAGTAGACAAGACATCATGGGATAATTTCAAGCTTGTGGCTATAAAGCATATATTAGCACATAAATTACTCCTGAAGCAAAGTAACAAAAATATTAATAACCCGAAAATATGGGAAAAGGTTTTTAACATTATATTAGCATAATACTGTTATTAGGAATGTATTAAAGTTTGGATGTATATGTGGAGGAAACAATGTTTTGAAAACATGTATGATATGTATGGACGCAAAGTACTTCTACAAATGTTTTGGCTTTGTTTTTCTTCCCTGGTGTTTTCTTTTTTGGAATAATGATGATTTTTATATGGAAGCATTTCATGTAGATATTGTATATAGTTTTGATAGTAATAGTAGTGAATTATGTGTGTGATTTTATTGTATTTTGAAAATATATATCAATAAAAATGTATTATGGAAAAAGAAAAAGAAAACAAAGGTGGCTAAGTCATTTAGCTACAGTGGTAACAAAAACCTCTCCTTTGACCACCACATTGCCACTGTGGTCAGAAAGTCCTTCTGTGTAGCACAGCTCACTACCAAGGGTTTTGCATCCAGGAAGAAAGAGGTCATCATCTCTCTCTACTCTTCCCTCATTAGGCCAATCATAGAGTATAATGCCCCATTTGGCATGTACTTCACTAGAAACATGCAACAGCTGGAAAGGCCACAAAAGTACCTTACAAAGAGGATCCTAGGCCTTAAACACATGTCCTACATGGACAGACTCAAAAAACTCCAACTATTCTCTGTCTCATATCACCTACTAAGAGGTGATCTCTACTTGACTTACAAAGCCATGTATGACCCAGCTCTGTTAGAAATGTTACATTTAAATAAATCCCAATCCCTCCGCACCACATGCTCCAGAGACCTTAACCTCATTACCACAATCAACAGAACATGCTAAAGGGACAGGTTCATAACCCAGAGACTGCCCATGCTCTGGAATAGACTTCCCATACATGTCAAGCAGAGCACCTCACTGGCCCTCTTCAATAAAAATCTTTATGAGTGGAAGGGAAATAGAAATTTCACACCAGGATCATTCCAGTGGCTCTACTTGATAGAGGCACTGGGAACTAATGTCGGGCAGCACAAAGCCAGGCACTTCTATGGGCTAGGCTTGTAAAGGCTCCAGGGCCAATAGCCTAGTACACACCTAAGAACATTGGAAAGTTGCATCTGTGTCTGTACTTAATTTTAAAACTTGGGTCTCCTGGTTTTCTAAGTAGGTAAATTGTGAGTGGTATCAAGTGGGACATTTTTTCTTCCTGTTTTTTTTCATTTTTCTTCTTCTCCTTTTTAGTATGGTTTGATTATGTTTATTGAGCATTGTATTTTTCTGTAACTTATATCTAGTTTTATATAATAATAACATAAAAAAGCATAGCATAATGAGACTATTACTTTGTCTGTACCACTCAGCCCACTAGCACCGCTAGTCTATAATCTCTGAATCATGTGTTTGCAGTTGCCTACACGCTCAGAAGACAAAGTGGATGGCAGAGGTTGGCCAATTTTATTCTTGAGGAAAATCATGTTTTGGTACAGACTCAGGACACATGGAGAATGCCTGCAGAAGAGGACCGGGTGTTGACCTGCCTTTATAGAACCAGGAATGTCATGCAATTGTCCTTAACATAATTTGCATACATGGCACAATCACAAATTACTGCAGTGTTGTATGGGTATTACCTACATGCTACACCTTACAAAGGCAATGGCATCTATATGAGATGAGAACAGTCTTGGAGGGGTCACCAAGGAGCCTAAAGAGATTTTGGTGTCCTTGTAGACTGACAAGGGTTTTGAAGATCATCATAGGATCAGAATAGACTCATTCCCAACATGGATCAGTTGACGATGCACCTAGATAATACTGTGTACAGCAGCTTTCTTTACAGGAGTACAGCACATGCAGAATGTAGCTAGACCACAACATGTGTTATGTATTCTTATGGGAATATCAAAATTTTCAGCCAGGATAGGATTTCAACAAAGTTTGGTTGGGATTGCACAGTACATCTTGTATGAACATCCTTAGCATGCATGATGCAGGAACACAGTTTTGGTACAGGTACTCATGCACACTTCATTGTGCTTTATGAAGTCATGAAATAGAGCACTACTATTTTGACAATTGTAGAGTCTGCTGAAGGAAAACAGGATATTGTTTGTACTCATGCAGTAGTTAGTCACGATAACAATACACAAATACACGAGCCACAGTCATATGATGAAGTGGCACTGTATTTCTCCATCTTGGGTGAGCATCTACCCACAGTTTGGAGTGAAGGTGTGGCTCCAAACATAAATAAACCTGACACTGTACAGTCTGACTGTATGGGGGGAGGGTCCTCATGATTTTAAGCATCAGTGATGGTCCCCTAGTGTGTCCAGCAGAAGATGAGCTAACTGCATCAGATGAGGGCATAATGTCCATTGCACAGTCTCAAAAGAGGTGTCTATTGGTGTCCCATGTCACAGTTGACCCCTTGATATGTGGGCATTACTCAGGATCAGTCAGGATATGTGCCTGACTGTTATTCATGCACAGTTTGCTGCTGCCAAGGCCAGCATACAGCTGATTGCTGTGCTGCATGGAATTATTCAGAATGTTACCCACATCTGCTAGCAGCTCTGTGAAGACACTGAATTCTGGGACACAGTACTGATTGGTCTTATGTGGTTGTTGGTGATATACACTATTTCTGCTTCTACCTCCACGATGCAGATAACCGACAGTGCTAAGATCACTGCCCAAAATGGCAATGTTGTCTGAGGTCACAGCAGAATACATGTGCCCAGGAAAGGTAGCTGTGCAGGGGTGGCAATCATATACTATGTAGTCCTTACCTGCATCTGTAAAAGAAAGACACTTTACCACCACTCATCATGCTTGGTGATGATACTCATCCTCCATTGCTGTGAAACCTTGCGAGCATCTTCCATCTGGGTTATAATCCTGCCGTCGCATACTAACCTTTTGGGGTGACCTTAAGTCCTTTTGCAACAAGGAAGCATTGTGACCTAGGTCATGGTCACAAAGTGGGACTTTCATGAGGAAATTATCTTTAACACAGAATGGTCATCACCTCAAGACTACATATCTACTCCTTTAATGTGCTTCCCTCACTCAGTGAGTGTGTGTGTGTGTGTGTGTGTGTGTGTGTGTGTGTGTGTGTGTGTGTGTGTGTGTGTGTGTGTGTGTGTGTGTGTGTGTGTGTGTGTGTGCTGTCAGCCATGTGGCATAGTGTCCCTTAGCCACCTGTGAAACAAATATGACTCACTCCACCCTCCTTCCTGAGTGGAGGTTTGCTCCATAACATGGCTCAACTATGCATTGACCAGTATGGTCTGATATTAACACTGCATACATCATGTCTGTTTTCTGAGACAATGCCCTATCTCTGTGTAATCATCAGACCCTTACTTCTGGACTTGACATCACTGCTTCACCAATGCCGCCATTTACAGTGCTTATTGCTGTCTGAGGTATCATGCAGCTGCCGCTTCTTCTTGCTCGACCTCAACTCATCGGATGATAGTGTTGATGCATTATCCCTGCAGCCCATGTGCTTATATGCATGGTGGTACTATGCCAGTTTCAAGGGGCTGCCCTATCCTTTACCTCAGAAGTATATAATTTAGCAAACTACACACTAGGAACATCATGCAAGCTGTGGCGTGGTCAGAGTGGAAATGGGCCTGGACCAGGCTGATCTCATGCTCTGTGATAGTACAGATTTGTGTGTGTGTGTGTGTGTGTGTGTGTGTGTGTGTGTGTGTGTGTGTGTGTGTGTGTGTGTGTGTGTGTATGAGCATCCAGCAATACCTGCATCTCAGTATTCTCATGGAGATGCATTTGTACACTCATTAAATGTAGCCATATGCATTAAATGGCCTGCACTTACTGACTAGATGGCTGTTGAATCTCACTGTGCAATGATTCAGCTATTACATGTGCCATATATGTGAATCAAGTAAAGTGCATGGGTGCTCTGTGGACACATAGTTACAACTGCCACATTCATCACATGCTATCTTGCAGTTGACAAAGAGCTAGCCCTTTCTATTCACAAACATCTGTGATTATGAGCCATATAGGGACTTTAGTGTTACATGTGCAGTCTATGGCACCCTGCACTTGAGAGAAACAAGCAATGTCATAGAAAACACATATATTGTTAGCTCACTCTTAGTGTGCTAGTAAACTGAGTATGCTCATCCACATGTAAAAACATTATAAAGCTGAACCTGCTGATTTTTCTATAGGAAGAGGCTTGAAAAATAGCCAGTGTGGCCCTGTGAGTCTTTGAATGGTCAATGAAACATTTAAAGCAAGGAGCTTAAGTACTATAAACAAATGTAAAGCTGAGCACAAGCTTAAGGTTGTTACAGATATCAATGGAAACTACATCTCTTTCTTCATATATGCAAGGAAATTAAAGAATAATGTCCATCAATGCACTGTGATGATTCATAATATTATATATTCCGATCCCAAGGATATAGTCAATATATTAGCAGAAGAAGAATGCTAACTTTACCTCACCTACTCACGTTGTTGCCTCTGCTAGACATGAAAATTTAGTTTCTCCTGAAATCACATTGGAAAACATCTTGGTATTCGTCTGAAAGGCTAAAAGTCATACTTCCACAGGACCAGACAACACACCAAATTGCATTCTCTTCAATGCCAAACATGTACTATCTGAGCCTCTACTTAAACTGTCCACAAAACTTATGCCTGATGCCTACAGAATAACATTATGCCTCAGCTACATAAAGCAACCCTTCTACAGACCAGGCTAATTATAAGTGCATCAGCGTTACCAGCCTTATATGCAAAGCCATGGAACATATCATTGCAGAACTGACTTATGTAGTCATAGACAATATAACTGATTAAACCTCAGTCAGTCTGGTATTATGAAAGGCAGTTTCTGTGTCCTGAATCCTATATATTTTCTGAAAAGATTACATAGGCTATGGCAGTGGTCACTCCATGCATGGAGCTTATTTTGACCTGGCCAAGGCTTTTGACACTATCCACTGTGTTGGTATTACTGAAAAAATAAACATCCTTAATATATACCCCAATATTTGTCTGTTTTATTGCCAACTTGCTATCCAACAAATCTGAAGGTGTGAAGGTTGTCAGTAGCCCCTTTGAATGTAAAATTTAAACTCATGGGGTACCATAGGGATCAGTACTGGGCCTTCTCTTTTTGATATTTATTTTAAAAGCATCCAGGTCAATATCACAGAAGTGTTGTTGACCATATCTACTGATAACTGCAAGTTGCTGTTCTATCCAGTCATCTACTTATACTAAACAGCTCAAACAAGGACTGAAAAATGTGCACATACCAGGGTGTACTGAAAACTAAATCAAAATAAAGTGCAGTAGCACAGTATGCTTCATAGTATTAATGGTACTCCTCTCCAAACAGATTGGGTCATCAGAAACCTGGCTACTTCTGTATCCTACTCTCATTCACTTGATTATCATGTTTCTACCACAGTGTGGAAATCTTTGTTTTTGGCCCAGTTAATTTCCAAGGGGATGTTTTCAAGATGGAAAGAAGTTGTTCTACCACTCCACTCTTTCTTTATCAGACCCATCACTGAATTCAAGTTTCCCACTGGTATGTAAAAATTCAAGCATATCGCTTACATGGAAAGGTGCCAGACATTTCTTACCAAGAAAATGAAAGACCTTAGCTCCTTTAAATATCAAACCAATAACATGACAGTCCTTATGTTCGGTAACCTTTAGTGTTAATGGCTCAAAAGGTAGCACATTCACTTTTGATGCTAGAAGTCTGTAGGTTCTATTTCCACACAAGGTGCTTGGATTAACTCAATTCTGGCAGTTAGTACAAAGGAATAAGGCTATGAGTTGTTAACAAGCTGCTTTTTGCAGTCCAAAGCTGGATTCCTCCAGCCCCCATTTACTCACTGTGCGACTCTGAGTAGGTCATTTAACTGACAGTGCTCTGTGGCTTTCGTGAAATTGGGCTAAATTCCTCAGTGCTCCCCATGACAACATACATTGTAGCTACCTATGAACTATGTCCCAATCTAGCCTATGAACAATGTCCCAATCTAGCAACTAATAAGATATATTTTGGTGGGTGATTTTTTTGTAGTGTTCTGGGAATGAGAAAAAGCATATAGCAGTCATAGGGACACATAAAATGTGAGTAATTATACAATAGGGAAAACTGTACACTTTGTCTTCATTGTAACATGTATTTGATCATTTTTCTCTTCATTTGTTGTTCTGTGAAATGCTGTTTGCTCAAATTAAGCAGCACTCTGTGAAAGGGGAATGCAACTTTCTCCTGAGGTGCAATGATCCCATAGGCAATAATAACTAACTTATGAAAAAGAGGAATCTGTCATGGCAAGATGATATTCAGAATTTTACCATTTATCCCCCAAGGAAAACACATTTTAGGCTTTTCTTTGCTCAGAAAATAGCATTCACCGAAGTCCATTCTGGAGAAATGTACCGTATAATTTCTTCAAGCATTGTTCCGCCATTTTTGCATGGTCAATACATATGTGTAGCAGATCACTCATTTAATTTTGACAGTGGTAATCTAATTATAGTGGTTTTGATTGTATGTGTTAGATGAAATTTAACTGTGGACATACATGAATGTGACAAATCTCTGGGCTATTTTCCACACATTTCAAATTAGTTTTTTTCTCTCTCTAATTCTTCTCTCATGTTTATTTATTATGTTGTTTAAAATAATAAAATAAGCTACATCCCTTTCCTTCAATGTCTTATTTATTTCCTAAAGAGTCAACAGCAGAGCTGCTCATTTCAAACTGTCAAATAGTTATAAATTAAATAATTTTCCCTGCCTAACCCATCCTGTGTTTTGCTATCTATCTGCTGCTAGAAACAGCACAAACAGATCTATTTACCAGTATGAACTGTAATACTTTGACTGCTTCCCATTCAGTGGTGTGCAATGCCATCATGAAAAAGTAAGCATTTAAAAATGTTACAATAAGCACTAACACTCCCGCTAGCATGACAAAAATATAAAAATAGTACTCTGCTAGAAAGAGTTGCTAGGCTCTGATAGACAGAACTGTTAGGCTCTTTACTGTGGATTCTTGTTTATGAACAAAGGTGGCACCGCTCTGTCCAAAATAAAATAAGTAACTGAAATCCTCTTTCACTGGTTATGTGTTGTTACCATGTTTTTTCTGTTGAAGTACCAATATTTTACATGCTATTTTCTTTCACAGCACAAGAAACTCAGTGAAGGGATATGGGAATAATAGAGAGGAACAGTGAGCAGGCCATATGTTTATTCATTTTGAAAAGCCAAAAAAAGAAAATGTCTACTAAAAGACCGTCTTCTGAGAGCTGGCTTTAAAACAAGCTTGGAAGTAGTTCAAATACTGAGAGGTTCATAGGTATGTACTTGGCTAATATACACAGGGGCCTTTTAAAGCCTAGCCATGCATCCCAAATGTATCTGACAAGTTTAGGGACCTTAAGATTACCCTGAGGAGTATATGTAGGGAAGGGCTGTGGTGGTAAAGAATTTATGGGCTGCCTCTCTTCATTATGGACATAGGTGCTAGAGCAGGAGTGCATTTCTAATTCTCCATCCACTGTCCCAAATTATGCTTGATTTGGGTGAGGGAAGAGCTCTGCTTCAAATGGATGGGAAGCTTATTGCAGAGAAGAAGTATTCTTTGAGACATATTAGTCCCCCCAACATGTTCTATTTATGTTGGAAACAAAGTTTAAATCCTTAGAACAGGTATTTTTGATGCCACTTGTTTTGCTGATATGCAAAAGGTCCATCAGTGAGGATATTTTGTATACCAGGTAAAGATCACCACAACAGTCTATAGGAGACTGAGTACAGAGGCTAGGGCTTTTAGGCAATCTGCTAGGAATATCATCTATGCTATGGTTTAAAACTCAGATAAGAGGAACCTGCATCACAACACTATCAACTGTTGTTGCTAGAACAGAAAATTTAACTGCTGAGATGAGTATTTGTAGTTCAAAGTGAATTTAGACTGAGGCAAAAAGGAGGGTGTTCCATCTTCCTGCTACCATTATTGATAATCCTGGAGTTAATTTAGGATTCCTAACTGGAAGTGCAGGAGAAATACAATTTTAGTGGGTAACTGAGGGATGAAGATCACTGTTTCACTCATTCAGGGTCTGTGGTTCCATCCTGACATCTGTCACTGTCTCCAAAGAGTTTACATATTCTTTGGGTTGGAAGAAGAAACATTTCTCTTTCCTCACAAAAAACACAAAAAATAAAGATGTATATTCTCCCCAAAGTCCTGTTCTTGCTCCAATAGATCTCACATTTTCATAAATCTAAATATCTTAACAAATTACAGTCACTGGACTCAAACTTTTTTGGGGTCTGGAACTCATCCTAGAATACAAAGGAAAAAGCTAGACCTACTCTCAAAATGTTTTGGGGGGGGGGGGCACTCCCACAATTATATGTGATATAACAAAGTTGTGACCAAATGCTAGTATATAGGAGCATGTTTACATCCAATACAGATGTGGGGCCCCTTAGAATGACTAATAAGGAAGGAATTATGGAGCAGTACAAATCCAAAAATATCAAAATCTGGGACCCAGGGGTAGTGTGTGTGTGAAGAATGGGTGGAAGTGAAAGTCTGGAAATGAAGCATAGATACAAAGGAGGGCATGTATTGGAGACATCTATGGGGGTCTTATAATGATCAGCTAGTCTGCTGGGCATGAAAGGAATGGGATTTGTAATGCATGTGTAGGATCTGAATAAAAACTCAATGCTGGACTATAATTTAATAAAGGAAGCAAGGCCATGATCTTAGGTGGCAGCAATATCTAAAAATAAGGAATGGCCTTCAAGTTCACAAGTTGCAAGAGGCTGTGATGTAACAGGGTCTATATTAGATCACCGAATGCTTAAAAAAGTGAAAGGTGATTAATCGACCCTAAGTAAGCGAAAGCTTACAATATCGAATTGTCAGAACAACGATTTTTTTCCAAGGGGAAAAAAATCGCTATTCCAAAAAAATAAATAAATAAAATAAAAACAAAACACTTTAAACATTGCATTTAGTGGGGGGATTTGCCCCCCACACCCCCCAAGTGGGGAGATTTGCCCCCCACACACCCCTACTTAAATATACCAACTCAGAGACCGCACTACAGTGCCAAAAATGGCAAAGCAACAAAGCAGCCAAGCAAATTCTTTCCCATGGAAAGATTTTATTTAAAAGCCATTTTGATATTTTGCCGTTTCAGTCTTTTAAGTTTGACCAAGATGCATTTAAAAGAATGTGTCTTCGGTCTTCTAATAGGAACCTGATGTTATGAGGTTGTGCCATCTGTGGCAGGGAGAGTAGAGCAGTGCATATTTAACATATGCCAGCATAGCTAGCTGGGGTTCCATAAAGAATTTTATGTTATTTGACTATCACTGATTTGTACAGATGTTTGAGTTAAAAATATATTTGTAAAGATACTTGTGTTAAAAATGTGTCAACAGTAGGTCCTGCTGGACAGAAAGAATGTATGCATGTATATTAGGTTGCATTTTTCTAACTAATCAAATGTATATGTTTTGTGTAAGTTTTTAGATGCTGCCACAGGTCTTAGCAAAGCTCTGTGTGTGTAATGTACCAGAGTCAGGTGACCAGAAGTGATGTCATCCTCTATCCAGCATCAGGTTTCTTTGGAGCTCACACATCCATGCAGACAAAAACAGACATCATCTGGGTTTTGCTGTGATAAGACACTCAGCATATATCAGCTTGCCTTGCTTTAGTAAGTAGTCAGAGAACAACAATTCTTTAGTCAGAGACATTTAGTGAAAATAGTTTAGTATTGTTTTTTTGCATCTGTGAGAAACTATCCAACTGTATTTTTTTATATCTCTGTGGTTGAAACTCTTGTTTATTACATTCAGTATTCTCTTGTTTTCTTTTTATTATTTGTCATAAAATATTTTAATACCTTTCATTGTGGCTGTTCCTTTAGAGAATACTTTAGCATCTTGAGAGTACTTATGCTTGTTTTAATGACACTGTGTCCACTCCTGAAAGCCTTGTTGCTTTGGTCACACTCTACCATTTGTATTAGTATTAATTTTACACAGTATAATTGGGTACTCTTTGTATGAGCCTTAAGGTAGCTCACTGGTGGCAGCATGATTACCTCAGAGTCTGTGCAGAAAGAGGCATAGCTAGTAAATCTGCTTCAGCTTTTCCCAAATGTATGTGTATGAAACTCAAATATCCAAGTGTATGTGTCAGCTACTGGGAAGAGGGACACAGCTCCACAGTGGTCACTGTGGATGTTTGCATCTGTCTGGAGAGAGAAGGACAGTCTAGCCCCAGGTCTGGAGTGTGCTCCCTGGGTGCTCTTAAGGGAGATTGTGCTTGGTGTAGGTAGCTGCATCTGAAAATACTGTGTGAATCCATCTTTGCTGTTAGTGCCCGTCCTTCACCAGAGCCAGTGGTAAGGGCTGAGTCTCCTTGATTGCTGGCACAGAGTCGTGACCCATCACATAGGTAATCCAGGTGCACAGCTTACTCCACATTTTAAGGAAAAGGAATATTAATAAGGTGAAATATAAAAGGGAACTTAGGCTTATTTATTTCTATAAAGATTTTGGTAATTAAGACAATCAGTGTTCAATTCAGACTATGGCTAAATGAAATAATGCCCAAAGTATACAGACTGAGAAAGAAGTACATTTTATTTTACATTTGTTAACCGGGGGTGTCTGACTGAGCCGAAAAGGCCCTTTTTCAGCAGAGACCCGGGGAGAAAAGCTCCACAAAGAAAAATTACAGACACATTTAGTTATTTAGACATAATCAGTATACACACAAATTACAAGAGACATGTTTTTACAGTGGTATGCGGCACAAACAGTTACAGTGGAGAGAACAATCAAAAAAATATTAATTTTAAAAATAAAGGTAAGTAATAGATTTGTGGTGTACGGCTGAACTTTGGAATGTAGGTAGAATACATACATAAATGGAAAATGTTCGAACCAAACCAAGAATAAATCCTATAGCAGCCAAGAAGAAAGCAGGAAACACGCCAGCAAAAGTTCCACTGTTTAATAACTCCAAATAGCAAAAACACAGAGTTGAAAGGCCTTTGCTGGCGTGTTTCCTGCTTTCTTCTTGGCTGCTATAGGATTTATTCTTAGAATACATACATAGTACACAGGTACAGTACTATGGTAGACATAGTACACAGGTACAGGTAAAGCTTAAAATGGTGATTATACCCTCAGCCAAATGTATGCTGGGGATTCATTTTACTCTATTTGTATTTGACATTTGTTAACCGGGTTGGTCCGACTGAGCTGCAGAGCCCTTTTTCAGCAGAGACCCGAGGAGAAAAGCTCCACAAAAGAACAATTACAGAATAAGAAGACTTCATCATATTAAGATACAGGCTCATACATACTTGAACAAGAAAAAAATACATCATAAGAATACACTAACAATCAATGAGGTTCCAACATACATATATATTTATGATAAAGAGCATATATCTTATAAATGAACATGTGGAACACAGCAGAATAATATTGTTTTCAATCATACTATAGCAAAGTAACAATTAGAATGAAATGTGAATAGTTAGATTCTGAGTGATAGTTGCCATCACAGATGAATTATGAGTTGAGATATTATATACGGAGTAAGAAGATAGTAGGAGAGTGAGTAATCAAAGCAGGGAAAGAGGAAAGTGGTGAGGAATTAGTTAGGTAGGGGAGGGGCAGTTGCAGGTCCAGTATTTAGGAAAATGGTCATTAAGGGGTTTCTTGAAGTTAAGGGGATTACTAAGTTTTCTTTGAGGAAAGGGGATGTTTGTTCCAGGCAGTGGTGACAGAGTGGCTGTATAGTAATTTTCCCATATTTCTATTAGGTTTATAGATGCCAAGGAAGTGTAGCTCAGTACTGCATAGGTTGTACTTAGGAGAGTGGGGAGTGATGAGATCCAAAAGGGCAGGGCAGTGGGGTGGTTGGTTTAAGAGGGGGTGGGTGAGATGGAATTGTGGAAGGAGGAGTTGGTTGTGGAATTTTAGCCTTTGGAGGTTTTTAAGGCCTTGCAGTGGTGAGAGCAGTATGGGAGGTTGGCAGCAAATCCAGCTATTTTATTATAAGTGGTTTCAAGTTTAGCTATCGGGTTGGCTTGAATATTGATGAGAATTGGGGCTGCAAAAAGTAAGGTAGGGAAAAGAAGAGCTTGTGCTAGAGATCGTTTAGTGCTATTAGTGAGGTACTTCTTATGTGTATAAAGGAGACCGAGTTTTTGGTGGGTCTTTTTGATGGTTTGTTGCATATGGATATTGAACTTCAGTTGGCCGTCTGTGATTACACGAAGGAGTTTAGTGTGACATTCAAGAGAGATGAGTATTATTATGAGAAGATACTGTGAAGGTATTTTTGTGTTACTAAGATTTGGGGAGGAAAAGTAGGAGTTTTGTTTTTTTGGAATTAGGAGTAGTTGATTATTGGTTAGCCAGGTTTTTGACTGAGAGCAGGGAGTTTTGAGTTAGAGTAAGGAGTTGGGCGAGGTTGTCAGAGTATGAGATAGTAGTGGAGTCATTTGTGTACTATATTAGAAAGGAGTCTGGACAGGAGGTGTGAAGGTTATTAGTAAATATATTAAAAAGGAGAGTTCCAAGGATTGACCCTTGGGGGACACCTGTTTAGTTTGGGAAGAAGGGGAGAATGCAGAGAGGCATTTGATGGATTGATATCTGCTGCTGAGGTAACTGAAGAACCAAAGTATAGTAGAGGAGAAGAGGTTGAGGGAGGAGAGTTTACTGAGAAGTAAGGTGTGGGAAATGGTGTCAAAAGCTTTAAATAGATCAAATAATAGGCATGAGACTAGATTGTTATTATCCCTAACTTTGGCGATAGTTTGGGTAAATGAGATGAGAGCTGTGGAGGTCCTCTGTTGAGGGCAGAAACCATGTTGGGTGGGAGTAAATAGGTTGTTTTCTCTAATGTGTTTAAGAAACTGGTTACGAATACTTTTTTCGAGGATTTTGGATAGTAGGGATAAAATGGCTATAGGTCTGTAGTTGGAAGGATCGGTTGAATTGCCACCTTTGTGTAGGGTCATGACAAAGGATTTTTTCCAGATGTCAGAGACAGTGTTTTCCTGGATTTACCTGTTTATTAATATGGAGACTGGGAGTGTAACGGAGTTAGCAGCACTCTTAAGGATTTGAGGGGGTAAGTTGTCTGCGGAGGGGAAGCAGATTTCAGTTTGGTATGGAGAGATTTAATGTATGCAGTAGGGACAGGTTTAAGAATGAATTGGGAGGGTCAGAAGAGAGAGGGAGTTGGTGTGGGTGGGGTGTGCAAGTCTGGTTTAGTCAGTTTTTTTATGGAGTCGATGAAGAAGGTGTTAAGAAAAGAGGTGGTATCTGTTGGGGTGCTGTTAGGATAGGGGCTGGAGGTAGAGGGGGTGCCTGGGAGAAGACGTTTATTGATGCTATTCCAAAGATTTTTAGGATTAGAGTGATGGTTGTTCAATGGCTTTTGATAGTATTGTTTTTTATTTTGTCTAGATCAACTTGTTTCTTAGTCAGTTTCCTGAGTTCTCTATAGGTTTGGAGATGGGAGTGGGACTTAGACTTTTTCCAGGTTTTCCAGGCACTGTCACACACGAGCATTAGTTGTGGGTTGATTGGGTTAGCCATGGGGCAAAGTTATTTTTTTTTTCTTATTTTTCTAGAAGTTGCTAAAGAGTTTAAGATAGTTAGGAAGGTGTCATTGAATTTGGAGACAGGGCATAGAGGAAGGACCAGTTAATAGAAGAGATAAGATTATTGAAGGTGGTCAGACAGAATTTAGAGAGGTTACAACAGATGGAGTGAATGTCGTATCACTTGGGTAGGGAGATGGTCCCTGAGAGAGTCTGGTAGGGTAGTGGCATTGCGACAGAGTGTTGGATTTGAGGTAAGGATCCAGTCAAGAGTAGTGCTGTTGTTTGTGCATTTATTTATGTGGGTGGGTGAGGTGATGAGTTGTGGGAAACCATAAAGATTAATGCTAGTAGTAGGAGAGTAGGAGAGTATAAATTAATGGAGTTCCAATCTATATTGACATCTCCTAAGATAATAGTCTCATAGTGGATGTTATGAGATGCCTAGGAGAGAAACTGTTCGAAGGTGGGGATGTTGTTACTGGGTGGGATGTAAATTGCTACTACGGCAAGGTTTTTGTGATTATTTAACTTATAGTTAGCTATGAGTATTTCAGCTGGGTGGAAATTGGGCAGAGGTGTAGGTAGTGGATAGAGAGAAAGTTTGTCTGAGAAAATAATAGCAATGCCACTACCTCTTTTCTTGTGCCGATCAAGGCAGAGGATTTTGTCACCTGGGGGTAGGATTTCAGAGACTAAGATATGGAGTTGTCGACATGTTTCAGAGAGGGTGCAGATGTAAGGGCAGTAAACTTTGTTGGCTAAGCTTTGAGTATTGAGGCAAAGCATTTGTAAGGTTTTTGGGAGAGAGGTTGGGGTATTATGGTAGGGAATATTGTGGGGGGCTGGGGTGGAAGGGAATGTATTGAATGAGCTAGAGGGGGAAGTGTGGGTTTCTATGGAATGATTGGAGGGAGGACTGGGTTGGGGTGGATATCACTGTCTAAAAGAAGGTTAGAGAAGAAGGGTTTGTATGATGCAATCAGGGAGTTGAGAGGGATAAACTTGAGTTTGCTTTCAATGTGAGAATTGGAGGTTGAAGTATAGTAAATTTGTGGAACAGAGTAAGAGAGAGAGTAAACAGTGAGGGAGATATGGTGAGGTTAGCAGAGGTTAGAGGTTTGTAGTGATTAGGGGGTAGTGGGAGAAGAGTGGGTATGGTGGTAATGGGAATGATAGGAGATTGAGTAGGAGAGAGTAAGTAGAAGTAGGAAGTTAAGTAGTATGAGTAACATGTTGAGTGAACTAAGTTTGGGTAGTTAGGAGGTGTTAATAAGATGAAGGGGTGGTGTTGCTAGATGTATGAAGGTTGGAAGGGTAGGATTGGCTGGAAGGAGAGGAGTGAAGTGGAATAGGGGAGAGGTTAACTAGACAGAAAATAAAAAGTGGATGAAAAGGCGGGTGGATGGGAATGGAGGTAGGGTAGGGAGTGGAGTGACACCAAGCAAAGCAAGGGTAAACAGAGCAGGTAGAGCTGAGAAGCTAAAGGAAAGAATTTAAAATAAACAATCAGTTTGGATACTGGAACTTACCATGCTTAAATGTGCACATATGTGACACCATTTTCTACTAATAATATTTAAACAGGGATGGTTTCCTTGAATGGAATGATGGAGATAGTCAGCTACGGAAACAGATTTGTAGTGATACAACTAGATTGTTGAGAAGAATTCAGATGACAACAAGAATAGAATATTAGCTTCTGGGGTTTGCACATACCTCATCCACAGCAGACATTTAGATAGGCTATTAGGCTTTGGGTAAGGGCTGTAGGGTTGTCCATACTGGGCATTAAATTCAAAGTAGTATCTCCAGTAGAATGTCAAATGACATTTCTTCAGTTTACCACTCATTGCTCAAAATGTATCCCAGCAGATGTAGATCAGATAGAGTGAGAGGGATCTTTGTCAATATTCTTAAGAGTGGTCTGTTCACCAGACTCCCTATACCAAAGTGAGTAAGTAAGATTGACAAAGGGATCTATTGAGAGAGTTCTGTACTACCCATTGATATAGATAGATCAGCATATCTGGGGAGGAGCTTTTCACTAATATGCTTCACTATGTAGTCTTCAAGGGAAGCCCAGGACTCTAGTCAGAACTATAAACATCACAATTAGGGACCCAATGTATTGGGACTCTGCATATACCCAACGCCATGTGTAAAAATGGGAAAAAGAGGGTTATGGTATGTATGTGTATACACACACACACACACATATATATATATATATATATATATATATATATATATATATATATATATATGTGTGTGTGTGTGTGTGTATATGCACATATGCACACACACACACATCTATATATCTATATATATATATATATATATATATATATATATATATATATATATATATGTGTGTGTGTGTGTGTGTGTGTATGTGTGTGTGTGAATTTCCCAGTTTTTATACCTTTATATAGATCAATAAAATTTTATGCAATGCCTTATGTATCAAACAAGTTACTGTTTATAACAAGAAAATATAGTTAGCTTTGATCAGAGAATCAGAAATGTTTGGATTATTTTTAAAATAATTACTTCAGAGATGTTTTTAAATGTGTCAAGGATATTATTCACTTTAACTTCATCTGTAAGTGCTCCAAAGAACAGGACCTAGTCTAGAAAAAGTTATTTCTCCAATTGCTTGTTCAAATCTTGGCCTGATAAGTATGAGGGTATCATATTGGCTATATCTAAGTGAGTAGTTTTGATCTCTCAGAGGACATTCTATTTTGAGAGGTGGCAGTAGCCTAAGTGAATAATTGTAAACAGCAGTGTGTAGCCCCATTATGGAGCTAGTGGACCTTGTTCAGCAAGTCAGAACAGTGTGCATTTTGGCAGGTGAGGAGAACAAATATACATATTTTAATTCAACTGCTTGCAGCCTTTAACAATTGCATTCTGAGTACAAGCATAATAGAGGTAGGAAATATTCCAGTTTTGGCTTTAGAACAATTTTTGCTATGGGTTTGAGAGAGGCTTGAGTTAATGGTTGTCTCAATTTAATAAACTATTTATATTTATTTGATAACTGGACATGTAGTCTTGAATTTACATTTGCTCTCTTGGCCTTCATTTTGGCTTAAACTGGCATGATACATACCTAGTTAATAACCCAATAAAATAAAATATTTAAAATTATTATGTTAAGGTTCCACAATGTGCTACACTGTAGGATCATGGGAGTTTACTAGGCTATCAACTCAGGTCATTTCAAGTCTAGCCGATTCATCCCAATAAAATGCCACAGATATGCCAGTCAATACCCAGGATTGCATTTAGTAATGACTGCCCATGTCCAGGAGGGTTGTGGGTGCTATCCCCCGTAAGACAGCTAGAAACAAATTTAGACTATGGAAGACTAGCCAACCCTAATGTTTTCTTCACTTTTTCTTATCCATTCATTATCAAGAAAAGGGAAGAAAAGTTTGTCAGACTTTTCTGATAAATTAGCGGCAGCATGACAGTATCACCATATAATGATCAGTACAACATGTTTACAACACCATAAGCAATGAGGAAATGACAAATAACCTTAAAGGACTTCAGTGTTTTCTGGAGGCTTGTGTACCTGTTATCAGCTGTTGTAAATAGTACTGGGTCTTCTCCATGTTTGCAAACAGATTATCTATGGAAAGTATTAACTACCAGGGTCTTCTAGTCCCACTACATATCTAGTAATTCCTATGTCACCTCCCTATTCTCCATCATTATGTTGAGACCTTCTTTTTTCTTAAATATAAGCAACAATATTTACAATAAATTAGAACATACACAATCATTATGTTGAATTCAAAATAAAAAAGTACAGCTTTAGATATCTATTGTATAATGTAAATACTTCACTCTTCCACATCATCCATTTTAATCCTTGCTCAGGTATTTCATGAAGTAAAAGAAGAAAAATTGTTCCTGCTATGCACTACCTTATACTTACATTCCATCTGCCCCTTCTCTCTTCAAAATTAAATTACCCCCTGCTGTCGCCACCATAGCATATCAGAAAAAAGTCCTGACTATGGGGCATATGACCTTAGTTTGAATCGCATTTCAAGTGTTGGTATGATCTAGCTTAGAAGGAATTTCAGTGACAGCCTGTTACTGTCTCACCCATCCATAGATGAGCGAGGCATCTCTGGCTCACCACTTGGATGGCACCTAGTGAGAGTACTAGGTGTTTCATTCATGGAGCATGAACCTGGGAAGCATGTGGTAGCATTGTGTAGACACACGTTTTTTAGGGATACAGTGTGTAGAGGTGTGCTCCTTGTGAAGAGAGCACAAAGCAAGAGCTTGAAGAACTTGCTCCACTGGGGATGGTAGGCCATTCTGAATGGCCTACAATCCATCCTGGCTCACTCCCTTCCACCAGTCTCTTGACTCCAGGGAATGAATGAATGGGCTGAAAGAGATTCCTGGGATGTACAGATAGCCTTAAGACCTCTTGTCTCACCTGAGATGCTTGGCTCTTGCCCATATGGATGAACAGTCCAGCTAGATGGGGTAGTGGAGCCATTGTGCTAGGAGATACGAGGATGTAAAAAATAAATAATTTACCTTTCATATGTCCTACAGAAATTCTGGTGGCTTGTTTATCAAGTCTTAAATCTCTATACTGCTCCTTCCCTCTTTCTACATATGTTGCCTATTTTGTTATCATATATCTGCCTTTATTTGCCTTTGAGATCTATTTCTTCTTATTCAGCTTGCTTCTCAGTCAGTGTAATAAGTTGTTGTAATGCCAGTTCTTTTGCAATTTACAGTCTGATGTAACCCCTTGTTTTACCAGCAATCAATATAAAAGGTAGCAGGCCTAATTCATAGCACAACTAGCCCTCTACTGTTTTGTAGTCCAGTAGGTAGAGTAAAAATAAGTCCTCCATTAATTTAGTTTATTTTCCATACATTCATTTCAATGTATTCTGCATATCATCTTTATATTTATTATGCCCACTATATAACCAAAATATATATTTCAAGGAGCACAATTCCCGCTGCTTACATCTCCAACATGTACTGATAAGTCTGAGGAATGTATGATTTAATCCAATTGCAGTGTAAAAAAAATATGTAAATATCCTAATGCAAAGATTTTATAAAATTCCTGATATTGTTGCATTTTTTGTTTTCTGGTAGCTCTTAATCGAGTTATCCAATTTTATTACACCTAATTGCAATTCACAGTCATGTCTTACCTAGTCTGCAAGAGCCTTTTTTGATACTTGTAAAGTTTTTGATAGTTTACTTATTAAAATGGTGCCAACTTTCTATCTTCTGATATGCATATAACCAAATGTGGTACCCACATATCCTCCCTCACTGCAATTTTGAATTTCTAATTTGGCTAGCACTTTATTTCCTTTGCGTTATCCCACATTTGAATGTCCCCAGCCTCAATTAAATGTTTCTCATATTTGACATCTGTGCTTCTAGATTTCCATTCACATATCACATTATTTACTTCTTTATCATCCCCATTATAGTCTGCTGGAACAAGTCTTCTCTCCTATTCTTAATGTCTATTACTTCAAAATAAAAAAAAAAAGATTACTAATGACTTCTTCCATATAGTGCATAATTGTGAACCCTCTTACCCATCCACACTGCCCACCGTGAAATCCTGTGACAATCTCTTTGCAAGCCTTCTTCTATCAGATCTAGTTTTTCATCTGACATGGTAAATACTGTGGTTTCAAGTGTTTTGTCCTAAAATAGCTGGGCATGTCCAGGACTCTTAATCCATCTTCTCTCTCAGCATTATCAGCTTTCGCAAGACAGCTCGGGAGTTTATCTTATAGATTCATAAGTGCATAGTACTTACTAGGCTATTGAGCTGTCAGGATCTTAAGAAGCCTAGCCTTACATTCTCACTGCAGTTTTACTCATATTTTTCATACAAATAACCCAGACATGGGCCAAGCAAGGATATGTTTTAACATTTACATGTTTCCCCTATTCATGAGGGACACAGGTGCCAAACCACGGGTGAACTTGCAGTTAACCATCTGTTTGTCCAAATCACATTTGAATAGAGTAAGAAAAGTGCTTTGCTTTATATGCAGTGGAAACAGTTTCCATAGAAGCAGTATTCTATGTGATACAACTCTATTCATCCAACATTTTCTATTTATTTTACAAATGAGATTGAGCTCCTCTGAATGGGAGACAGTATAGGGCTAGCAAATATGTAATAGGTCTGGGAAAATAGATGTAGTTGAAGCTATATTCAAGGCAGAGATTGAATCTCAATAGACTGTATGATACTGAGGACTGGAACAAAGGCAAGACTTTGAGATGGTGTGCATAGATTTAATGATTTAGGCCCTTGATTTCTTTAGTGAGAAAGTATTGTGGTTATTGCAGTTGTGACAAGTGTTTGAACAGGGGCATTATACTCAATGACTGGTCTAATGAATGCAGAGTACAGTGGAACAAGTACATCGTTAGATCTGGATGAAAAGGGGCTTCCTTACAACAGTGATAAACAAAGGACAGTTTATAGTCAACATAGGTCCCCAGATGTTTACATTTATTCTGCAGAACTGCAGTACATCAGATTTTATTTGACCGAATGGAGTTACTAGACTGATTGAAATGCTGTACTGTGTATTACTGAATTAATGTGAATGAATGGAGCCTGCCTTTCATGCATGTGAAGTTGAAGTTATGACGTCTGCTGCTGAAGCTTTTGAATGGAGATTGCGGTGTAATGACTACCAGAAAATGTACCCTTTTCATCACTGGAGTGCGATCTCGGAGTTGGCATATATAATTTGCAGGGGGTTATCCCCCTGCAAAAACATACAGACAGGAAGATGTTTGTGTTTGTTTAGACCCTTCCACACTTGGTGGATTTGAACTGTGTGTGAATGTCACAATAAAAACAAAATGCGAATGTCGACCTGGTTCCTTTAATTTGACATCTCTACCACTCGGCTGTCCATAATTTAACTATTATCGGCATTGATGTTTTTTTGCAAAATTGTTCTGTGATTCAGTTAAATGAATGTAAACCTCCCCAGATCCCTGCAAGATTGATTTTCAAGGTTGTGTTGTCAATGTTATAGGTAAAAAGGAAGTCATGCTTGCCAAATGATATGATGAAACACTTCTTGGCATTTTGTTTTAGTTCATAGTTTTAACACATTCTATTTGTTTGGAATAGGCCCTCTTGGAGGAACTTGGTGTCCTCTGGAGAGATTATGGTGGTACCAAATTTACAGTCCTCTACAAACACTGAACATTAGTCTTGACCTCAGAAAAGTAAATGCTAAAGTGGAGTGTCTCAAAGAATGAACCCTGGGGTACACCACTAGTGATAGTGCTTTTTGAGAGGGTATAGCAGTCCACTCTAACTTCCTGAGTTGTATTTGTGAGTCAATTTATTTATTTTATTTAACATTTGTTTACCAAGAAAGTCCAACTTGGAACAAAGCCAATTTTCAGCAGAGGCCCTGGGAAAAGCTCTCTAGATGTATGCTTTTGTATTGTGGGAGGAAACCGGAGTACCTGGAGAAAACCCACAAGAATACAGGGAGGATATGCAGACTCCACACAGAACTGAACCAGAGAACCTCTTGCTGTGAGGCAACAATGCTACTGCTACACCTCTCTGCAATCCAATTTGCTATCTAATGAGTTATGTAGAGACTGATATTTAGCTGACAATGGTTTATCTACTATGCATGAGTGTGGAATGGTGTCTAATAATTGACCAGGATCTAGATATGTGGT
Organism: Protopterus annectens; assembly: GCF_019279795.1. NCBI lineage: Eukaryota > Metazoa > Chordata > Ceratodontiformes > Protopteridae > Protopterus > Protopterus annectens. Next base: position 1,810,071,639 of record NC_056728.1, on the reverse strand, counting down.
GTGTGCTGTTTTTGCCCTCATCCATTGCTTCAGTAACTTTTTCAAAGAAGTCAACCAGGTTAAGTTGGCAGAGCCTTCCTTTGACAAATCCAAACTGGGCTGAATCAAGTCTGTACGTTACCAATATCCTTACATATTAATTCCATAATGATCCTTTTCATAGCCTTACAGATGAGATTGGTCAGGCTTATGAGTCTATAATATCTTCATACAGAGTCAAGTAACCCCTTTGTTAGTACTTCAGTTCAGAATGTTCAAAATAAAAACAGTAGAAGGCTGCAAAGAACCACACAAAAGGGATGCCCCTTAGGTGCAAAGTAATTTAATAGAACCATGGTTTCTATTAAATTAATTTGCACCCAAGGGGCATCCCTTTTATGTGGTTCTTTGCACCCTTCTACTATTTTTATTTTGTTGATTGGTGTTGTTCGTTGAAGGCTGGTCTTTTCTTTTCTTTTTTTACAGTTCATTTTTTGCAGTTCAGAATGTTCACTGTAGCTTGATTTAGATAACGTTTTGTGCTAGAATGACTTTCCAAGCATCTCTCACCCCTTCTTGAAAGAAACACTTCTTTGTGTTAACCCTTAATCTCCTCTTTTCCAGTCTTTATCATATTGTCTTGTTGCTTTATCTCTGTTTCCTTTAAAATGCTTCATTCTGCATATATTGAATGCCTTTATGTCATTCATTCAGAGCTTCCTTGTGCCTGGCTTCGAACCTGTGACTACAAGACATGGATTGCTTCTAAAACAATCTGGACCTACAAAGCTGATATAAGTATACTTTATGCACTTGCTCTGTTTCAGTGATATTTAACACTTCTGGGCTGCATTTATTGATTGTGTTGTTTTTCAGCCTGCACTTGTTAAAGAAACTCCATATGCTTGTTACTGTACTGCTCTCAAGTTGTTTTAACAATATTCTGATATTTCCTAACATCCTCTGATACTGCAAAAAGATGTTCTGAGTTTGCAGAAGTTCTCCTGAGTCTGCCAAAATGTTTCTAAGTTTTGCAAAGTTTTTGTTTGTTGTGAACATTTATCAGGGTTAGTGAACTTATTTCCAAGGATTCCTGATATTGCAGGAATTCTGACTTCTGTTGTAAAGCATTTGTTACTGCACTTGAACTCAAAACCAGTTTGTTTTGCATTCATTTGCACTCTTCTGTGCTAGATAGATAGACGAACTACCAGTTTGTGCAGAGGATGGTAGCACTGCAGGTCATCTAATAGCATACTACTAAACATTCTCATTATGAGTTCTAAGTGACTCTCCCTTACTCCTTCCCATCTAAAATTGTTGTTTTCTTGCCTTACATATCACAGGGTAGATTCAGACCTGCTGAATCGAGACTGGTATCACTGTAGTCTTAAACTAGCAATCTTATATTAAGAAGGCCTCCCTGCACCCTTGTGGCAGACGTGTTTAGTTCAGAACCCATCTGAATTGTTGATTGCTGGAGAAAGACTCATTTTGGGGTTTTCCCATTGATAGTTGTGCTACAAATTGTTTAAATTCACCTGTATATAAGCCTCATATTTGCCCATTGCTGCACACCACACAATGGGGTTCAGCAGTGTCCTGTATAGATGCAAACATCTGGGAACATTATTTTTCCCCCTAGAGACCTTCCAGTAGAACCCCACCCAAGCTTCCTTGCTGAGCAAAAGGTAACCCAGTTGCATTCTAAGCAGCTTTCTCAAACTTATCATCCACAACTTACTATATCACCACTGCATTTGCTATTCCAAGTCAAACTAGCCTGTTAGTTAAGCCAAAGTCCTAAGTCCAGATAACCCACTTCCTTCCCAAATACCAGATTCAGTAAAATTCTGCCACAATGGATGGACAGTTTCTCATCATTTCACTTGCAGCATGATTGATATGGGCATCCTGAGGCAATGTAGCAATTGCTTCATGTGCACTGACAACCATTTACTCCCAAAGTAAACTAACACGCTATGTGAGAGAAACAAATACATTGTGGGATTGGAGTCAATTCTCTTATGTAAAAACAAACTGGGCATCAAACAGGTTGTCAGCACACATGCTTCACCTCTAATGCAAACCTCACCTTTCACACAAAATAAGGTCACAACACATAAACCCACATATGTGGAGGTACTCAGTAAAAGCTTACCAAAAGAACAGAGACCTCCTAAATGCACACCACCCACACTCACCACTAAGCAAAAAGAAACCACTACACACATCAACACACACACCCATGTCTCAACAATAAGCCCTTGAGGCAAAACACATCAAACGTCTTGGTCATAGGTGACTCCATAGTGAGACACACAGATGTCCCCCTCACAAGACTGGACAAGGAGAAGGTCAGGGTCAGCTGCCTATCAGATGTCAAGATCTGAAAAATCACACATGCACTTAAGTCACTCAACTAGTACCATTATGACTCTGTCATAGTCCATGTTGGAGTGAATAACTTGAGACATACCACTCTGGACTATATGAAGAGAGATATGATGGAACTCTCGGATTGTGTGTCCCAAACAGTATGTCCTTAGCCCTAAGAAGTATCCTACCTTCACCCAGGATGATGCCACAATATAAACAAAAATTGATTTACTTCAACAATTGCTTAGCTTCTTGTGTCATTCCAGGAGGATCCAGTATCTGTCAGCCTGGGAGGATATGGTAGACAGACCTCTCTGCTTTGCTAGAGATGGCCTGCACCTGTCCCTCCCAGGCTTTCAGATACTGGCAAAGACCCTTGCCTCCTGCATAGTGCCTATTTTAGGCAATGGTAAAACAACAAATTTTCCAATGTAACAAAATCTAATCGAGACAAACTCAGGGTTCTGTTGCTTGATGCCAAGAGTTTAAACATGAAACTGCACTCCCTGGAAGCACTCCTCACCTGAATGCTGACATCTGTGCAGTTAATGAGAGTGGTCCAAGGCATCTGAGAGAACCCCAGCCATGCAAGGCTATAACACCTTCCACATGTTCAGACCTCAAAATGATTGTGAAGGAACCAAAGATGGAGGTGTATTCATCTTCAATAAAACCAAATGCACTTCAAGACTGGTCAAACAGCATGACTGTCTCAAGTTACTCCATGTCCAATTATCTATTGGAAAAGTGCCATACCACATCATTGCTAGCAATAGATCCCCCATCATAAACCAGGATAAGCACAGCACCTACCTCGATTTACTGAAATCCCTCTCCATACAGCCCAACACCTTAGTCATGGGAGATTTCACCTATCCTTCCATAGACTGGGGGACATACATAAGCAAAAACATCCTTACCCAGAGATTCCTGCACTTTGTTATCACAAATGCCCTGGAACAGATAGTCCGTACTCCTATTAGGGGTTCTAATGTTCTGGACATAGTACTCACCAACATGGGGCATCACTGTATTTCCCCATGCATGATGCCCTTCCTGGTTAGGTTGGACCTTAAATCAGTCTCATTTGAAGTAACTGCTGGAACTGACACCCTCACAGGAAAAAAAATCTTCACCAAAGCTAACTACAGCCTGCTAAGGCATGGTATAAAAAGCTTTGTACCACCCACAGTCATAGATATCAATGATCACTACGCAGAAGTGTACACAAATGCCCTGTATGAACACTTAAGTGACTATAAACTCTGCTGTCCCTCACCAAAACTAAAACAGGTCTTCCTGTAAAAACAAGCCACAGTGATAACTTCAAGTATAAATGGATTATGTAACAAGAGGAAGCAACTGTTGTCTAAAAGCAAGAGGGCTATCACTCTGTAGAGGAAGAGCTCCCCCCTAAGCCTAAACAAGACAATCAGAAATCTTGTAAAGTCTTCTAAAGCAAATTACAAAACTAAAATTGCATCCCTAGCCAAGGATAATCATAAGGAATTCTTCAACTACGTCCAAAGTCTAAAAGAGAATGCCCGGCTATGTGCCAAACTGGTTGTAGATGGGATCACTCATACTACACCAGAAGATATCATCAACTTGCTAGCTGACAGATTCAGCACAAACCTCACCGCCCCTAACCCCAGCTACCATATCCCAAAGCGTACCTGACACCAGTCCTCTGACAAGTATCTCTAGAAAACAGGTTGTCTCTGCACTCACAAAGACCAAAAGCATGGCCTCAGTGAGACCAGATAATATCCCAGGTTGTTTACTAAACAATCTAAAACAAGACCTAGCAGGCTTACTTCGCATTCTCTTTAATCATAACCTGAGAACTGGCTATGTTCCTGAAGAACAGAGAGCAGCAACAGTAATTCCCTTGCACAAAGGGGGGACATCAACTGAACCTGGGAACTACAGACCCTTAAGTCTAACCAGCCTCATCTGCAAGGCTGTGGAAAGAATTACAATGGACCTTATCAACAAGGACATGGGCGACCTCCAAATGCTGGGCCCAACCCAGTTTGGCTTTGTTAAGGGTAGATCATGTTTATTAAACCTGATAGACTTCTTTGAGAATGTCACCTAAGCCATGGAAGAAGTTAAGACAGTGCACACAGCCTATCCCCACCTTGGGAAGGCTTTTGACTCAATTCCCCACTTTGAAATCATTGAGAAGCTCTCCTAGGTCAGGATTAACTATTATATTACTAGATGGATAGCTAACTGGCTCACTGACAGAATATACACTGTCCAGATTGCTGACAACATCTCCACCAGTAGACCCGTCAGTACTGGAGAACCACAAGGGTCTGTGCTGGGTCCCTTACTGTTTTCCATTTATTTTTCAAAAAAACAGGCCAAAGTAGATGGCCTCTGGCTCACTAAGTTCATTGATAATTGCAAACTGGGAGCAATGACCGAGTCCTCCAATGCTGTCAACATATTATAAGAAAGGCTAACACAAACAACTGATTGATGCCAAAGCCATGGTCTAAAACAAAATGCTAAATAATGCATTATTATTCCCTTTGGCAAAACAGAATTCCCTACAAATTGCAATATTGACAGCACCCCCTGAGTTCCAACCCAGTGGTGTGAGACTTGGGAACACAGGTTGATAATCTGAACTTCAACCACCAATTTCCCACAGTGGTAAGGAAAGCTTTCTACATAGCGCACCTCATAAACAAGGGCATAGCATCCAGGTCAAGGGATGTTATAACTCCACTGTACTCACCCCTCATCAGACCACTAAAATAGTATAATGCACCCTTTTGCATGTACCTTACCAGACACCTGTATCAGCTGCAGAGACCTCAGAGGTTTTTCACTAAAAAAATAAAGGGACTTCAATCCATGGAATACGTGGACAGACTCAAAACCTTGTCACTTTACGCTGTATCTTTTAGGCTGCTGAGAGGTGACTTGTGCCTCACCTATAGGGCAGTCTTCAACCCTGTCTTAATGGAAATGCTGCACATCCACAAATGAAATGGCACAAGAGTCACTCACTCTAGGGATCTCAACCTAACTTGTGACATTAACAGAACATGGTAGAGAGACAGATGTTTCCCATAGACTGTTGCTTCTCTGGAATAGACTTTCTATTCACATAAAACAGAACTCCTCACTTACACTATTCAAAAGCAACCTAGATAATTGGATGGGAGACAAAAATTCACCCCTGAGGTGACACCCATGTCTCTCCTGGACAGGAGTAACTGGTGTTAATTACAGACCCAGTCTATTCATAAATTTGTTCTAGAACTACCCAGAAATAACAAATGGAGAAATTTATGATTAACGTAGATAGGCTTGTAAATGCTACAGGGCCACTAGCCTAGTAAACTCCTATGAACCTATGAAAGCTCCTGTCCCTACCACTCACATCTCTTATTTTCATTCACCCCCTGGACAGCATACATTCAAGGTCTCTCTCTCTCTCTCATTCTTTTTCTCCAGATATGGTAATTTAATGAGCACTATGTGCCTGCTAATGATTTAGTACATTCCTCCACAATATTAAGTGTGTCCCAGAGGTGAAAGGAAATGTTTTTTCCAAGGTCTTTTTCACAATTCTGTTTCATATCTTGAAAAAGTGGGAGGTTTTTATATATAGTCCCAACGGGAGTCCTAGGCTTATCCAGGTGCTCTGAATGAAGAGATAGATAATTTGATCCAGTCGTCAGAAATTCTGAGACAATTCTGAGGACATCTAGCTTGGAAAAATTATGCTTTAACTAGAAATAAATACTGTAATCTTTCAATTATATTCCTTGCATAGTTAACCAACAGCTCTTTGTATATTATAAGACCTACGAGTTTGTAAAATATAAGTCCCTCCAATAAATAATTTCCTTATCAATTCACCATTTCAGCTAATCATCCATGTGTCAGTCTATATTCTACAAAAATCTCAGGTATTTTCTAGACTGCCCATATATCTATGACCTTTTATAACTTTGCAGAGCATCGTTAAGTTCCAGTGCTGTGTTCCAGTGGATTTTCCATAGTCTATTCTCATGTTCCTGAAATATTCCATAGTCTGCTGAACACTGCTGGTCTTTTGTTTTTCTAATCATTAAAATTCAAAAATAGGTGATGTGAAAAAACAACTTAGAAAAAAGGAATCTATTTTTATTTTAAAATTCAATACCCTGAGTCCAGCAGGTTTAAATAAAGAATGTAACTGGAAATATTTTTTATAAAGAATGTTGCTTTAAATGTTTTTAATTGATCAATTATGATTTAATAAGGGGGAGTATTTAAAAACCAGTATGAGGGATGTTTAATATACTCTGTTAAAGGCTTATATGAGCAGAGGCTCTAGAGCATTTATTCGAACATTTGTTTGTTTTTTTCCTATTAAATAAGTTTGGTGTTTCATCTGGCCTGTGCTATTGTAGTTTCTGTGATATTTGGACTCTTCTTGGTGGTTGTGAACAAATGTTGTCATGGCCAGTGATTCCCTGTCCATGATACCACAGATATTTAGAGACCTAGGATTGGGATCCACACAGAGGTCTATGGAAAGCTTTCACATTTCAGGAGAAGTGGGTTCATCAGTGCATATGGAGAACTCAGAAGGTGATTAAGCAGCCCACCCAGATAATGTTCCAGATATTTACAATAAGTGGGAGGAGGAAATGAGAATGTAGGACTTTAATCCCTTTGAAGCAATCGGGAAACATGCAAAGTTAGCTGCTAATCCGGAAACTCAACAGCTGTTTGACTGTATGGAAAAACTCATTTTCAAGGAGACTTCTATCTTTTTGAATTTGCTGATACTCCAAAGATACTTTGAGCTCAATATCACACCTAGAGGGCTGCGGTCAGTTAAAAATCTGTCTGCACCATTTGATTTAACTGTAGAGGAAGGAAAGCAATTCCATGCACACTGGATAACAGCGGTGCACAATGTAGCATGGAATGGGTTAACATTTTAGTGGAAAGGGACACAATGAAGAGACTAAAACTGAAGGCGGAAACTAAATTAGTGTGCCAGGATATTCTACGGCACACTAGTGCCAATGTGTTTGAACAATTTCTACAAAAAATGAATGAGAAATTGTATGTCCATGAAAAGGAACTAATTAAGCGAAAAAAGAATAAGGTAACCCATGATATGAGGGTCTATGAACGTAATGCAGCATTTACTGTATGTAGGCAGCAACATCCACGTCATCACATAAGGTTTTAAGAAGAGGAGGAAACTGGAAGGAATCAGAGGTTTTGTCTCATACCAACAGATTATACAGCTTCCTCTACAGAATACAAGAGTAATGACAAGTGGGAGTATCCATGCTTACCCAGAGCAGGTAATGAAGGATACATGCAAAAACATTTTCATAATCAACCAGGATACTATGGCAATCGTAAATGGTTTTGGAACTGATCTGAAAATTATAAAGAAAATGGACATGGTCAATGACCAGTTAAACAAGGTAAACGGAATTAAGGAAATGACTGTAATGGACAAACCAATGTTGTTAAATCTAATTTTGTTGTAAATTTGGCTGGCTGCAATTTTACTGACAATGAAATGCTGGTTTTAAATAGGGGTTTGGTTCAAAATTTATTCTGACCACATTACCTAAGTTGTATGAAATGAAAATTGAGGCTTTTAAGTTTGTTCGTAAGTTGCATTTATGCAACTATTTTTATGAAAAAGGATTGAAATGCAATACTGATAATAATGATGCTGAAACGGATAAAAGTGATGAAAGTTTTTATTCATGCCATTCAGAAATAAGAATCAAATGCTTATTGTAAACTAAATACTGAGGGCACATCTTATAAAAGTGATTACATTCCCCCATTTAAGAGTGGTAATACAGAAATGTTCTTCCTTTTTGAATTATGGTATTGAAAAATAATGTAATTTATTTTATAAGAATAATGACATAAAATATAATTTAAATAAGGAAGTGTGGAAAAGTTTAAACTATCTTGGTACTCATAAAGAGCTAGTATTCAAATCAGCAGACAAAGGGGGAAATTAGTAGTTTTACATTATACCCAGTATCTTAGAATGTATTACTTGGAGAATGAGATGGTATATAAAAAGGTGGAGCTGGAAAGCTATTATAAAGCCTTAGATGATTATCAAAAGCTTCTGAATAAGGGTATTAGATTGAATTATTTCTCTTAGGAGGATGTACAACATATATTTAATAGTGAGGATAGCACTATAGCCCATTTTTTCTGTGTACCTAAAATACATAAAAGTCTATCTACATGTTCCACCAGGACATCCCATTGTGTCGGCCTGTGGATTTTTTATGCATAATATTTCATGTCTATTGCATCAATATTTGTTGAAAAAAGTAGTAACGTTACATTCTTATATTAAGGATTTGTTTGATTTCAAAAGAAAAAAATCAAGGAAATTGTATGGAATGATGAGAAGATTTTTTGGCTATAGATGTAACTAGTTTATATACTAGCATTAAGAATGAATTTGGTCTAGAGGCGGTTCGGCATTTTCTGGGTGATAATACAAGTACACATTTTATATTAGAATTGATATTATCTTGTTTGTAGAATAATATCTTTGAATTTAATAGACAGTTATATAAACAACTAAAAGGAATTGCCATGGGGGCAGCTTTTGCTCCCATGTATGCTAACCTATTCATGGGATACTACGAAAATCAATATATTTACAGAACTGATTTTTATAGAAAGTATGTGAAAAAATATTATAGGTTCATAGATGACCTGATTTTTATTTGTGAAGGAGGTTGAGATAAACTCCCAGAGTTTATTGATAGCTTACATAGGAATAGGTTTGGTATAAGATTTGATGGGCTACAACAAGGGAAGAAATTTAATTACTTGGATGTCACAATAGATGGAATGAAAGATGGGAAAATCAAGACAAAAATACACAGGAAGTTTGAAGAACACGATTATATCTTACCAAAGCAAACAAAGAGGCCCTCACTGAAGGTAATACTGCTCTTTGGAATGATTATATCTTACATGGCAGTAGTTGTCATGCCCCCATACCATAGATTCAATTCCATATGGGGAAATGTAAAGGGTAAAAAGATTATGTAGCGAAATAAAGGATTATGAAGAACAAAGGAATAAAACGGTTAAGATGTTCATTGATATAGGATATGATAGTAATAAAAATAAAGGAAATAGTAAAAAAAGTAAACATCACAAATAGAAGTAATTATTGTGCTAAATCAAGGGAAGATAATAAGATGCACGATAATGTAAATTCAGAGGGTTATATTTTCTTTGTAATGAAGTTCACTGCACTTAGTGAAAAACTGTTGGAGTTAGTAAAATATAGCTGGGATGTCCTAGGGAAAGCTGTATTTTTGGGACACATATTAATATAACAAGATGTTACGATTCTCTTACACAACAGGAAGAAGTATCAAAGATTTTCTGGTACATGGAACATTTATTTTACCCAGCATTTCACAAACCAAAGAATTAAGCCAAAAAGGAACTTTTCCTTGTTGAAAATGTAGAGCATGTTCATATATAGTGAGAACTTTCCCGCATATCAACGGTAAAAAATATCAGGAATCAAGTTTATATAGTTGCACAAGTGAGAGAATAATTTATAGTTTAAGATGCCCATGTAATAAATATTACATAGGTGAAAGTAAAAGAAGCTTCACAGTTAGGTTAAAACAGGATATAAGAGACATCAAAAAGGGCAGTGAATTTAGTCCAGTAGCCACACATTTTTTACAGGAACATGGAGGGGATCTCGAAGGGTTCCAAGCAACTGTGCTGGAACAGCTTATGAATGATAACTTAAAAATAGGCGATGTGAAAAAAAAACTTAGAAAAAAGGAATCTATTTTTATTTTAAAATTCAATACCCTGAGTCCAGCAGGTTTAAATAAAGAAAGTAACTAGATTTTTTTTTATAAAGAATGTTGCTTTAAATGTTTTTAATTGATCAATTATGATGTAATAAGGATGGGTATTTAAAAAACAGTGTGATGGGTGTTTAATGTACTCTGTTAAAGGCTTATATGAGCCGAGGCGCTAGAGCATTTATTCAAGCATTTGTTCGTTTTTTTTCTATTAAATAAGTTTGGTGTTTCATCTGGCCTATGCTCTTGTGGTTTCTGTGATATTTGGACTCTTGGTGGTTGTGAACAAAAGTTTTTATATATAGCCCCAACAGGAGTCCTAGGTTTATCCAGGTGCTCTGAATGAAGAGATAATTTGAATCAGCTATCAAAAATTTTGGGACAATTCTGAGGACTTTTAGCTTGGAAAAATGATGCTTTAACTAGAAATAAATACTGTAATCTTTCAATTATATTCCTTGCACTTTGTATATTATAAGACCTACGAGTTTGTAAAATATAAGTCCCTCCAATAAATAATTTCCTTATCAATTCATCCTTTCAGCTAATCATCCACATGTCAGTCTATATCCTACAAAAATCTCAGGTATTTTCTAGAATGCCCATATATCTATGACCTTTTATAACTCTGCAGAGCATCATCAAGTTCCAATGCTGTGTTCCAGTGGGTTTCCCATAGTCTGTTCTCATGTTCCACATACCCTGAAATATTCCATAATCTTACTGAACACTGCTGGTCTTTTGTTTTCCTACTCATTAAAGCTAACAATTGAGGTAAACCTGTTTTCTTTGTTTAATTGTAGTCACTTCTCTCTTTGATGCAGTTTCACTATAACTGATTATGTCAGCCTGACTTTAAATGTTTCTAGAATCAACAGGACTCCTTCCTGATGTAACAAGATTCCCTTAACATTGCCACCATTAATTATAGCTCTTAAAATGAAATTCCATTTTCCTGAGATGAAACCTGGAAATTATACCTAATATTTTTAAGTATAATTTCTGATTATTACAATTATTTCATTATTTTTTAATGCATGCACATATATATGCACAATTAAAATGAAGTCCAGGTACAGAACACTCCGTAAAGCAATCAGACAGTATTGCATATAGTTAATATGAAAAGAAATACAGGTTGTGGTGAGTGAGTGCTTTTGCCCAAAATTCAAAAGTTTTATGAAAATTCCATTTTTCCGCTACTCAATTTAAATTCCTGATTTTATTATATTTACCAGGAAAATTGAAAATAAGAGAAACCTCTATTCCATATACTTGTCAATACTTCTGAAGCTTGTGCCAACTGACCTGAAGAGATTTCTATTCTTCCATACTCATCTTCTTTACCCATTGCTTGACCAATTAAGTAGTCCAAAGCCCAGTCTGTCTAGGGAGGTTTATACACAAACTCCTCTGCAAGCAAAGTGACAATACTGTAGTCTACTGTGAGCACTGTAACAGTTTCAAACTTATTTTGTCATTAAATATGAGCTTATCAGCAAGAAGTCAGGGTAACTGTCTATCTTTGTTGAGCATACTATTATGTGCCTGTATAGCATAGAATGTTATAGCCTCATACCACCCCATACCTGCATTCCCTTACTATGTACTAGCAATATTTAGTGATAAATGGGGTTCAGATATTAGATTGACAGTACTAGCTAACACAGGATCAGGAGCCACATTAAACCCACTTCTGCATGCCTACTTGGGCATATTATAACATGATAGTCATCTGTCATATTAGCTCCATCTCATTTAAGCTGGACTCATAAACATTTATTAGTAAGAGTTTTCTTGACAGCATTTGAACCTTCATGCCAATGGCCTACCTCCCTTGTGTCTCTGACTACTTGATCTGTGCCCATATGAGGCACTTATGTATTAAAACTGATACTCTTCTCCTGCCTGAGGAAGCACAGCTAACTCTATTTCATCCTTTCCAAGGTTTCAATTGTAAGTACAAAGCAGTGCATATTAATTTAACTTTGAATAGAAATCTTATCTGAGCACCTTTTTTATATTTAGAATCCACCATCTGACTTTTCTTGTGGGTTGTTCCTAAATCTTTGACTTTCCATGTAACAGACCAGCTTTCAAGATAGACTTTCACCTTAAGGATGGTCTACAGGCTTCAAACTTCTTTCCTCCTTATGTATAGAAGGTTAAACAACTTCTAAAAGACAAACACAAGGGAAACCAGACAGAAATGAACAGCCAAATTATAACAACTGTGACACAGTTATGTATTTTCTAATTGATTAACTTGTGATGAGAAACTGTATGTATACACCCCTTGACTACACAATACTAGGAGGGCTAGAGAGGCCTACAAGGGTATAAGGCAAACCCCCTCCCCCTAGAATTTTATATGTACTGGGCCAATAGGGAGAAATCTAAGCAAGGAGACTATAATCATCCAAAGTACCATCGAGATCCATGGGAGACACTGGAAACACTTTTTTGTTGTGTCTTTTGGCTTTTCCCGGTTAGGGGTCACCACAGCGGAACTCTGGTCTGCTAATGACTGGCAGTAGATTTTTGCGTGCCGAGTTGCCGGCCCTGACACACAACCTTCAACGAAGGTACACCCATTCACGCATGTCTCCACACAGAAGGCGCTCTAGCTGAGAATCGAACAAGACAACATCTTACTGTGAGGTGACAGTGCTACTGCAGCACCACCAATGATGGAAAATTATCCTTCCCTAATCAGTTTTCCCCAGAGATCTTAGCTCCCAGCTAGTGCACTTCAGCATGGTATCTATCCAAATAAAAACATAGAAATTAGAACAGATTATAATTATCATCAACATGTCATGCAACTCCACCTAAAGCTAAGGACCATATCTAGTAACAGCCACTGACAGAGAGATCTAGAAAACACACAATGCTGTGATAGTTAACCATATAGTGCATAACCCAACATAAACTAGCTTTGCTTTAATCCTAACACTGTTGAAAACACAATCAAGCTTACACCTTCTTCATTAGTGTTTACTAACCTCGGCCCATATGTGTCAGTACCAAGTGGCTAGATGGCATCCATTCCATTACCGTATCCTTTACCTAGGTATCTGTATTGTACAGTATTAAATCCAAATAACATTTGCATACTATTCATAAATAATATATAGATATGTGCTCCACATTAAGGACAGTGTGAGTGGTACAAACAGATAAAGTGTTGATTACAGAGCAGGTGACCAGTGTTTAACTAGTGGCTTAGGCAGCTGATGATGCTTGTTGTCAGAATGGGTGGGACCATTCTGACAGGGAAGGTTTCAGCCAGCCTCACACATTGACAGTCTCTCTTGCAGGAGGAGCAGTGATATAGAGGGGGTGGCCAGGGGGTGAGCTTGATGCTCACCAAGCCACTGATGTGTGTTGGCCTTCTTAATGAATGTTCAAAAGCATGCACTCACAAAGAGAGGGCTGGGTATTGTGGGCCACAGCAGTGATGCAACTCACTTATTGTACTCACCTGGGCCTGTTGCTATGCTATTCAAATGCTCTTCTTGCAGGGATGCTGTCCAGAGCAGAAAGCACTCTCTACCTGAACAATTCCTCCTGTTGTATAGCTGCTGGTGGAGTTTCCATAGTGGAGGAACAAATGGACACTGTCTGTCTGTCTGGTCAAGGGGATGCTTGATGGTTGCCATGCATAGGGAACAAAAATCACACTGAAAAAATGATGCTGCACATTAGACATTCTAATACCTTCTGCCATAAAAACTCCCTCGTGAATAATTAATAAAAAATAACAGCAAATTAGCATACAGCAGCACATGTGTTAAACACCTCTGGGATCTAAATTAATGTTTCATCACTTGATCATCAGTAACACCTGACACCATAGCATGATGGTGTAGGGAAGGTCTCTCTCCATACATACAGTTATAGTCACATAACATATTTGAGTCCCTGGGTCTTCCCCAAAGCCTTTATTGTTCAAATAATAGAATAACAGCTAGTGCAAATGTCCTTCTGGAAGACAGTAATAATGTTAGGCAAATGTTCATGGGAACAGTAAGATGCCTAAAAAGATACACCTTTAAGCAGACACAATTAAAAGTTCTTGCCACCATTTCAAGCACTTTATAGTGCTTGCACCCCACATTTAACAGTACATGATAACCTTGTTGTGCACTTGTGTCTACTCATCCAGTCATCAAGACTAGCTTTAAAGATACCCAAGTTGCACTGAATTTAGTGTAACATTTTCCTTGTTTACTTGTTGGTGTACATTTAGGTTCATTGTGTGAGTGTTTGCAGGGCCACTGGTTTTGTGAAGAAACAGAGGGGGTCAAATAGGACTGTGTCTTTCATTGGTTGAAAAGCAAGACACGGGTCACCTTGGAGCAGCCAGTAAGCCGTTAAGTATAAGGAGAGCTGTGCTCACCAGATGCAATGTTTGAAGAATTTAGGGAATTTCATCTTCTCAGTTAGAAAGCTTTGGGGCCATCTCATTAAAAAACATGCTTGGACTTGTACATATCAAAGGTGGCACTGTATTTTATGATGGGTCTGATAATTGAAAAATACAGTGTTCATAGGTTCCTAGGTGATTACTAGGCTAACGGCTTAAGAGACCTTACAAGCCTAGACACTATTACCCAATTTTTACCTGATTTATGACCCTTAAGGGCTTGAAATGACTTAGGTTTATGCCTATGCCATTGAGTACTTTGCAGACTGCCCCTGTCCATAAGGGTATGGGCACCACCCCAGGAGTGAATTTATGATTCCCCATCCATTGATCCAAACTACTTTGGAAGAGGGTCAGGAAACAGCTGTGCTTTATGTGAATAGGAAAACTTTTCCAGAGACAGAGTAATATCTGAGACACATCTGTCTCTCTTGCATGTTTTCTTCATGTCACAGACCAGGTTGAGTTCCCTAGATAGGATAACCCTTGTGCACTTTGTCTTGTGAATGTTTAACAGTTCCATCAGGGCTGGATCTGAATGCCTTGTAGGTTAGGCATAGATCACCCCTTAATAGATTAGTTCCCAAAAACCCCTGACCCTATGTAAATTGAGTTAAGAGCTTGCAACTTCTTGCGAGATCACAGTAGTCAGTAAAATTGTTTTCCATGTTATGAACCTTGATTCAGCCAAGTTAGCTGGCTCAAACGGAGCAAGTGTTAGCTTCTCTAATAAAAAATTAAGATCCCAAGGAGGGGCCACCAGTTTACTTGGAGGCCTCTTGTAAAAATATTCACCTTCAAAAACATTTCAACATGAGACTGCATTGACAGTGGAGGATCCAAGGGCAGCCTTTCTGAAATGGCTAATAAATGAACCTTGATAGAGGAATATGAAAGGCAATAGGCAAATATTGTAAAACCAGAGAGCAATTAGTCCTGAATGGGTGCTGGTTGTGTTGTGGCAACAACTAAAAAATCTTTTCCATTTCCTAATATGTGATTTGCTAGTAGCAAGCTTTCTTGCCTCCATCAGTACCTGCTGTGTATCCTCAGTAAGCAGTTGCCTAAAAGGATATTAAGACCTTTTCATCCAGGCAGTCAAATTAAGTTGATTCATATTGAGATGTATCAAACACCCCTGTTCTTGTATGAGTAGATCGAGTCAATGGGGAAGCTTGTCCCGGCCATTTCCTAAAGAAAGGAGAATCACAGTTGCCGTGGCCATAATGTTCTTTTTGTGTCTCCTTCCTTCTGAATCTTCAGAATTATCCTGGCTATCAGTGGAAAGGGTGGACAATCATAGAGGAACATTTGTGTCCAAGGAAAAGAAAAGGTATCCATCTTCCAGGCCTTATTGCATGGTGTCCTAGAAAACAATCTTTCCAGTTGATTGTTCAGAGAGGAAGCAAAGAGGTCAACTTGAAGAACTCCACACAGATGGATCAAATCTTAGAAGACCCCCCCCCCAATCTATTTTCCAGTCATGAGGGTTTGCCCTGGTCCTGTTCAGCTTGTCTGCACACAATTTTGCTCTGCCACAATGTAGGATGCTTGTAGAGTGAGACTGTGCTGTGAAACTATATTCCAAATTACTATGGCTAGTTTGCAAAAGGGGTAATACTTTGCTCCCCCCCTCATGCATGTCTGTGGTATTGTGTGTAACAAAGTGAAGAGGTCTTGATGACCAAAGAAGATTCAAGAGAGTTAACTGACTTGATCATGGCAAGCATGTCTTTGATATTTATGTGTTTGCATCTGTCCTTGGTGTTCCACACACTCTACAAGGTTATCCCTCCTGAAAGTGAAACTTGGTTGAAAAGACATGTGATACAAATCTTTTATGTCTAGTATTACCAGGAAACTTGAAAGAGGAAGAAAAAGTGACCGGTTATGAAGTGACATTATTTTTAATTTGGGCACTGTTACAAACAGGTTTAGGAAAGAAATATCCAGAACTGGTCTCCAAGCACCAAGCATTTTCTTTTTTTTTTTTTTTTTTGGCATCAAGAATATCCTTGAACAAAAACCCTTCTCCACCTGGGAAGTAAGAAATGGTTCTATCACTCCTTGGGACAGCATGTGATGAAGAACTAGTGGAAACAAAGGAGTCTGATCTGGAGGATTAGAAATCATCCTGTGTAAAGAAGACGTTTTCTCCCACTACCATATATAACCTTGAAGAATAATCGTCAGAACCCATTTGTCTGAAACTATCTGATTCCAAGGAGAAAAATGGAAATTGAGACTTTCTGGAAGAAAAAAAGGGTCAGGATTGAAGGGGGTCACAAGGTCTCTTGGATATTTATTCAGACTTGTAAGACTGCTCTTGGTTTGGGGAGATACAAGGTTTTTTCTTGTAACCTCTTGCCACTTCTTCTTATATATTTGTTTACATGTATTTTGTTGAGACTGTTCATTCTGCTTTTGGAAAAAATCAAATGAGGAGTTAGAGGAAAGGAGGGCAGAGAAATATTACAGATTCCCTAGATCAGCTTATCCCTTTCATTACATTTTTTGATCACCTCTGTAGTAGAGTGGCCAAAAACTGAATCTGTTTCCAAAGGTGAATTTAAAATCTCATTTTTGTCATCATCTGAGAGGTTCTCATAATGCAGCCGTTCAAACAGAGTCATCTACACTGCAAACAATGAGCAGTGACCTATGCAATAAAAGAAACTAAATTAAAACAACGAAAAAAAAAAAAAAAAACTAGAAGAAACTAAATTATTTAAACCATATTTTTACTTTCTAGAAAAAACTGCAGATAAAATATTCCTCATACTTTTACAACTATTCAGAACAAAGTTTAACATACGAACCTGACAATTCAAAATCCTGAAAAATCAAAGTTGCAGAAGTATACACTTTTTCCCCATAGTTAAGAATTTCCCCATTATTATCAGAAAGAGTAGGACTGGACTTATGTATTATTCCATACTATGTGTTTAGCAGCAGTGGGATCACCTAAAGCTACAGCTGTTGGGTCAGATTTGGGAATAGCACATAAAACTTAAAACACAGAGGAACTTTATACATAATATTTGCCTTTTTAAGGACAGCTGTCTGACTATCAGGAAAATTGCAGGCAGCAACTCACACATCCTCCAAAGCAGACAGAATAGGAGAAATGGGTGTAGGTTCCAGAAAGTCCTTCTGTAACAACTCATAGTATTTCCTGCGAGACTGAGAAACCTCAGTGTTCTCCCAGTGAAAACTCTGGCACAGTCTAGCAATAATCTCTGAGAAACAGAACCCCCTACAGGGGAGTCAGAAACTGAGTGCTACTCTGAGCCTGGATCAGAAATCTGAGGAGAAAACCATATATCTGTCCCTTCATCCTCCTTTCCAGATTCAGAATCTTGAATATCCTCAGAAAAAGAGGTATCTTGTTTAAGGAAATCTGAAGAGGATTAGATATTTTATTATCTTTTCTGTTTCTTCTTTTCAAGAACATGGGGACAACAGTGTTACTAATGGAAGCAGCAGTAACAGCTTCCATAAGGATGTGCACAGCATTTGACACAACAGGGAAGCCTTCACTCTAACGTTTCCCAGGACTGACAAGAGGGGCTGTTCCTTACCCCCTGAAGGGACTACAAAAGCCACAGAGGATATGGTTAATCCCCAGTCCATAACAGCTATAGGTACTACACCAGAGGGACCTAGGGTAAAACATGCATGGTTTGAGGTACAACAAACGGCCAAAGCAGAGTCACCCACCTGCAGCTGAGGCAAATTGTTAGCCTGCTGTACTGACAAGGCTGCTTGCAACTTTTTCTTTTTTGTGGCTGAAAGAAGAACCGACTGTGAGATGATAGTTTATTACATGATCAAGCAGAAAATAATGTTTCCTTCCTGGTGAAGACAAGCAGCAAATGCCAGTAAAAATACAAGTCTTTAAGAGTCACTTTTTCCAAAGAAAAACACAGTTCAAAGCACTTTAATTACTTTGCTAGTCCCTAAAAATAAAATAATCACAATGTCTTCACAGAAGAAAGGGTTTTCAGTTACTTTACATAATGTTTAAACTGACCGAAAAAAAATGCTCTTATTTAAAAGTTCAATAGAGTCTACTGACAGTCCATTAAAACACAAAACCCCTAACTTTAAAATAATTTTCCTGAAGAGAAAAATGATAAAACACACAAATATTTGGAAAATGAAAAGTTCACCCAAAGGTAACTTACCTGCCAGTAAAGGAACAGCCCCAAGTTAACTGTAAATCCTTGAAAGCCTTAGAGGAGCATACTCCTTGACAGCAGTAGCTCTGAAGGGCTTGGCACCCCAGTCAGCTCTGCTTGATCTGCCTGAAAGTGAGTGAGTGGAAAATCCCCAAAGCTTTGGAAGCTGGCCAGCTGTTATATCTCTGGCAGGATATAACCCTATATAGCTAAGGCTACTACAGCATTGATCAATATGATGAACATCTTGTGTTGATAAATCCTTGTTTTTTGACTATAATGTGACAAATGTCAGGAAATCCTTTTTAGTATTTCTAATTGCCAAATGAATATCATCAAACTCTAAAGAGGTAAATATTTTGCTTATACTCGGAATTGATCAAACCAGTTATATAGTAAAACACCTCCTTCTTAACGTATCTCACTAAGCATACAACCTTATTTATTTATTTATTGACATTTGTTAACCGAGTTTGTCCAACTGAGCTTGTGGCCAATTTTCAGTGGAGACCCTAGGAGAAAAGCTCCAGTAGTACATTTTAAACAAGTACAATTTTAAACAATATTGATATAAAAGCAGTTATAGTAAAAAGATTCACATATATTGGGCTACATGCATAAAGTTAAAGTTGCATTAAAAAGAAGCTAAGTAACAATTTTACATTGATATAGTTCAATAGGTCAACAATAAAAATGTTTTGTTTGTATAAAATTATGCAAATGCATAGTAGACACATTGGAGAGAGAGGTGTAACGAGGTACTAAGTATGGTCCTTTTGAGGGTACATAAAGGGAAGGAAAACTAGGTAGGGTCATGGAAAAGGCAGGTTCTAGAATTGAGAAAATAAGCTTTTAGTTCATTTTTGAAGTGTGAGGTGTGGGAGATTGAACGTAAGTCAAGGGGAAGTTTGTTCCCATATACCAAAGATCCCTAACAAAAAAAAAAAAATCCCTCAGCTGTCAAGAGATGGTAGAAGCTATACCACTTTATTCAGTGTTATAAAACTTTAGGAGAGAGATTTTTTTCTTGCTTAATTTTCCATTAGAGACCAGGTTGTCCTGGACCTCCTGTCTCTCAACAAGTCCAATGGCTTCACCAGTACTAGATCCAGGAACTTCCACTTTCACCAACAGATACATAAAACATGGAAGAGGGCATGCTTGTAAGTCAGAGCTTCCCAAATCTATGGAATAAACTTTCCCTACATGTCAAGCAATCTGATTTTCCTATTCCCTTTAAACATAACTGAGATGACTGGAAAAGTATCCACAAACTTACCCCAGGATTGACTGGTATGGCTGCCAAGGAGAAATATGGTTCAGCCTGAGGGCGGATACTGGCAAAGTGTAAACTGTTTGTTTGAAATATCTATGAATCACAGATTCTCCTGAAGGGTGGTGGGTGAACAGACCCACTCAGGAAACAGTAGTTCAACTTTCCAATTTCTTGCTGAATGGGAGGGAAGTTGGCATAATGGTTAAAGTGTTTACCTTGTAAATGCAAGGTGCAAAGTTTGATCCCCACATGGGGTAATTGGCTAAGCTTAAAATGACCCACAAGGGCAGTTAGCCTAATACTAACCTACGAAAATGTACCAAATCATAGGGTTTTCATAAGTTCATGGGTGTTTGGGCGACCACGGTGGTGCAGCGGTTAGCATTGCCACCTCACAGCAAGAGGTTCTCTGGTTTGATCCTTGGTTGGAGTGCCTTCTGTGCGGAGTCTGCATGTCCTCCCTGTGGTTGTGTGGGTTTTCTCTGGGTGCTCCAGTTTCCTCCCACATCCCAAAGACATGCTGTAGGTGGATTGGACACTCTAAACTGGCCCTAGGTGTGACAATGTGCATGTGTGTGCCTTCTGTGGAAGGCTGGGTGCCGGGCTAGCAACTCAACACTGTAAAACTCCACTGCCAATCATGAGCAGACAGGTGATCCACTGTGGTGACCCCTAACCGGGAAAAGTCAAAAGAAGAAGAAGAAGATAGGTTCATGGGTGTTTACTAGGCTAACAACCACAAGGGCCTTTTTAAGCCTAGCCATGCATCCCAAATCTTTGACAAGTTCTGATACCCTTGATAATTGTAAGCATAGGCCTGGGAGATTAACCAATTACAGGTTTCCTGTGCTAATTCGACACATAGGTGCCAAACCCAAAGCAGGGAAGAATTTCCAGTTTCCTATCCAATTGTCCAAGCTGCACTTGAATTGGGTTATGGAGGAATTCTGCTTCACATGGATGGGGAGCCTGTTCCATAAATGTTGTATTCTCTGGGATACATACCTATCTCTCCAGCAGGTCCTATTTATATCACAGACAAGGTTAAGTCTTTAGAATGGGTACTTCTGGTGCTGTTTGTTTTATGGATGTGCGGGAGGTCCATCAGAGTAAGGCTTGACAATACCCTGTATGCTAAGCATAGATCTCCCCTTAAAAGCCTGTAGGAGACAGAATACAGGGCTAGGGCATTGAGGCGATCTGCAAAGGACATTTTACTTGCACCCTGTATTCTTTTAGTGAGGAATCTCTGTGGATGTTCCAGTTGTTGGATGTGCCTGGTTAGGTACATACTAAAGGGGACATTGTACTCAATGATAGGTCTGATGAATGTCGAATACAGTGGAACAATGATTTCCTTGAACTTAGATGCCATACCTTGTCAATAAGTTGCACACCATAAAAGGATTTCTTTACCACAGTAGACACATGATGGTCAAAGGCTAGATTACTATGTGTGTCCCTAAGTCTCTGACTATTGGGTCAACTCTAAGGGATGTGCTGTCAGTATAATAGTTAGCAGGGATGGATGACTTCCCAAAGGATACTATTATGCATTTCTTGGCATTTTGTTTTAGTCCATGGCTCTGACACCAGTTGTTTGTCTGTGTCAGCCCCTCCTGGAGAACATTTGTGTCAGTGTGATATTCAATGACAGCTCCTAATTTGCAATCATCTGCAAATTTAGTCAGCCAGAGACCACTGACCATCACGCTGTCTGCTAGAGAGGGATTATCCAAGACCATCCTATCAGAACAAGTCTTCTCCATCATAAACCCACTGGAAGCATTTCAAATGGTGGAATCCATTTCAATCAAAAGTGGATTCACTGAAAAAATATACCAAAATAACTTTCAATCACATTCAGGAGGTATATTTATTTTTTCAGTGGGAAAAGTCCCCTAAAACCCCGTATCAGGGGATACCCCACACTTCCCCCCCAAACATACATACACATTCTCATGGGCTCACAACACTAGAGAAGAGAAAACTCAACTTTCACATTTTTTTTTATTAATTTTTTTAGATAACATATTCATTGGCTTCCAAACCATCTCTACCTAATTTCAATCTGAAAAATGTGGCTTTATCTTTTAAGAATAAAAACTTGACCGGAGGAAAAACAGCCCCACACCACACTATGTGAAGTGGCAGAAAGTACAGTTGTGTAAAATTTTACCATAACAGTAGATGTCCTTCTCTTCACTGTTGCAGCACTTTTCACAAAAGGATCTCCCACCATGGACAGCCCAGACCTGACCAGCACACCTAAGATCCATTTATTTTAAATCTTAAAGATATTCTCTTGGAAATTATGTGATTCAGCTAGAAGAATTTGCTGACTATGGTGAAAACATGATGATTGAATGACAGAGAGGAATCAACATGAGTACGCAGGTTTCATATGAACATATCTGCCAAGAGCAGACCTCCCTTGTAACATATGAGGGAGATGAGAGCAGCTTTTTTTGTGAAATGGTATTACACTGTACTTTTTTGCATCAAAATGCAACTGAAGGCAGACATTTTTAGACTGACATAATGGGATAAAGAATTTTAAAATCCTTAGTAGCATGTGAGAGTAAGTCCTGGCTTTGTTTAGGCTTCATTGAAACAGTACATGCTGTGATTGACAGGGATCACATGCAGGTTCATAGGTTGGTACTAGGCTATTAGCCCTAGGGCCTATACAAGCCTAACCATAACAATTCCCTGGATATTTCTTCCCACAATATTTACTTCCCTGGACCCCTGTCTAGCAGGGCAACTGACATGATCCCTGGGGTGAATTTCCTATCTTCTATCCAATCATCAAGGTTCCTTTTGAAGAGGGCCAAGGAGGTGCTCTGCTTGACATGTATGGGCAGTCTATTCCAGAGTATGGGGAGTCTCTGGGTCAGGAACCTATCCCTCCCAGCATGTTTTGTTCATTGTGATGATAAGGTTTAGATCCCTGGGGCGTGTGGCTCTGAGGGATTGGGATTTCTTTAAGTGGAGCATGTCCAACAGCTCAGGGTTTGACATGGCCTTGTATGTTAAGCAGAGATCGCCTCTGAGTAGATGATATGCCACAGAGTATAGCTGGAGTTTTTTTTAGATGGTCAGCATAGGGCATCTGCTTTAGGCCTGTGATTCTTTTAGTGAGGTATTTCTGCAGCCTTTCCAGTTGTTGCAAATGTCTTGAGAGGTACATACCAAATGGGGCGTTGTATTCTATAATGGGTCTAAAGATGGATGAGTACAGTGCGACAATGACCTCCTTTTTCCTGGATGAAAAGCCCTTAGTGATGAGGTGTGCCACATAGAAGGATTTCCTGTCTGTTGTGGTGATGTGGTTATCGAAGGTGAGACCACTGTCCACCTGTGTCCCTAAGTCTCTCATCACACTTTTGGTGTTTAGTGTACTGCCACCTGTGTGGTAATTCATGGGTACATGGTTTTTCCCAAAGGGGATAACTATACATTTCTTGGTATTAAGCTTGAGCCCATGGCTCTGGCACCAAGCATCTGTTTCTGTAAGGCCCTTGTGTAGAATATCCACATCATTTGGGGATTCAATAATGGCTCCCAGTTTGCAGTCATCTGCAAACTTTGTTAGGCAGAGTCCCTTAGTGTTGACCTGTACTTCAGAGAAGTAGATGCCAAACAAGAGCTGTCCCAGGACTGAACCCTGAGGTGCTCCACTTGCCACTTGTCTGGAGCTGGATTTGGAGTTGGCTACTTTTACAGTCTGGGTTTTGTCAGTAAGCCAGTTGGAAACCCGAGTGACGTAGGGATTTATGCCAAGCTTAGTAAGTTTATCTATGATTCCAGAGTGGGGGTGGTGTCGAAGGCTTTGGCAAGGTCCAGATAGGCTGTGTGGACTGCCTTACCCTTGTCCACAGCTCTGGAGACTGTTTCTAAGAAGTCAATCAGGTTCAGGAGATAAGACCGGCACTTCACAAACCCAAACTGGGTGGGGTCCAGTGTTTGAAGGTTGCCAATGTCTTTGTTTATAAGTTCCATGATAATGCATTCCATACCCTTGTAGATCAGGCTCATCAGAGTGATGGGATGATAGTTCCCGGGATCCAAGGTGGGATAACTGTAGCTGTGCGCCACTCAGTGAGCACAGAGCCTGAGATGAGGCTATGATTAAGTATGACACTTTGGTGAGGTGCCAGTTCATTTTGTAGTTCATGTAGTACACAGCCCAGGATGTCATCTGGTCCCATGGATGCTGTATTCTTATCTTTGGAGAGTGCGGTTTCTACCTGTGTGGTCATGATTACTGGAATTTGGAAATCTTTTGGTATTGAGATGGGCCCCTTAGTGGGTGAGAGGGGGGTGAAGTTGGCACTAAATCGATCTGCCAGGATATTGGCAATATCCTTGGGATCAGTATATTTAATGCCATCCTGTTGTAGCTCAGAGCAGATCTAAGCATTGCCATTTAGATTCTTGACATAACTATAGAATGCCTTGTGGTCGTCTTTGGAAACTTTGGCAATTTTATTTTTGTAACTAGCTTTTGAGGATTTTATGAGGGATCTCTGCTTCTTACTGAGGCTGGTGAAGGAGTTTTTTGCATGCTGATATTTTCCTCTTTTCTGCAACAATTTCTTCCTTTCGTTGTAAAGTTTGTTTATGGCAGGGGACCACCAGATTGGCTTCCTTTTTTTGGAGAAGAGCATCTTGGTTCTATTTGGCATGGCATGATTCATGCACGAGTGGATGTGCTCATACAGTGCCTTAGTGTAGGATTCAGCAGTCAAACTTTCAAATCCCGTCTGCATGGGTGTCATGAAGTTCATCACTTCTGACTTGAGTAGCATGAAGTTGGCTTTGTAGAAGTTTTTTAAGGAGGTTTCCTTACTGGGGGGGTGAGGGTGGGATGTGGATGTCAAGGGTGATTTACTTATGGTCAGACCTGACCAATGAGGGGGTGACCACTGTTGTGGAGCATCTATCTCCCATGTTGGTAATGACCAGGTCTAGGATATTGAAGCCCCTGGTAGGACAATGGATTAGTTGATCCAGGACGTTGGAATTTATGAATTCCAAGAACCATTGGGAAAAGGTGTTGGTACCCGAGTAGTTTCCCAGTTAATGGCAAGGTAGCTGAACTCACCCAGTATTAGGGTGTTTGGTTGTATCTTAATATTTTCCAGTATGTTTAAAAAGGTGTAGTGAGAATCTTGGAGCATGGTAGGGGAAATGTAGCAAGCTACAGTTTGGATTGCAGTCTTACCTAGTGTTAGTTGCACCTGGAGAATTTCAGATGCATTGAGTTGGGCAACTAGCCTGGAGGTGTGAATATCTTTGCTGAATATGGACACTCCTCCACCTTTAGTGTTTTGGTCCTTGGTTTGCTGGCCGAAAAGTGTGGTAAGAGTTGTAGCCGGGTATTGCAGGGGTGCTCTCTGGAGCCTTGAACCAGGTCTCAGTTACTGCACAGATATCGATGTTCTCCATTTTTAGGAGTGCCTCAAGAGAGTGCATTTTGAGCTTTAGACTTCTAGCATTGAGTAGCATTACCTTCAGATTTTGCATGCTTGTATCGGTTATGGTGGTGGCTTTGTCCTTTGAACCTTGCCTAAAAAAGGCACTATAGGGATGGCAAGAGCTTTAGTCAGTAACCTGAATCCCAGGGGTGACAGGTGCAGACCATCTCTGGCAAAGCATTGTGGTTTGTCGATCATGTCTTCCCAGGCAGACAGATACTGACACCAGAAGCTTAGCCAATTGTTGAAGTCAAATCATTCTGGGCAAAGGCAGGATGCTACTCAGGGCTAGGGTCATACCTGCCTGGGCCACATGATCCGAGAGCTCTTCCATGTCTCTTTTCATGTAGTCCAGAGAGGTAAGTCTCAAGTCATTCACTCCAACATGGACAATGACAGAATCGTGTTTATACTTGTTGTGGAGTGACTTGAGTGCATGCGTTATGTGGCGGATCCTGGCACCCAACAGGCAGCTGACTGTAATTTTCTCCTTGTTCAGCCTGGTGAGTGGGACATCAGTGTGCCTGACTATAGAGTCACCTATGACTAAAGTGTTGGGTAGATTGTCTTGCCTTAGGGGCTGTTGTTGGGTGGCACACTGGTGCTGTGAGCTATCTGTCACTTTGGTTGTGTCTGATGTTTGTTTGCATTTCAGCTTCGGAAGTCCTTGTTGCTTGGGCAGGTTAATGTTAAGGGCCTCTGCATATGTGAGTTTAGTGTTGCTATGTGTGGGTGTTGATGGTGTGGGTTTTGAAGGGCTATGTGTTGCTTGAGGTGTAGTGCAGGTGTTACCCTTCTCCTCTTGACTATCTAGCATCATCTTGGCTGGAGAGAGCTTTGTTTCCAGTTTGGTTATGTAAGTGCATCTCTCGCAAGTTGTAATGTTGAGTGGTAGGAGGAGAGGGCTGTCTGTGTACATGAAGCAGTTGCCGCATTGCCCCAGTATGCCCAGATTCACCAGGTGGACAGGAGAAATCACCGGAAGCTGACCCTTGGACATTGTTTAGGTGCTTTTTTTGTAAAGTACAAGAGCTGTTTTCCCTTACTTTTGCAAGGTACTTTGAAATTATAGGCTGTTTAGTGCCTATGATTAATTTCTCCTTATTGACAAGGAGAGTTGAGTGATTGTATCAGTTTCAGGCTTGCTAGTGCTTTCCAACAGGTTCTAGAGCAAATGCTAGTCACAGGGGTTCAGATTTTAGTGCTACTACTGAGGAACCAGCTAGTTCTAAGGGAAAAATTGAAGAGCAGACTTTCTGGCACCTGGAATAGTTTAACCATAGTCCCGCGGTGCTGCATGATGCGAAAAATGTGTAAACGCACACATTTTTAAGCCAGAAAGTTGAAAGGGATAGAAATCAGACCAAAAAGGCTAATAAAATTACAATTTCAGAGCTGGAAAATACTCCTCTAGTGTTAGATAGGCAGTAGAATGCTCACCACTCTCACTGGTAAGCAGTAGGACTTCCCCCTACCCAGCAAGGTCTGGATAGCTCTGAACACAGAAAATGAAGTCCTGAGACAAGCAAAGCCTGGGATCTGGACTATACTGGGTAGGAAAGGTGGGAAACGAGCAAACAAGATAGTATTTTTTTTGTTTAAAACAGGCTAAACAATGCAATAATACAGTAAATAAACACAGAAAAGGCTAACACACTTGAGTGCGTAGTCCTAAACAGTAAATGCAATTAAAACACTACAAAATTAGCAATTTAAAACTTTTTAAATGAAGCAAGGCAAGTGCACTACTGAAAAACGATTAAAGAGGTAGTAATACAGTAGAATAAGTAGCTAGTCTACATATACAGATAAGTCTCTATATATACAGAAAAGCAGCTAAAACACACAAACAATTCAGATGCAGTGCAGCCTAGAGCACTTGAGTTGTAGCAATATTAAGGCCAATACAGTTTTAAAAAATACACTAAAATATACTCTATATTTCCAAAATGTTTGAGAAGCACAGTCAGAACACAAGGAGATTCAGGCGATTTTTTTTTATTTTAAAGAAAGGGAGAAAGGAGGAACAGAAGGCTAATGACACTAGACTGGGAGGAGTGTCCCAGATCAAATTTACAGTAGGGGTGGGCAACTGCAAAGCCACCAAGTATAACAATAAGACACCAACAAGGAGTTGTTCTTTTATCCAAAGAGATAATAGACATGCAGTCCTAGCCTCTACCAATGACACACATTCTACTACAGGCTGTCAAAACTGAAATCATGCACTGAGTTAAGCAGTATGCATTGAGCAAGACTCTGGCCAAAGAAAAGTGCATGCAGGCTGATAAATATAGAGTTGCCACAACATTCCTGAGTCTTTTGTCATGATCCTTTTGGAATACTGACAACTGTTACAACTATATGTATAACATGATACACAATAAAGTAAAATCCAGTGGCTCCAGTTCCTTTAGATATTTTTAATTGTAGATCATAGGATCATAGGAAGTTACTAGGCTATTGACCCTGAGGCCCTTACAAGGCTAGCCAAGAATTTAGCCCATGTTCCAACAAGTCAGCACCCTATGCCACTGTCCAGCAGGGACACAGGTGGTATCCCAGGGGTGTATTTTCTGTTTCCCATCCAGTTATCCAGGTTGCGGTTAAAAAGGGTTAATGAGGTACTCTGCTTTATGTGGAGAGGGAGTCTAGTCCACAAAAGGGGGTCTCTCTGGGACACAAACCTGTCCCACCAACAAGTTCTACTGATGTCACAGACAAGGTTGAGGTTGCACATGTGGGTTACTCGAGTAAAGCTTGACTTGTGGATATGCAGCAGTCCCATCAGGGTGGGGTCTGAAATTGCTTTGTATGCCAGACAGAGGTCTCCTCTGAGGAGTCTGTAGGAACCTGAGTGGAGGGACAGGTCTTTTAGCTTATCTGTGCAGTGTAGATGTTTGAGGCCCTGGATTCTCTGGGTGAGGAATCTCTGCAGTCTCTCCAGCTGCTGCATGTGCTTTGTGAGGTACATATCAAGAGGGGCATTGTGCTCAATAATGGGTCTTATAAGGGAAGACTACAGGGATGTTATGACCACCTTGTCCCTGGATGAGATACCTTTACTAATGAGGTGGGCCATGTAGAAAGCTTTCCGTACAATGGAGGGAATATGGTGGTCAAACTTCAGTTTGCTATCAACCTGTGTGCCTAAGTCCCTGACGACTGATTGTGTGCTTAGGACCTTATTATCAATGTGATAATTTGTGGGGATGTCACTGTCCCCAAAAGGGATGATGATGCATTTTTTTGGCAATCAGTTTGAGGCCATGTTTCTGGCACCAGTCATTTGTTTGGGTGAGACCCTCTTGGAGGATGTCCACATCACTAGGGGAATTGATGACAGCACCCAGCTTGCAGTCATCTGCAAACTTGGTCAGCTATAGCCCACTAGATTTGGCCTGGACCTCTGAGAAGTATATCCCAAACAGCAGAGGCCCCATAACCAATCCCTGGGGTACACTGCTTGTTACAGATCTACTACTTGAGATGGCTTCCCCTAATTTGACTAGATGGGTTTTATCAGTGAGCCAGTTTCCTACCCATCTGGTAACATATGGATTGATGTCTAGTTGAGAGAGTTTATCTATCATACCTGAGTTTGGAATAGTATCAAAGGCTTTGGCTAGGTCAAGGTAGACAGTGTGCACCATCTTCTCCTCATCTATGGCCTTGGTGACTGTCTCAAAGAAGTCTACCAAATTTAAACAGGTGTGACCTCCCCTTGACAAAACCAAACTGTGTGGGATCAAGTGTCTGGAGGTTGCCAGTTTCCTTGTTATTGAGGTCCATAATAATCCACTCCATGGCCTTGTAGATCATGCTAGTTAGGCTGATGGGTGTATAATTCTCTGGATTGGTGGACACTCCACCTTTGTGCAAAGGGATGACAGTGTCTGTCCTCTACTCAGCTGGGATGAAGCTGGTACTCAGACTTTAGTTGAATAGGGTGCTTAATGGTGCTGCAAGTTCCTGCCTGAGTTCATGTAGAATGCAACGTGGGATGTTATTGGGTCCCATGGGGGCTGTATTTTTTGCCTTTGAGAGGGCAGGGATGATTTGCTCCCTAGAAATAAGGGGAAGGAGGAGGTACTGGGGATGTCCTGTTTTACTGATGGGGGGGAACAGAGGAGTGATGTTTTCACTGAACATGTCTGCCAGCAGGTTGGATATATCTACAGTGTTTGTGTAGGTGGTTTCCTTGACCAACAGTTCTGAGCAGATCTGGGTGCTTCCCTTGAGATTGCAGACATATATGAAGAAGACCTTATGATTGTCTTTGGTAGATTTGGCCAATTTGGACTCAGAGTTTGCCTTGGTGGATTTCACTAGTGTCCTAATTTGCTTGTTCAGGCTAAGGAGAGATTGCTTCCAATTAGGCACCTGTTCCATCTTGATCCTGGGACAACAATTTTTTTCCTTTTATTATAGAGTTTATTTATTGTAGATGTCCACCAGACAGGTTTACTCTTCCTTGAGGAGGAGGATTTCATCCATTTGGTATTCCCGATTCCATGCAGCTATGTAAATGCTCATATAGTACTTTGGTGTAGGTTTGGACATATGTGCCAGTTCCCATGGAGGGGGCTGTGAAGCTGTTTATACCTTCTCTTAGGAGGTTGTAATCAGCTTTGGAGAAGTTTTTCTGTTTGAACCTAGCTTTGGGGGGGGGGGGAGTCAGGGGAGATGGTGACCTCGAAAGTAACTGCTTTGTAGTCAGATCTTACTAGGGATGATGACACTGTAGGGATGCTGCAGTGGTTACTCATGTTGGTTAATACCAAGTCAAAGATATTTTCACCTCTTGTGGGAGTGTCAACCAACTAGTCCAAGGCATTTGCATTGACGAAATCAAGGAATCTCTGGGAATTTGCATTTTGGCATGGTTATTTCTTCCAATCTATGGTTGGATGGTTAAAGTTGCTCAGCATCAGGATAAAGGGTTGAATCTTAATAGATTTGAAGAAGTCCACATAGGTGGAGTGGGCATCTTGAGTCAAATTTGGAGGCCTATAGTGAGTTATGATTTGAATAAGGGTCTTGACAATTGCTAACTGCACCTGGAATGTTTCCTGTGCATCATACTGTTTGACCAGCCTAGAGGTGTGTATGTCTTTTATATATATTGCAACTCTACCTCCTTTTGTTTTGCGGGTTGGAATGAATGATAGGATGAGTAACCTGGGATGGCTTGGATGCTCTCCGTAACTCTGAGCAGGTTTCTGTGACTGCACAAATGTCAGCTTCTTCCAGGGTTAAGAATGCTTGCAATGAGTGCATTTTTATGTTCAGACTCCTAGCATTTAGCAGCATAACCTTTAATTTACATTTTGATGGAATTTTCATGTTTGTAATTTTGACCTCATGGCATTGCCTAAAAAAGGGAATATGGGGAGGCAAGATCCTTTGCCAGGAACTTAAAGCCAAAGAGAGAGAGATGCAGACCATCTCTGGCAAAACATTATGGTTTGTCAGTCATGTCATCCCAGGTTGTCAGGTACTGGATCCCCTTGGAATGACACCAGAAACTAAGCCAATTGTTAAAGTCAATAATTTTCTGTTGGTATTTAGGCATCATTCTGGGTGATGGTAGAATGCTGCTTAGGGCTAGGAACATACCTGCCTTGAACACATTCAGCAAGCTCGATCGTGTCTCTTTTCATAAAGTCCAGGGAGGTACATCTCAAGTCATTCACTCCAACATGGACTATGACAGAGTTATAACAGTACATGTTGAGAGACTTGAGTACATTGGTGATATGGCAGATTCTGGCACTCGACAAACAATTAACCATGACTTTCTCCTTATCCAGCCTGGTGAGGGGCATATATGTGTGTCTCACAATGGAGTCTCCTATAACTAATATGTTGGGTTTATGTTTCGGCCTTATTGGCTGTGAGACACAGGTATGTGGACTATGTGTGGTATGTGGTGGGCAGTGGAGATTACATGTGTTTATGCCTATAATTGCAGATCTGGAATAGCAAAGTGTAATACTTGCATACAAAATTATACATCCGTCTGTAGAACTTGTAAAGGTTCATATTGCTTAGATGTGGGTAACCAAACAAGTTAGTCTTGGCTGTCACTTGTATAGAGTTGAGACTCTGGCTATTTTAAGGTTAATACTTTTTTATTGACAGACTCTGTCCATAAAGGACATGGGGAATAGACGGGGAGGGGTAAATGTATGTTGTCTCATCCAGTTGTCAATGGTCTGTTTGAACAGGGTTAAGAATGAACTCTGTTTTACATGGATGGAGAGCCTATTTCATAGTACAGGGATCCTTTGGGACACATACCTGTCTCTCCAGCATGTTCTTTTTATGTCACAAGCAAAGTTTATATCTCTGGCTCTAGTGTTTCTTGTGCTATGTGTTCTGCACATGTGCAACAGATCCATCAGGACTGGATCTGAGGAAGTCCTGTAAGCCAGACAAAGATCCCTTGAATACAGAGACAGAGCATTTAGGCAATCAGTGTAGGACAGGGTATTAATGCCCTAAATTCTCTTGGTGAGAAACCTTAGTGGCATTTCAAGTTTTGCAAGTGTCTGGTTAGATACATGTCAGAGGAAATTTTGTATTCAATGATAGGTTTGATAGTGGCATGCCATAACCTTACCTGTAAGTTCAGTGACATAGAATGTCTTATTATCTTAGCTACAAGTTGGTCAAAGACTAGACTGTGGTCTAGATATGTTCCCTGATCCCTTACTAGTGGGTCAACTCTTAGAATTGTTTTTTGATGGAGTAATTAACTTGCACTGATAGTTTCCCAAAGGGCATTATAATGCATTTTTGGCATTAAGTATTAGGCTATGGCTTTAGCATCAGTCATTTGTCAAGTGTTAAACCAACCAGCAAGATGTTTGTGTCTCAGGGGAATCTATAATAGCTTCTATTTTATTGTCATCTGTGAACTTGGTGTGTCAGAGGTCTTTAACATTAGCCTTAACTTCCAAGACGTAGATGCCACACAGGAGCTGAGCTAGTACAGAGCCCTTGGGTACTCCAGTGAGTTATGCAAGGGTTTACACCTAGTTCAGAGAGCTTGTCAACAATGACTGAGTGGGGTATTGTATCAAATGCCTTAACCAAATCTAGATATGCAGTAGGCACTGTTTTACCCTCATCCATTGCCTTGATGACCCTCTCATAGAAGTCTACCAGGTTAAGTAAGCATGTCCCTCCCTTAAAAAAACCAAGCTGGGATGAGTCCAGAGTCTGTAGGTTGCCAATGTCCTTATTTGTCATTTCCATGATAATTTGTTCCATGGCTTTGCATATTAGGCTTGTTAGACTGTTGGGTCTATAGTTCCCTGGGACGGTTGATGGCCCTCCCTTGTGGAGGGCAATAACTGTTATGGTCCTTCATTCACTTGTATCACAGGTTGCTTTCAAGGCTGAAGTTGAAGAGTGCTTCAAGTGGTTCTGATAGGTCATGTTTTCAACTGTTCAGGAGACAACTGGGAAGGTTGTTAGGACCCATGGAGGTGGTGTTTTGGGCTTTACTGAGTGTTGCCAGCACCTCATCCCTGCTGATAGTTAGAAAGAAGTATGTTGGAGAGGGTTTAATCTGGTGGAGCTGGGGAGGGGGAAGTGGGGGGTGAAGTTTGAACTGAATTTATCAGCCAGTAGATTTACAATGCCATCAGACAGCACACTGTTGTGTGTTACCTCTAAGGTCCTGGACATAGCTGGAGAAGGCCTTCTGATTGCCCTTAGCCTGTGAGGCTATCCTGACCTCATGGTTGGCCTTGGTTGGCTTACTAAGACCTATTACATTTTTGTTTAGTTGTATAAGAGAACACTTGTCTTTAAGGAAATTACTTTTCCTGATTTTTGCCATGAATTTTCTTCCTTTATTATATGCCCTGTTTAGGTGAGAATTCCACCAGTGGGGTTTATTTTGGATTATTTTTACTGCTGGTTTTAGGTTTATTTCTGATATGTATGGTAGCCTCTATGCAGCCATTGACATGTTTGTATAGTGACTGTGTGAATAATTTTGCATAAGTTGCTGTGGTCTCAAGGTTGGGAGAGGACCTAGAATTTTGACAGTCATTTAAGATGTAGCTTGCCTTTGAATAGTTCTTAACTGTCACTGGTTTAACTAGATTTTCTGAGTTGATTTTTACTTCAAATGAGACAGCTTTATGATCCGACCTCACTAGTGAGGAACATGGAGGGGGAGGTGGTGCAATGCTGTCACTTGTTGGTGAATACCAGATCCAGTAAATTTGATCCTCTGGTTGGAGCAATTGACTATCTGTTCTAGAGTGCTTGTGTTAATAAAGTCCAGGAAGCATTAGCCTGTGAGTTTCAGGTAGTGTACATTTCCCAGTCTATAGAGGGGTAGTTAAAGTTACCACCTGTGAAGAAGATGGTTGGTTGTATGATGAGCGCCTCTAATAGGTTTAGGTAAGAGCTGTGAAACTCTAGCGGCATACATTGTGACCTGTAGCTAGCCATAATATGGTGAGGTACCTTACCTATAGTGACCTGCATGCAGATGAGCTCCATGGTATCATCCTGTTTAACTAACCTGGAGGTATGTCTGTTGTTAATGTAGACTGAAACACCTCCACCTTTGCTGCAGTCTGTGCTGCTGTTGGTCTAAATATGTGGAAGGCACTGTAGTGCACTTTCAGAGTACCTTCTATGTCTTTAAACCAAGTTTTAGTCACAGCACAGATGTATAAATTCTCCAGAATGAGGAGTGCTTGAAGAGTGTACAGTTTCTTGTTTAGACTCTGAGCATTGAGCAGTGACACATTAAGGTTGCTTGTAGACATTTTTTTTACTGTTTTGGTAGTTTTGTCATTTTGGTATTGCTAAAAAGGCTCTACGGGGGGGGGGGGGGTGGATAAAAGTTTAGCTAGTAGCCAAAAGCCTAGGGCAGACATGTTTTTTGACCATTGTTCTCCCATGCTGACAGATATTGGATTTCCCTGGAGGGACACCAGAAATAACTATTAAAATCAATAATTTTATGCTCATACTGTAGCATCATCCTTGGTGAAGGTAGAATTCTGCTCAATACCCATCTGTTGCGCATATTCTAAGAGATCCATTATGTCTCTTTTATATACTGCAGTGTGGTATGTATCAGGTCATTTACATTTACATGAACAATTATAAAATTATATCAGTACCTGGGATGCAGTAGCATGAGTGCATATGTGATATTGCAGGTCCTGGCTCTAGATAACCGTTATCTTCTCCTTGTCTAACTGGTGAGGGGGGCATGTGTGTGTCATACAATGGAGTCCCCAGTGACAAAAGTATTCAGCAAAATGAATGCTTGTCTTATGGGCTTTGCATTTGGTGGACCATTAGGTGTAGGCTTATTTGAGATGTTTGGTGCTGCATTTGGTGTATGCCTTAGTGATTGCTAAGGAGCAGAGTTCTCATTTGGTGGCTTAGGAGATCTTTGAGATTTGGGAAGTTTTTCTTAAGTACATCAGCATTAGACAATCCGTGTGTGGTAAATGATGTGTGTGAAGGATGTCGTGTGAGTATTCCTGACAACCTCATTTTATGCAATTTTTTTTTCCTGCAAAGAAGTTGTGGAATCACATCTCTCACATACCGTGTTATTTTCTTTAATGACTAACTGATTGTATGAGAACACAAGACAATTGCTACACTGCCTTAGGATACCCAAATATACCCAGAAGGCAACAGAGACATATTGAAATTACATAGCCATGTTGTCTGGTCCTGTAACAGGGTTGGCTGTTTAGGAATAAGGTTTGGGTTTTAACAGGATTATTCCATCATCTTCAATTCCACCAACTGACCATTGCCCATAAGACCCTTTACCAACCTACCAATACTCCTATACTAGCTACCTTCATCATCCCCTATAACAATCTGAAGTCCTTACGTTCATCACATAAACTTCTTATAAATATTTGTAAATCAAACAACAGGGTTGGGGACTCTCTCTTCTCTAATATTGTTGGAAAATCCTTTTTCCCAGTGAACTTTCCTCAATTTCCTCTATATCACTTTTCAAAAACAAACTGAAACGTTTCCTCAGAATACACTGGTTGTGCCCCTGTACTAAACCTGACTAATCAACTAGCTCTTCTAACTTGGTTCTGCCTACCCTCTACTTCTCAGTAACAAGTTCTATTTTCTTTAATAACAACAAAACCTTGTCCTTCTGGATAATGTTACTTACATCTCCTGGAAACTTATTATTGTGACAACTTTTTTATTAATATAATTTTACAATAAGCTGCCTTCTTTTTTATATTATGTATTGAACCTGCATTTTGTATTGTACCTGCATTTTTTTGCATTATGTTATGAATGCCTGCCCTCTGATTATTTCTGTATTGTGCCTGCAATGTGCATTGTATATATGAATTTTTGTATATATGATTTTGTTTTTGTTTTCATGGAGCTCATCTCCCCAGGCCTCTACTGAAAATGGACATATATCCAATTAGACTAGTCTGGTCAACAAATGTAAAATAAAATAAAATAAATAAATAACTCTGCAGTTAAGGGGCAGGATATTACATAATAGTAGGATATGGCAGTGTTATTCGATGCAGCAGATAGCTGCTCTAAGCTTATTTCTGCACAATGCCACTCTGTTTAACACGTTTTGGATTTAATTCTAACTTTATAGGTAAATTTTACTGTTTACACATTTGCTACTATACAGGACACTGGTAACTTCTGTGGCCTAGTGGGCATCTAAGTGCAGAGTAAAAAAAGCTTGAAAACTGACTCATTTGCCCTCTAGTCAATAAATAGCTTCACTTTGAGCTTTCTACAGTGCTCCCAACTCAGGAAGACTAGGTAAATACCTTCTGTCACAAGATGTCTGATTCTGGAATTTCTTAATGCAAAAAGACAGCAAATGCAGCTTTCAAGTGGAGAGTAAACAACAAATGACTACCAAAGAAGTAAGTTCCTGGCTAATCCACCCTTCTGCAAACAGATTCAGAGGCATACAGACTGGAAAAGACGAAAAAAATGAAATTACTATTTGTGCCACAAAATTAAATAAATATGTTAAAATGCTCAAAAACAGTAGTAATCACTGTGTAAAACAAGTACAGGTGCAGTTAATCAAAAAATATTCTTAGCTTAGATGGCTTTGGGTACAGGTGAAACATTGGAAAAGTGTTGCAGGGTTTTCTGTATCTGTAAGTGAACAAAGAGCCTTGTAACTTGCTTAATTTACAGTAGAGAGAAAAGCTTGCAAACCAACTCCTATGCCCTCTAGCCAATAAGCAGCCTCACTTTGAGCTTCCTATAGTGCTTCCCAACTCACACACAGCTGACAAATACCTTCTGCCACAAGATGTCTGACCCTGGAATCTGTTAATGTAAAAACACAACAAAAACAGTTCTCAAGTGCAGATTAAACAACAAACAACGATTAATGCTTCCCAACCCAGAGAGACCCAATAAAAATCTCTGCCACATGATGTCTAACTCTGTAATTTCTTAATGTAAAACCACAGCATAATTAACTCAAGTGCAGATTAAACAACAAACATCTACCAAACAACTAGGTTCCTGGCTAATTTGCCATTCTGCAAAGACATTTGGAGGCACACAGGAAAAGACAACAAGCAGAGAAATGACTGTTTATGCCACAAAATTAAATAAAGGCTTTAAAAAACTCAAAAACAGTAGTGGTCACTGTATAAAGCAAGTACAATAGTGATCACTGTATAAAGCATGTACAATAGTGATCACTGTATAAAGCATGTACAATAGTGATCACTGTATAAAGCAAGTACAATAGTGATCACTGTATAAAGCATGTACAATAGTGATCACTGTATAAAGCATGTACAATAGTGATCACTGTATAAAGCATGTACAATAGTGATCACTGTATAAAGCATGTACAATAGTGATCACTGTATAAAGCAGGTACAATAGTGATCACTGTATAAAGCATGTACAAGTGCAGTTAAGCAAGAACATATTCTTTCCTTAGCTTGGATGACTCTGGATGCATTTGAAACACTGGAAAAGCATTGCAGAGTTCTCTGCAAGTAAATCTATGGCTCTCCAATTATATTCTGGGTCATTGTAATCATGGGTAACACCAGTCAGATCAAAAACTTCATCAGCTCCTGCTAGAAAAATGTATCTTAACACCCTCACCAACTTCTGGAGGGCCAAAAAGAAAACAAGTTCATTTGGTGGCTGCATTTTCACGAGTGCTTTATCTTTGGCACCATTCTGCATGAACATTACTATCAATGTTCCTGTAGTCCCTTAGAATGACTACCTGCTTCTTTACACAAATTTTGTTTCTCTTCTTGTTTCAACAGGCTCAATTCCATTGCTGTTTTGCCCCCCCCCCCCACACACCCACAAAAAACAGTGTAATCATTATTGTTAAATAATTAACTAAATGTTTTAAGGACAGCTCTTACTGTTGGATTTCTTTGGGAACCACTGTACTTTCCCAATTCATGTGGTTAACTAGTTAGTTTAGAAAAAGGATTACCAAACATACACTTTTAAAGCATAGATTTCCCCAGCATGTTCCTCATAGTTCAAGTTACATCACTACAAAAGTGGACGTAGTTGGCAATTTCAGATAGCGGATACACTTTTTTTAAATGAACCCTACATGGATTTAGTATCCTTGGGATTTACAAAGCGTGCTGCAAAGCCAGGCACCAGTTGCATGATCCTGTACCTTTTTCACTAACTTTCCATTCACTATGTGCAGACCACAACAATGGATTCATTCCTTACCTTTTATACGGCGCTGTGTACCCGTTTCATTGCTATTTTCTTTACTTTTAATTTTGGGCTCTGATGTATTTCATGATGTCCCTTGTTCAAATGCCACATATGAGACCTATGTAGGAAGCATTGGTCATGGGCGTGGAAGTGTTTTGCATATGGATGTGAGAGTGTTTTACATTTTTCCCGATGGCTTTAATGTACATTTCATTTAATTTTTTACTGATTTTTTTCATTAGTCTTTTTATTATTATTCAGAACTGTAATGCAATCTAGTCCTACGATACCTTGTCATTTATCCATTTTCACTTACCCCAATAATATATTATAAATAATATATATTGCAAGAAGCTCTGTGCTGATGGTTTTATAGATCACATGGCACACCATATCAGTTATATTACTACTTTAAAAATGGATTTATACTGGGCCAGATTGTAGCGTATTTCAGAACATGTACAATTCCAAAAGAAGGCTTGTTCATAAAATCTGCAGATAAAAAATTTACTGTCTTGTCACATCGCTACCTGAGATTCTAAGGCCTAAGTATTAGACAATGATCTTTTTATAGACAAATATTCAAACTATAAATACATGCCTGAAAATCTTAGCATGTCATGTCAAAAGCTTCAGGCAGGGCATGTAGTAATATTTGCCATGCCCCAGTAAACAAAATAGTATATAGCAAATATCATATATACATAAAGATAGCATGCACACACACACATACACACATATATAAACATATATATATATATATATACATATATATATATATATATATATATATATATATACATATATATATATATATATATATATATATATATATATACACATACACACGTATATTGAATATACATGTACGTGTTTTCATGCAAGATAAATACACATATTTAAGGACATGATGTGATTGTACTACAAATATGGATTATGTTATATCTTGGTCTTAGCAATGTTGTACATAACTTAATTTTATATTTCAATATAAACAAATTACAGTCACAGATGACTGCAGAACACTGTGCCATTTGTACCAGTTCACATCTGCACAGTGTGATACAGACCTGCAGAAAACATTTTCAGAAATGGAGTTCCTATTATAAACTGTGCTACTCACCAGGCTATAACCAAACCTACAGCATACAGAACTCACTGAGTGCTTCTTCAAACACAACTTCAGTTGGTTCATAAGCCCCCCCCCCCGGTAATATTCCTGGATATTCATATCCAGAAGCCATTTAACTCCAGTGGAGTCAGTAGATGAGAGATAAATATTATAAAAGGAACTGACTCTATGTTAGACTACCTCAAATACTTATGACTAACGTTAATTTATCTCTTAAATCCAAATAATCATTGAAATACTTCTTATTTCCCTCATAGCTTCCTTTTACTCATTTGTGTGTGTTTTTGTGAGTTATTAATTTGTCTGTTTATTTTTCTTTTGTTTGTATTTGTCAGTCAGGTTAGGGCACTAATCCAGCCAAATCATTTTTTTTACTGTATCATAACTTCAATATGCTATCAAATCTTGTAAAAAGCAACATGACTCCAGGGTATGATGGCTTTGCTGTAGAATTTTATCAGAAAGTTATAGATAAAGTTAATAAAGTACTGCTGAAAAGTCTTTAATTTATTCTAAGTTATCTGCATTGTACCAAAATCAGTCCTGAATAATTCTAATTCATAAAGCAAATGCTGACACCCTTGAATGTGTGTCTGAAATCATTCACTCCTATGTGTGCAGCAACCATGGCATATGTGCATCTGGGGATAGGGGACTTAAGCGATCTTGTGACCTGCCAAATCCTGACACATCAGAAGCAGATGACCATCACACCTGCGTTGCTCAGCCTGGTGACTGTATGAAGAGTGACAAGACGGAGGACTCCAAATATCAGCGCATGGATGGCATGAAGGCAGTGTTGAACAGCATCCTATTGTCTCAAAAATTATGCCACAATATAAGCAAAAGATAATGGACTTTGACAGTTGGTTTTGTTATTGGTGTCATACCTAGGAGAATCCAGAATGAGGTGATTTACACCCACTTCCTATTTTGCATGGGATAGCCTTCATCTCTCTCCCCTGGGTTTTATATATTAACTAAAACTTTCTTCAGCCCCACAGTGCCTTTTAAAAATGTCAGTTTCCTCCAGCTACCAGCCTGGTAAAACAAAATCAGGTCTGAACAAGGTATTAGTGCTCAAAGCTAGAAGCTTAAACAAAAACTTTAAAAACAAACCAAGCAGAAACTTTGCAACATGGAGGGTGTGAAGTTCACTCCTTGAAATATGTCATGCACCTAGTTACAGTATAGGTTACATACTGGATTTTCTGAGACTTTAAGGGATACCACAGATTTTTCTTTTTGCTAAATAAGAAGTTTCAGTCCTTGCAAACCTTGACTTCAGAAAATATCCATATCTGCATCATCACTAAAATGTGGTTCCAGTGCAGTGATAACATATCCTCTTTGGCAGGATTCATTGCCTACCACTTGTTCAGACTCACCTCTGGGAATGACTGTGGTACAGGTGGATGTTGGTAGTCTGGTGGTCCATATTTCAACAAAATCTCATCACTTTTTAGTTTTAGCACTCAAATCTGTTTATTTGAGCTCAGTACTTGTCCAGAACTCATTGTAATCACTAAGTAAGTTACAAATTACTACAGCACTCAACTTTCCTCACTTGTCTAGAGGAAAACGGTTTTTAGTACTTAATAAATAAGCACCTATTCAGGCATGTCTAAAGGTCAGCTCCCGGTGTTTTCTCCTGTCTACCTGATGAATCTGGGCATCTTGGGACAATGCAGCAATTGAATCATGTACACAGACAAGCCTTTCCTCCTACCACTCAACACTACGACCTGTGAGAGATGCACTTATATAGCCAAACTGGAAGCAAAGCTGTCTTCACCAAAAACTGGCCCAGACAGTCAAGAGGAGAAGGTAAACACTTGCACTGCACCACACTCATCACATAGTCCCTCAAAACCTACACCACCAAAACACACACACAGAAGCACAAAACACACACCTACATTCGTGGAGGCTCTCAGTACAAATCTGCCCAAACAACAGAGACCTCCAAAGCAGAAATGCAAGCAACCTCCACCCCCCCCAACACAACCCAAATGACACATAGCCCACATACTCAGTGTGCCACTCAACTTCAGCCCATAAGGCGTAATGTACCCAACACTCTAGTCATAGGTGACTCTATAGTCAGGCACACTGATGCTCCACTCACCAGGCTAAACAAGGAAAAAGTTACTGTCAGCTGCCTGTCAGGAGCCAGGATCCGCCACATAATGCAAGCACTCAGGTCACTCCACAAAAAGTACAAATATGACTCTGTCATTGTCCATGTTGGTGTGAATGACCTGAGACGTACCTCCCTGGACTACATTTATTTATTTATTTATTTTATTTATTTTACATTTGTTGACTGGGCTAGTCTAGCTGGATACATGTCCATTTTCAGTAGAGGCCCGGGGAGAAAAGCTCCACAATACAATACAAATGAGTTAGTAAAACCAAGTGCTGTTATACATTCAAATAAGAAATATTATACAAAAATTAGGTGTTACAGAGAAAAAAACTGGTAAAAAGAGACATGGAGGAGCTCTCCGATCTTGTAGCCCAGGCAGGTATGACCCTAGCCCTGAGTAGCATCCTGCCATCACCCAGAATGATACCACAGTACAAGGACAAAATGATTGACTTTAACAATTGGCTAAGCTTCTGGTGTCATTCTAAGGGAATCCAGTATCTGTCTGCTTGGGATGACATGATCGACAGACCATGCTGCTTTGCCAGAGATGGCCTGCACCTGTCGCCCTTGGGATTCCGGATACTGGCAAAGGCTCTTGCCACTCCTATAGTGCCTTTTTTAGGCAAGGTTCAAATGACAAATTCACCACTGTAACAGGTACAAGCAAGCAAAATCTGAGGGTAATGCTACTCAATGCTAGAAGTCTAAACCACAAAATGCACTCACTCGAGGTACTCCTTAAAATGGAGAACATTGACATCTGTGCAGTGACAGAGACCTGGTTCAAAGCTCCAGAGAGCACCCCTGCATTACCAGGCTATAATTCATACTACACCTTTCGGCAACCAAACCCGGACCGAAACACTAAAGGTGGAGGTGTGTCCATATTCATTAAGGATATCCACACCTCCAAGCTAGTTGCTCAGCATAATGCATCTGAGATTATCCAAGTTCAACTAACTCTGGGCAAAACCGCAATCCAGATTGTAGCTTGCTACAGACCCTCCACCATGCCCCAGGATTACCACTCCTCTTTTCTTGATACACTGGAAGATATTAAGGTACA
The DNA here is from genome assembly GCF_019279795.1 of Protopterus annectens. Classification (NCBI taxonomy): domain Eukaryota; kingdom Metazoa; phylum Chordata; order Ceratodontiformes; family Protopteridae; genus Protopterus; species Protopterus annectens. The sequence goes on along the minus strand of NC_056728.1, from coordinate 1,810,028,962 downwards.
ACCCAACACTCTAATAACGGGTGATTTCAACTACCCTACCATTAACTGGGAAAACTACTCATGTACCAACTCTTTTGCTCAACGTTTTCTGGAAATCATCAATTCCAATGCCTTGGATCAACTTATCCACACCCCCACAAGGGGCAGCAATATCCTAGACCTGGTCATCACCAACATGGGTGACCGGTGTTCCACACAAGAGGTCAGCTCCTTGTTGGTCAGATCCAACCACAACCTAATCACCCTAGATATCCACATCCCTCTTCCACCCCCCATTAGGAAAACAACCGTAAAAAATTTCTCCAAAACCAACTTCACGCTTCTTAAGACAGAAGTGGCAAACTTCACGATACCCATGCAGATGGACAATAGAGGTTCGACTGCTGAATCCTACACAAATGCACTTTATAAGCACTTACACGAGTGCATGGATTGTGCAATCCCTAACAGAACAAAGATGCTATCCTCCAAAAAAAGGAAGCCAATATGGTGGTCTTCTGCCATATACAAACTCTACAACAGAAGAAAGAAACTATTGCAAAAAAAAGAGTAAAATCCCATGATTGGAGGAACTCCCTGGTCACCCTCTTTTAGAAGCTGAGATCCCTCATAAAATCCTCCAAAGATAGTTATGAAAACAAAATTGCCACTGATTCTAAAGATAACCACAAAGCATTCTATAGCTATGTCAAGAATCTCAATGGCTACACTCAGATCTGCTCTGAGTTACAGCACAATGACACTAAATATATAGAACCAACTGATATTGCCAACATCCTGGCAGATAGGTTCAGTGATAACTTTACCCCCTCTCACCCCCTAAAGAGCCCATCTTTGTACCGGAAGAATGCACAGTTCCTGTAATCACAGCTGCACAGGTAAAAGCCTCACTCTCCAAAGCCAAGAACCCAGCATCCATGGGACCTGACAACATCCCAGGCTGCCTTCTACATGAACTACAGAATGAACTGGCACCCCACCTAAGTACCATGTTCAGTCATAGCCTCACCTCAGGCTTTGTGCCCATTGAATGGTGCACCTCAGCAGTTAGCCCACTCCACAAAGGGGGGGTCACAACAGACCCCGGGAACTACCGCCCCATTAGCCTGACAAGCGTGGTCTGCAAGGCCATGGAATGTATCATCATGGAACTCATAAACAAAGACATTGTAGATCTCCAAACTCTGGACCCCACACAGTTTGGGTTTGTAAAAGGCAGATCATGTCTCCTAAACCTGATAGACTTCTTTGAAGTAGTCACCAAAGCCATAGATGAGGGTAAGGTGGTTCACACAGCCTATCTAGATCTCACCAAGGCGTTCAACACCATCCCCCACTCTGGAGTTATAGATAAACTCACTAAACTAAGTATAAATCCCTATGTCACAAGATGGGTTGCCAACTGGCTTACTGACAGAACCCACACTGTGAAAGTAGCAGACTCCAAATCAGACTTCAGACCAGTGACAAGTGGAGTACCACAGGATTCAGTCCTGGGTCCTCTCCTGTTTGGTATCTACTTCTCTGAAGTACAGGCTAACACATTAGGTCTTTGGCTAACTAAATTCATACATGACTGCAAACTAGGAACCATAATCGAAACTCCTAACGATGTGGACATCCTACAAAAGGGCCTCACTGAGACAGATGCCTGGTGTCAAAGACATGGTCTCAAGCTCAATGCCAAAAAGTGCATTGTCATCCCCTTTGGTAAAAACTCTGTACCCATGAACTACCACATAAGCGGTAGTCTACTTAACACCGAAAGTGTGATAAGAGACCTTGGGACACAGGTGGACAGTAGTCTCTCCTTTGATAATCCCATCGCCACAGTGGTCAGGAAATCCTTCTACGTGGCACACCTCATCACAAAAGGTTTCTCATCCAGAAAAAAGAGTGGTCATTGTTCCCCTCTACTCATCACTCATTAGACCCATTATAGAGTACAATGCCCCTTTTGATATGTATCTCACAAGACATCGACAACAACTGGAAAGGCCACAAAAATACCTCACAAAGAGGATTACTGGCCTTAAACAGATGCCTTATGCAGACCATCTCAAAAAACTCCAGCTTTACTTCGTCACATATCGCCTAATCAGAGGCGATCTCTGCCTAACATACAAAGCTATTTCAAACCCAGAGCTGTTGGACGTGCTCCACTTAAAGAAATCTCAGTCCCACCGAGCTACACGCTCTAGGGACCTAAACCTTTTCACCACAATAAACAGAACATACTGGAGGGATAGATTCCTGTCCCAGAGACTTCCCATACTCTGGAACAGACTACCTATCTATGTCAAACAGAGCTCCTCATTAGCACTCCAAGAAAAATTTTGATGATTGGATGGGTAATAGGAAATTCACCCCGGTGATCACTTCTGTGGTTCTGCTTGACAGTGGCACAAGAAAATAATTTTCTTGGGTGGCGAAAGCCAGGGTACCTTTTTGGCTAGGCTTGTATAGGCCCTAGGCCCAATAGCCTAGTACCTACCTATGAACCTATGAACTTCCAGTCTTCTATGCTTATGCTGCAAGTTAACGTCCATGACCTCCTCCATATCCTCAAATAAATAAGCATTTACAATATCCTAACCAGCCACAGAACCCCCTCCCATGTCACACGTAACCTGCAAGGCATGCTTAGATAAAATGCAGTACCTCTCCACCACACATATCACTACTCTTCTTAAGTACTTCAACTATCCATCCATATCAGGAAATATACACCATTATAAATAGAGCCACTTAGTGCCTCCTACAATTAATTCATGCAGACTCTTTAGTTAAGATATTGCATAGGGGCTCATAATTACTCGAACTGGCTCTCACAAATCTATCCTTGTTATGCTCTATAACTATAATTATTCCATCACTGACCAGATCTGATGGCATTTTAGTAGTATTTCCAGGAAAGTCAAACCCAGCTTACTTGCAAACCTTATTCAAAGACTTTTCAAGGGCAAATCTACTACAGCTAACCAATGACCTTATGTTATTTTATGATGCCTCCCATCCAATAATCTGGTGGCAAACAATATTTCATTTACAGGTACTTTCTAGTAAAACCTCGATCCATGAATAGAGACGTCAGTCCCTATAAAACACAAGTACAATGCTAACTTTAAGAATAAGCCTCTTTAGTGGAACCTGAGTATAAACAAAATGTATAAAAAAAGAAAAAAATAATCATCCTTAAACAAACAACTTTAGTGCAAAACCAAAACTTCCTAGCATAAGTATGAAATGAAAATTGTCACATCTGTCAAGGATATATTAGAAACCCTTTTGCAACTATGTTAGAAGCCTTAGAAATAATATCTAATACTGGACTAAACTTATAGATAACAAGATCAGCTATCCTGCTCCGAAAGATATAGTAAACATACTAGCAGTTAAATTTAGCTAAATCCCTATATTCCCTTGTCCCCACCCAAATCCCCCCAAATACCATCACGTCTACACCCACACCATTTATCGCTTCAGTTGTGGCCCTAAGGTCACTGTCCAAAGCCAACAGCACTAGTTCTATGGGTCCAGACAATGTGCCTGGCCACTTTGTTACCACGAAGCACAGTCTCATTATTTCTCTACTAAATCTAATCAGCCTCAGCCTTAAAGCTGTTTTTGTACCACAGGTGTGAAAAGCAGCTGTGGTCAACCCTCTATACAAGGGAGGGCCCACTGCTAAATCTAGCATCTACGGACCAGTTAGTCTTCCCAAACTTATTAATAAAGTAAAGATGCACATAATTATGTAAATCATAAGGAAAGGTTTTGGCATCTTAAGAGTCTTGAGACCCAGACAAGTTTTGGTTTGTAATAGGAAGATTCCACTTAATATACTTCTTTGAAAAGATCTTTGATTCCATTCTACATTCAGGCTTTGTCAGCAAACTAATCAATGTAAATATAAGCACACATAAAACCCATTGGATAGTGAACTGTCTCATTGGCAGAACCAAAGTGATCAGGATTTGGGGCACACTGCCCTCTAAAAGGCTTATCACTAATAGGATCACACAGGGATCAGTGTTAGGGCCACTTATATTTTATATTTACTTCTCTGACTTTGAATGTGATGTTAATGATCTGTGGTTGACCAAGTCTGCTGATAACTTCATACTCAGAGCTATCATCAGCTCTCCAGAAGACTCTCAGATCCACCAAGAGGGCCTAAAATGCAAATTTATGCTGTGAGGACCATGGTCTGAATTAAATTAAAAAAAAAGTGCTTAATTGTCTTCTTTGGAAATAACTGCACCCATGTAACATCACATAAATGAAATCCCTTCAAAACTGACATCTTAATAAGTGACTTGGGCACTTTTGTAGACAATGAACTCTCCTTTGAGCACCATATTCATACTGCTGTAATAATGCCCTTCTATTTAACCAAGCTGACTATCAAAAGTACATATTTTAGATCCAAGGAAGTTATTATCCCTTTCTGTTCTTCCTTCATTCGGCCTGTAAAAGAATAATACTTTTCTGGTATTTATCTGTCCAAACACATGACCCAACTTAAAAAAAAAGAAACAGAACTTCCATATCAAGACAATCAAGGACACAATTTCCATGAACTACTCAAATCACCTTAAAACATTATCTCTCTTCTACACTAGGTATAGACTTCTAAGGGTGACCTCCACCTTGCCTCCAAAGCAACAAATGAGTCAGTCCTGTTTGAACTCATATACATTTGCAGAAGTTATAATACCATTAGTATCTGCTTAAAAGTTGTAAACTTCCTTCAGGATGTAAACAGATACCACTCTCAAAAATTCCTCTCCTTTATATTAAGCAAAGTAGCCCACTAACCACTCTCATGCACAATCTAGATGAGTAGATGGTAACCATAAATTTACCCTGAGACAGTCCCCTCTATTGATTGTTGAAAGAGGGATTAAGCGGTAGGATTTGTGATGGCTAGGAATAAATGACCTATCTGAACAACAGCCTTGTAATAAGCTGTATGATTTACAGATTACGCTAGTGAGGCTAGTAGGATGAAAGTTGTCTTTGTGGTGAAGTTGTCCTCGTGGAGTGGTCCCATTATAACAATTCTACAGAGATCAGTTGCATGGGAAACTAAAGTTTAATAGATACAGGAGGGGTACAGAAATGTTATCCTAACTAGGAGACAGCCCTGCATGCTTTGCGGATTGAGGAACTATGTTTTTAAGAGAGTTTCCATGATATAGCTGAGCCATCTGCTACTGCCTCAGCTATTTAAGCCTCTGATCACTTCAGTGTTTAATCACTTAATCTTCCCTTTTCCTCCTCCTTAAAACAGACGACATTATACCAGCTCCAGTCCATCTCCCTTCCATCCTGTTACCTAGCTGCCCACAACAGCAAGCCTCTTCTCTGTCAGATTAGAGTTTTGCTTAAAACATGAAGAGTTTCCATCTCATTTTTATCAAAGATTATTAGGGGTGGCACAGTGGCACAACTGATAGTGCTGTCACCTCACAGGAAGAAGTTCCCCAGATCAATCCTCAGCTGGAGTGCCTTTTGTGTGGAGTCTGCATGTCCTCCCTGAGTTCACGTGGGTTTCCCCTCCATATTCCAAAGACATGCAAGAGGTGGATTGGACAATCTAAACTGGCCATAGGTGTGTGTGCGAGTGTATGTGGTATGGAAGAATTATTGTGGCAGGGCTAGCCACCTGGTGGTGTAAAACTTGGCTCTAGATGATTGTCACTGTTGAAATGACACCCTGACCCCATGTGCAAAAATGTAAAAAGGGGTTGTGGATGGATGCATTATACTGAAAGGAATGATGAAGGACCAGAAAAATGGATCTTTTTCCTTTACAGGGATCATCTTGTCTCCACCTTATAGGGCTCCAAACCCTTGCCATGCACTAGCCCACAAATGGATACTTGCATTTTTTCACCTATAGCCATCATACAGATTTGTTTCTGACCTGTATGCCACTGTTTAAGAGAATATTATTTATTTAATTAATATGTTTTGGTAACTGATTAAGTAGATTGGTTAATAAATCCACGCAAAAGTGATAAAACCAGAGCGGAACTCAGTCGAGGTATATCCAAAAGGTTTTAAAAGAATCCACACAACACAAATGTTAAAACGATAAAAACTGAAAATATTGGTGATTTTCAGTGCATTTCCACAACATTTTAGATTGGTTAATAAACCCATTTCAGCCATAACTTAGGTCTGTTTGGCAGAAATTTCAATGTCAGATGGCACAATCAGAGTACCACATTAAGTAATTACATGGAAGTAAGTATACTTACTACAGTAATTATCACAAGGTTTGAATAAAAATTGCATGATTACATAATAGTTTGAAACAATTTATAATCAGTAATTTAAAGAGCAACTTTTACAATGAGAACAGTTTTTATAGTTGAACAAGCAACAGTCATGGCATAAGTATTTATTTAACAGATGCACATGCAGTCAAATCATTTATAACTATACAGTAAAGAGTGTAATCTATGTGTAGAAGGCCATTGCTGAACAGAGGTTTTCTTTTTAACATATTCTTTTTGTTTGCTTTCAGATGTTCCGATGATACTTTCTTGTCTAATTTGCACAGGACCTGATTCCACATTGCTGCTGCCATCTATTAGAATACCTTTTCACCTACTGCTGTTTTGACTTTAGGCTTGATTGGATGGTTCCAGTAATAAACTTGCTTCTTCCATTCTGATCATTATGCTTGGAAAGAAAAGCAATAGCATCATTAAAGATGTCAAAATGAATTCCATGTAATAACAAAGTAGCAGCATAGCTAAGGTGGGTAGAAAAGGGTATCTGCCCCAGGTGAAAATGTTAGGGAGAATGATCAGCAGATGCCACAAGATGTTTAGTGCAGTACTGGCATTCAAATGCTGGAAATGCTGGTACTGAATTTGCAGTCTAAATTGAAGCAGTTTAGTGATCATTGTGTGGCATAAACTGTAGCAGCTGCTTGCTACAAATGTAGCAAGCAGCTGTTACAGTTTAAAAGAAAATAAATGCCTTTTTTCCCAGAAAGTTCAGTCCCATGACTTCATAACAGAAGTTCTATAGCATTCAGTGTGTAGTCTGTAGCAGCTGAGTTGAGGGGGTGCAAGAATGGAAGACAGCACCAGGTGTCAGAATAGCTACACTTTTTAATATAAACATGCAGAAGTAGTCATTGGTAGGCAGCAACACTGACTTACAGAGATAAAACCATATTCATAACCCCGCTAGTCTGAGTTTGATTAGTGGCTCAGTTACCTGTAAAAACTGGTGGGGGTAAAAGAGCAATTAAGAGGCTTATTTAGCTTGATGATCTCTGTTTCAGAGGAGGAAGGTCTTGTATCCCTTGTGGTAACTCATGTTGCAAACAGTGACTGGCCTGGGTGAAAGGGTGGGACTTAAGAGTTGTCACTGTCTTTGAAAGCTGGGGACACACCTAGTAACTATGCTTCATAATTCATAGTGGCCTACCAATGCATTACAAGCCTGTAGGAGGCAAGCTTCCCTTATAACCTATCAAACTACCCTCTATAAGCAGCAATGGTTGCCCTTAGGTTCTGCCTACTCCAATAGCCTGTCATTGTAATTATAGTCATTTTAGTGGCCATGGGCCAGAAGTGTTAAACTTCTGCCTGACAATGCATATTGTGACAAAAAAAACCTGCAGCAAAAACCTTCATTCATAAATACCAGGTGTATTGAAAATGAACTTCAGTTAAATGAAAAAAATGCAGTAATATTTATTTATTTGAATATAGGGAAAGCCTGAATAGCTAAAGCCCCTTTTCAGCAGAGGCCTGTGGAGAAACACCCACATTAAATACTTTCCCACCGGCAATTAGCATGAGCTAGCAATAAAACTAGACTTATCTATATGTAGTTTAACAGCTGATTACAAATTTACTTTCACAATGCAGTATTTATAGCATGTTAAAGTCAAAGATATCTAAAGAGCATTCTGCATTATTTTACAGTTTACATGCAGCACTGAAATTTAGGTATATAGACAGCAGATGAGGCATATGCAAGTTTTATCCAATTATTTTATTTATTTTCAATTTGTTTACCGGGTTAGTCCGACTGGACACAAGGTGACCGTTTTCAGCAAAGGCCTGGGGAGAAAAGCTCCAGCTACATAGTAAAAAAATTATGAAAAATAATAAAACATTATATAAACATAGCTTTTTTGTACAAAGAGCATAGAACAAATAAAGAAAGTAAAATCAGAGTTTTACAAATGATGCAGCATACAATGGTTAAAATATTGAGAAACTATTAAACAAGATATTATACAACAAATATACAATTGCATGAACATACATTCAAAAAGAAGTTTCCATAGCCAAACAGTGTCATAAATTTGAAATCATAACTATAAAGGAGGCTTAAACACCTGGTTCACAGTAGTATGCACTAAGTGAAACTATACAGTACACCTGTGATCTAGGGATGTTGAAAATCAGGAACAGGTGAAATTAGTCTGGTTCTGTACAGGGATATATCCACGTTTTGAATAGGAGATCTTTTAGTAGGGATTTGAAAGTATGTTTACTGTTTAGACATCTAATGTCAGGGAGTAGAGAGTTCCAGGCTTTAGCAACTACATAGGAATAAAGAGATTGGCCTGAGGTATGTAAGCAATTGGCCTGAGTTATGTAAGCAATTGGTAACAGTCAGTAGGGCGGTATTTGAAGATCTTAGTTGACATGCAGTATTATGGAAGGTGAGCAGACCACAGAGGGCAGGCATTTTATTTGGTTGATATAGCAATTGATGGGTCAGGAGAAGTTGATTGTATTTTAGTAGGTTAGGGAGTTCTAACCATCCTAGTTTTCTTAGGGAGAGGCAATGGTGAGAACAAACCTTAGCACAGGTTGCAAATTTTGAGATTTTATTGTAGCAGGTAGATAGTTTCAGAAGGTCAAATTTGTTTAGGTTAGTTAGAACTAGGGAAACATATAGTAAGGTGGAGAGTAGATGGGTATGAGAGATAGTGATTTGGGATTCCTGTGTGGGGAAGCTCTTGCAGCGATAGAGTGAACCCAGTTTTTTATGAACTTTGGCAATTGCTAGTGCTATATGTTTGTCGAATTTTAGGTTTTGGTCAATAGCTATACCTAGTAGCTTGGCTTGAGTTACTAGTGTGATAATTTCTTTTGTAGCTTATAGGTCCCTCAGATGAAACTTGTGGCTTGCCTTCTAAGCAATCAGAGACCCAGTAGTCCAGGATGTCTTGTCCCTTCACAAATGAGAATCTTCTTCTTCTTCTTTCAGCTTTTCCCAGTTAGGGGTCGCCACAGCGGATCACCTGTCTGCTCATGATTGGCAGTGGAGATTTACGGTGTTGAGTTTCCAGCCCGGCACCCAGTGTTCCACAGAAGGCACACACATGCACAGACTCACACCTAGGGCCAATTTGCAGTGTCCAATCCAACTACAGCATGTCTTTGGGATGTGGGAGGAAACCGGAGCACCAGGAGGAAACCCACGCGACTACAGAGAGGACATGCAGACTCCGCACAGAAGGCACCCCAGCCGAGGATCGAACCGGAGAACCTCTTGCTGTGAGGCGACAATGCTAACCACTGCACCACCATGGCTGCCCCACCACCATGGCTGCCCAAGGGATGTAAACCTATTTCAACAGATCAATTAATCAAGACGGAAAGACAAATGTGTTACTCTGCATCTCTCTGACCTCTGGTGTAGACACCCCATGCAGATAATGTGGAGCAATAAACTATCTTCCTTCACTTTGGGCCAGGACATTCATGAATTCACCCTGGGCATGACCGGCTCAGCCCTCTTCAGGAAGGAAGGTACAGTCTTGGGTAGGAACTGGCAAGGTATAATGGTTGCAACCCTAAATAACCTTGAACTTTCCATGATTCCTTTGATCCCTATGGTCCAAATCCTGATTTTGTCTTCAATGCTGAGCTCTTTGTCACTGACCTGTTTCCCTTTCTTGTAACAGGTATAAGAAACCTGTTTCTTGAAGGCTCTGTAGACAATAAACATACTCTAGATGATAAACCTATTGCCACTGTCGCACATCATCACCAGTATGGAATCCAATACTAGCTTTTTCCAAAGATTAAACAAGTTGTGAAACACATGCACATGGCACAGGCAGCATGGAAGGAACAAAATCTATAGTGGACGCTTCACTAAGCACAACCACTGTAAGTATATTAAGTACTTCAGGAAGTACTAAATTTTAAACAATGGTCATCCCATTGTTATCCCAGGAACTCCTAGAAAGAGTTTAGCTTTGGTATGGAGACATCAACTAGTTACAGGTCTTAATTTATGTATGTGCTTGAACGCAAACAACTCACAAAATTGTACACACCTCAACTTGTCCTATTACAGGCACCAATGTTGCTGTATAAGTGCTCACTCTCTGTAGTCAACACATCTCTCTTCAAAAGTGCCATCTCACAAGTCAGTCACTAGGAAGCAGACACACAAACTCATAATTATATAATCATAACACAGGAAATCTCATTACAACCCATGGATCTGTGAAAATCGATCTGTAGACTTTTTCTACAATATATGCTCTTTCTGTCATTATCTTTCTCCAACTTTCATTGTATGTGCAGACATCAAAATACAAATTATTATGCATAATCTTCTATATTTTATAAGTGTATGCAGTTTGTATGTATATCCTCAAATGTACTATGCATGTATTATCCTGCATAATTTTCTGTGTTCTTACTGAGTGTGTATTCTTGGATTATTCTTCTATATTCTCGCACTTGTTTTTTTTCTTATGGCCTGAACTGAAATTTAAAAGGGACCCTGGATTTGTTCTTTTACCCAGTTAACAAGCAATAAATAAATAAATACATGGAGCATAACAAAATTCCTCTACCTAGTATACCTTAGTATTGTACAGAAATGTATGTCATACTGTGTCTAGACAGCTTTTTAAAACCTTATTACAAGTACAGCAATGTATTGTGAAATACTCATATAACTTAGGATCCAAGAAAGAGAGCTCCACACTCTTCTGTCTGTCTTATTAGCATAGTTGCAGTTGCATGACTAAAATGTAGAGAAACAAGTTATTTGGGGTGTGATGCAACAGGTTCTTTCTAAAGTCTTTTGCTATTTGGCTTAGGATATGATGTCTGATTTATAAAGCTTTAGCTGATGATGCAAAACTTGGTAGTTCATCTTTGGAAAGGGGGGCGGTTAGTTTGAAGAGGCACTTTTTTTTAAAAAAGTTGTCATAAGCGGATAAGACAGAAATTAAATTTTAATTTATATAAACACCTTATAATTTATATGTGATATGATAACCCTGTGTTGTAATATTCAATATATGCCTCTTCTTGATGGCCAGGCCTACCTACCCCTCCTAGCCATCCACAGACTTACTATGATAAGCATTGGTGTGAGTGAAGAGATTCTGTGTGATACTATTGCCAGGAGTTTTTTAGCTAATTTTTCTTCTAACATAGGAGTTTGCACCAATACTCTCTAATTTGGTTTATAATTTGGTCATGCAGTAAAGTATCAGAGGCTTTTGTTACATCCAGGTATAGAACCAAACATTGATTTCCTTGTTCTCTTGTCTGTATATTATCTTTTCATAAAAGTTAGTCTGACAGGTTAATGTTGAAATACCTGAAATAAAAGTGTATTGTGTCCTGTCAAGCCTCATTCCATATTTTTCTGTCATTAGATATTGCAACAGACAACACTCCAACCACTTCCCTATAAGATATGTCAGAGTAAATGGTTTGTAGCTAAATATTTCTTGCTTATTACCTCCTTTGTATACTGTGAGCATGTGCAATTTCATAGTCTGCAGGTATAATGCCATTTTTCAGAAATTCATTAAAAAATATAAATCAAAGAGCATATTATGTCATGGGATATAATATTTACAAGTTGTCCTGGTTTGCCATATGGACCCACTGAACATGCTTTCTAACTCTGCTTATTGTTTTAGTAACATCCTCCTGACAGACCATGGGACAATCGCAATTAAGTTCATCATTAGGAACCATGTTGTTGACATCATAAATTGAGTGACAAACATACAATATAACTATTAAAAGATTTCACTCATATTTTGATGTAAATAAAAGAAACTCAGTCCTCAGGGTAAAGTGCCTCAGTGACAATGTAGAGTATAATCCAAAGAAGAAATCCAGATGCAACACCATAAACAGTGAAGGAGACTTTATTGATATATAACAGACCAAATATATATATATATATATATATATATATATATATATATATATATATATATATATGGATACATTAAAGAGTGAGCACTTTCGTGTTCCTAAGAATGCTTCTTCAGACTTAATAATCTCATCTGTTTAAATACATCCTGTATCTCATGTGCAAAATAGCTCAGTGCATCTGTAGCTACCTGTGTTTTTAATTTTAGATCCATATTCACACACTCTGTCAGTCACATTATTTTAACATATTTTTAGACAGAATTACATATATATATATATATATATATATATATATATATATATATGTATGTATATATATATATATATATATATATATATATATATATATATATATATATATATATATATATATATATATATATATATATATATATATATATATGTATATATATATATATATATATATATATATATATATATATATATAATTTTTATTTTTAACCAGTTAGTGATATACATAGGTTTTAATAATGGTAAATAAATAAATTATATTATATATATATATATATATATATATATATATATATATACATTTTACAGCTTTTAATAAAGGCACATAGCCATCTTGATAACAGATATACATACACATTTATTCTTTTAAATAATGTTTTAAAAACATTTTGGTTTTTGTATACATTACATTTTAGTCATACATAGTTACATTCAATATTTTTGAACATATATGTGGTTATTACTATGCACCTGTATATCCATATATTAAGTCATGCTATTGTTTTGAATTAACAGCATGACGATATTTGAATTTATGTAATAAGTATCAATTTTCTGAAGGTTCATTAACTTGTGATTGGCTAAACAACTAATGAATGTGATACCAGGATGTATTTAAACAGATGGTTTTAGAGATGAGATTATTAAGTCTGAAGAAGCATTCTTAGGAATGCAAAAGCGCTCATTCTTATATATATATTTGGTCCCTGTTATATATCAATAAAGTCTCCTTCGCTTTTTATGGTGTTGCCTCCATATTTTCATGTAGACTTATTTTTCCCTTCAATAAGAATTGGACACAGATTTATAAAATCCCTGTTTAAACATTGTATAGACTTATTAAACTTCTTGTTATCTTGTTGTATTATTGTATTTACCAACACTGATTCATATTTCATCCTTTCTACAAGTATTAATTATGTTATTTCCTTAGTAAATGCATTTAAACATTTCTTATTTTGTGTAATTTCATTTCTTCTGTAAACACTAAAAGCCATTTTCTTTTTAATAACAAGTTTCTTATATTTTTATTCCACAGAAGTGTATTATTAAAGCCATTCTTTTTTATTATTTCGATTTTACATAATACTTATTACATTTGTTTCTTAAAGAATATACATACACAATTTTTTTTGATTTTTAATTTGCCTCATACCATTAGTTTTTATTTAAATCTTAAAGTGAAATTTAAGTAATTTATTCATACCATAATGGATTATTAATTTTTTATGTTGTTTCATAGCCATGAAATCAAATGTAATGAAATTATGGACAGTTGTTCCAAATAGCTGTTTTACATTTAAATTATTAATCAGTCCCACAGTATTTATATGTCTCCTAAGTCTAAAACTTTAGTCTTGTGAGTTGGTGCATAAACCATTTATGTAAAATACAAAGAATTAAGGGTGTCAATAAAATATTATCTTTGGGGCAAGTTAGTGTGACAAATGTCCTAGTTTACATCTGGATAATTGAACTCTAAATATTAAGTGTTGGTTTCTCATCAAGAAGGTAGTCAAGATATTATAAAAATATATTATTCAAAATGTTATTCAAACTTGGACTCCTATAAGAAAGAACAATTCTAAATGTTCCCAGTTGCAAATATCTCTTAAGACACGTAATATTTCAGCTTCCTATTCTTTTCTATTTAGATGGGATATTGATTCCTGAACCAGCAACATTACTCTTCCTTCACTTTTATTTTATTATTTTATATATATATATATATATATATATATATATATATATATATATATATATTTTTTATGTTTGTCATCATTGATAAAATTGAGGGAGATAGGAGAAATAAAATCGGTTAGCATAATATTTTGAACAGAATGGGAAAACATTGGATTATTAAGTTAGGTGGCTTATTTGTTCCAGGTCTCAGTGAGCATTTGTAATTCTTCAATCATAATGGAGGTTTGAGGATGGGCATCTATAAAATATAACTTTCAGCTATGGTTGTATATTCACTGATGAAGGCTTAGTTGCTGAAACCGGTTTGAATATTTTATGTGCTTTTGCATATGTGATTAATTTTTGTACTTTTGTACATGTTGGACTATGGATATTAAAGTGTTGTGTTCCACTTTACAGTACTGGCCGGTTTATTTATGCCGCAATTTCCTCTTTATCGGGCCTTTGCACTTACCATACTTGTGGAGATTTTGTTTTGTTTGTTACTTAGAAAAAAAACTTGAGCTGAATGCACCATATTATGCAAATGACCACACTTTGTAATCTTACAAATGGAGCCTTTTTATGAGACCTTTGCCTATTTATACTGAAAATCAACTGTTTTACATCTATAAAGTTCTAGTTGTTGGACTACATTTTTTTTGTTCTGTATGACAATTAGTTTCAGTCATCTTCTGGAGCTCCAACTTCCCTTCAGAATCCTTTCTTTTGTCCAATGATATGCTTCTACACTGCATACAACAGCATCTTAATCTTACATAACAGGATACCTTCAAGAGGGTTGGAAGGCAAATATGAGGGGGGAGTTAATAACATTAATAGTGATGCATGCAGGACTGCTGTGTCTTACTTGCTTCCTTCCATACTGGGTAATAATTCAGCTTTACATGTACATGAGCACCATAAGGTGGCCTCCCCTATATCCATACTGGCATAATCCTAAGCGGCCTGCTTGATAATGCCTGTGTGAGATACCATAATGTCTAACAGTAATGCTGATATTATATGTCTCCCATCATGTACCACATGCAACTGCCCAAGACAGACAAGGGCATAATCCTAAGTGGCCTGCTTGATAATGTCTGTGTGAGATACCATAATGCCCAATAGTAACACTGATATAATGTCTCCCATTATGTACCACACACAACTGCCCGATCTTTGAGATTCTCTCTTCTCCTGTGCTTTCAGTCTTTTTTGGTATGTCGGCACTCAACATTTCAATAGAGAACCCATTATTGAACTTTTTGTCAAATGATATACAATTTAAACTTGTCACTTGTTCCTTTTCTTTGTATATCTTTACTACTCTCTCATTCACTCTCTCTCTGATATTTTGACAAATTAAATCAGTTGCTATTTCAAAAAATAAATAACTAAATAAATAAAGTCCACCTGCTAGTAACACAAAATTTTCTCAGAAAATGAAGAAAGTAATAAGGAATACTGAGGCATCCAAGATCGATAAAAAATCTAAATGCAATAGGTATTTGTGTGTTTACGAAGGGTAAAAACTGATGAATATCAGGTGTAAGCCTAAGCTATGCTACTCTCATTTTGCAATAGTCCTTATTGTCCACTAAACATTAATAAGTAAATAACAGAATCTTGACAAACATGGGCTCCACTTCTCCACGGTTACCTTAATATAGTTTGGATGCTCTGTATAAATGTGTTTTCTAATTTGTGTGATGTTTCTTAGCATTTGCTTTGGTGATCATTGTGTACAAAGTAGAACTCGCTGAACTCTTATGTTGCACAAAATGCTGTGGTTACCTCTTCATTTGCATTTTCTAATAATACTGAGTACAAAAAAGGATACATAAGCATCCCTTCTTTGTCCAGAATTCAGACACACACCATCACATCAAGTGAACACTACATTTATTAATAATTACTAAGCAAAGTATTCTGGAAGAGAAAAATAGCTATTAGAATGTCTCATTCAGATCCATGCCACGGAGCTATAAAACATTACGGAATGTGGGCTTAAGTGGAGTGAAACACTAAGAAAGCTTTCAGACATCTTGAACAAAGAGATGTGTCTGTATAAAGATGAAGTACTTACAGAAGAAAAGAAAAAATCTGTAAGATGTTTCCAGCAGTGTCCCTTGAGACTTGTAACATGGTAATTTGGTATGGCTATAAACAACAATGTTCCTATTTACACAAATTAGCTGTAACTGGCACATTTCCTGGAATGTCTGAATAGTTATTCAAGTGATTGCGATGGAATTTCAGAGTGCTTATTCGCCTGTACAGATTGTATGCACCACCAGCCCCCAATATCCCCAAATCATTCCAAAGAAATAGTGAAGTAATGAATGCCAGGCTGGATGCAATGAAGTAGAAACTTGACTTTGTATTCATTATATATAATTTTTATGACATTTATAATATTCGTTTAAAAGATGAAAATATATAGCAATGTTTCGCGAGATGAATTTCTACAAGAAAGATGAATGAGAATGGAGACTTTTGGCTATAAAAATATGCACCAGGCAGTGAGGCTTAAGATATCAAGTGTAGTTTGAGAGAATGCAACATTTGCAAGTCAATAAAAATCTTGAAGTGGATGCGCTGCTTTGTATTAAATTTCCCAACAGACTCCTTAAATGGGTTTCATTGCAGTGCATGTAAAGCTCTTTAGGCTGGGAAAAAGTTAACTATATTACTGCATGCAAAAAGCATGCCAGTCAATTAGTCAGAAGCTGACAAGACTGCAGTGCATTATTTCATAGGTAGGTACTAGGCTATCGGGCCAAGGGCCTAATTAAGCCTAGCCAACAAGGTTCCCTGGCTTACGCCACCCAAGAAAGTTAATTTCCTGTTCCCCTGTCGAGCAGAGCCACAGAAGTGATCCCCGGGGTGTATTTCCTATAGGTTCATCATGGAAATATGTCATGCCTGAAAGAGAGTGTTGTCATGGACTAGAAGATGCTAACTTAAGACTGCAGTAAATATGAGCTTTTATTACACATAAAGAGAGAGAAACGTGTAGCTCTGGTCCATGTGAGAGAAGACTTAAAACAATTGAATTCTGAACACTCTCAATGGCAATACATTCACTTAAATTAAATCACTATATTGCTTCTTTGAGGGCAGCAATAATAGTCTGCTTTCTAAGATTAAAATACTTGCTCAACACATAGATAAGAAATCACCTAAAAGATAATATTTGCATACATGCAAATATTTCAAGCACTGGCATTAATACTCTTCTAGCCTGCCAATACATGAAATCAGCTGTTCCTGTAATGTGTCCAAGTGATTCTTAAAAAATATCTACACTAGTACTTGCTTTAATGTAATTTGGTAGTCTGTTCCATGCATCAGCTGCTCTCTCAGAGAACCAATTAGTAGATTTCTCATTCCTGTAGAATCTTCTACATGGGTTGTCTGATGATTCTCTACTACATTTTGATAACTCCAGACATTCTCAGAGCTAGTTGTCTCCAAAAGTTGTCATAATGATTAATGTGTTTACGGTGCAGGGTTTGATTCTCTCATGGGTTAATTGGCTAGGCTTAAAATGGCCTACAAGGGCAGATAGCCTACCATGAACCTATCACATCAGAAAGCTCTATATACCTGAATATGGTATCCTCTTAAATATCTATACAAGACACTGTACAAGTTCAGATAGTTTAGTCTTTCATAACTAACTTAGATTTTCACATCTGTGGTTGCGCTCGGTACATTTCCTCTGTACTCTTTCCAGCTTACACATTTTTGTTTTCTTATAAGGTTTCCAGATCGTCATTCCAAACTCAAGTTTGTGTCTAATGTAACTAACAAACAATGACTTCATAATTTCTGATTTCCTAGATTTTTATAAATCTTTTTATATAACCTATAGATTTATAACTATCATTGATCAGTTTGTTGATACAAATAGAAAAACTCAGAGCTGGAGCTACCCACATACCCAGGTACTTAAATAAATCTATAGTTTCATTCATTGTGTGTTATTGTTATTAGTTATTGATGTATTTATCAGCATATTATTCTCCTGTCTTCAAATGGTCAATTTAGTCAAGTTATTTTACAGACATGCCCTATCTATAACATGTGTAATCAGTTTACTCAGTTTCAAGTCACCTGCATACAGACTGTAGAACACCTTAGATGAAAAAGATGCATCTGAAATATACAATCTAAAAAAGTATGGGCTTAGGACAGAGCCCTTGGGGGCATCCCAACTATAACCTTGAATTTCACCTGTTCAATTTCTGTATGAGACTTGCCACATCCTTTTTGTAAGCCATGCAGTTTATCCATCTTATCACAAGTATATCAATACCTACTTGTTCTAATTTATCAGTGTTTTGTGCATGACCCTGTTGAAGTTAAATCTTTATAAATTGCATCACAGCACAATTTTTCATTAATAGCTGTTATTATTTTGTTATAGAACACATCATGTTACATGTGGTAATAGATCTATTTTCAACATATGCATGCTGATATATGGTTTCAAGTCCCAGGTCACTTTAATGTTGCCTGTACTGCTTTCTAGTTCAGGGAATGCCTTGATGACACAGTGCCTGACATCCCTCCTTGTGCTGAAGACCCACATATTACTCCGCAAGCAAATGGCCCTGGTGGTTTCTATGTAGAATGAAGAGAAGCAATGAGTTTTTCTCTTGTGAGAACCACTAGAGTCCTTGCATGAGCCAGTGTCATTGGAAGTCATGGCTGCATTTCGGCCATAAGGTGTCTACATACCTGAAGTGTGCTCTAATCTTGACTGTTTGCTGCATGGCTCTATTGTGGGTTCGCATTTCTACACAGACAAGGAAAATCAGCTGTACCTTTATTGCTTAATACAGACTACTTGTCAGGTTATCCACCAATACCTCTATGATTTTGGTCTCCAAATACAGGGCTGCTACATTTTACCATTTTGCTCTCAAGTTATTCCTCTTTCATTGGCACAAATCTAAAGCAGTTGAGAGGCTTACCTTCTGGAGCACTTCACAGTCAAAGAAAGAGCAATGATGAAGAACATATACGAATCTGTTCTGTTTCTCAAGTCTTTTGTGGAGGATATAGAACATTTAATAAAAAACTAATAATAATAATAAAAAGTTTGAGTTATAGCTACCATGAGAAGAATGTAAGCTGATAGAGATACAATACAAATGATCTGTATGCCTGCTGCCTTGTTTATGACAAAGTGCTGGCTAAAGAAGGCCTGGTGCTTTTCTGTGGCTGCTTGCCTTGCACAGCTCTTATCTGTCCCTGATTTTGCAAATGCTCATATTTGTGCCCTGACACTCATAAAATTCTTGAATGTCAGTCAATAATGCCATTGCCCTTCATTATGTTTGGCTTGTCCCTAATTCCAGAGCAGAGAAAGGTGAGGGTGTATCAGGTTGTACTGAGATAAACTATACCCTCTGTACAGGTTTTAATTATTATTTTTTCCTACCATGGCGGGACTGAAGTGTACAGGAAATATGTGAAAAGATTAGTGCATGTAGTAATTGGGGCCAGATCCTGCCTTTGCTTCCTGTTGGTGGCTGATACTGTTGCAGATGTGTAAGCCCATCCTGAAGCAGACACATTTCAGTTAAACAACAGCTGCTGGACTGCATGCACAGTCTCTTCTCATTAACCCCTTGTATCTTCCAGTAATGTTCATCCAGTCCACTGCAGTGCCACCAGGGGAAGAAACCCATTTGTATATACATGTTCTTGGACTTACTACTGCCTGGCATTAGGAAAGCAGTGGGGACACTCAAAAAGGTGATACACTCCTTTCTTGGATCATCAGTTAAACTGATCCACTGCAGCTGGTCAACTGATCCATTGCAGCTGGTCGACCAACTCCCAGCTGCATTAATGAACTTTAAAATTGCATGATGGGACAGGTGAATGATAATATGTGCATTTTTGTGTACTTGGAATGGTCCATTCAATGGCAGAGTGCAGTTCAAATGGCCTTCCAGGTCTTTTGCATTCTGAATTCTCATGTGAAAATGGAGAGCTCATCTGCATACATTGACCACGCCACCAGAATTTAGGCTCCCTTAATGTGTAATAGAAGGGAAGAATTACTGCAAAGTCATTAATCGACCTTGTGAAGACTGGTAGAGATGGGTGAAGTCTGCCAGCCTAGTCAAATAGAATTTGATACATAATTCTGGCATTTGTAAATATAAAAATGAAAGACAGGCTTGTGTCTTAAATGTAAAGAAATGCTGTTTCAACAATGTGGCAACATCGCCATCTGCTGTAAATAAAACTAAAGCAAGCATTTCAAATCTTTCTTTTGAAGTTAAAATTATTTCAAATCTATCCTTTGATCTGTAGAGCTTGGAGTCAGCCTGTCTGAGCTAACACATTCTTTCTATTGTTTTAACTTAAGGAATAATGACCAGAATTTACACGTGGAATGTCCTTTATTGTTCTAAGTGTAAAAGAATGTAAATGCAGTTTCTGTGTGACCTGGGAACCAGGAAGGTGTAAATGATGATGTAATGTTTAGCAGAACTGCAGTTTCAATTTAAACAGTGAGAACCAGAGATTATTAAGCATTTTGATCTTGCACATCTAACTCAGCACTGCCTGTTGTCTTAAGTTATCTTTTAAGTATGTTTTCTTTTAAGCAATAGCTAGGAATTAGAAAAAAGATCAGACTAAGTGTTTTTCTGTTATGTCGGAACTGTACTACTGAATTATTTTAAGTTTGTGTGATCTCTGAACTCTCGAATAGCACTGTGGTGTAGTAATATTGTCTTGTGTTTTTAGTATTTATTATTAAATATTTTTAAAACCTTTTTAACTGTGGCTGGTTTATGTACAGATAATTAAGCCCTATAGTACATTGCATGCTTATAAGTGATCCTGTAATAAACCCTTCCAATAGGCCTTAAGACTGTTTAGTCACACTTACCATTGGATAATAATATTGCACAGTAATAATTGGACACCCTTTTTAGGGCCTTTGGGTAGCTGATAATTATTATCTGGTGGTGGCAGGAATTACTACTGTATAGTCTGGGTATAGGGGCACAACTGGAGAATCTGTGTCAGTCTTTCCCAGGAGTGTCTATGAAGATGTATAAATACTTATCACTAAGTGTGTGTGTGTCAGCTACTTGGGCAGGGACACAAAGCACTGGTTGGACAGAGAGGGCACTGGAGGGTTTAGCTTGCCAGATATGCTGAGATCTAGACCCTATAGCTGTGCCAGTGGGGAGTCTTATTGGGGACCTGGGGAGCAGGGGAGTGACCAGCCCCAGACTGACTGTTCTCTGTGTGCTCTTAAGGGAAATTGCACTTTACTGTGTGCATTTGTTATCCTTTCCTCATATATGAGATGCCCTCTCTGGTGTTAGTGCTGAGGATTGAGGCTCCTTGATTGCTGTGCCAGGGCATGGGCATCATGATGTGGTTTGTATTGGTTGGGATATCCACATCACATATTAAGTAGTTGGAAAATACTAATTGGCTTGTAGTGGTGTGGGTAGAGTGAATCTTGTAGCTTATGCACAGTGAACTCTGAAGGTGTTTTGTACTCTAAAGCAGCCACACAGTGAATACTCAGAGTTCAGATCACAATTGTTTTACTTCTTTTGTTAGCTTAGTTAGTTAGGGTGAGCAGGCAGCATGTCAGCAGAGGAGTATGGAAAGCTGACAAGGACTCAGCTGGTGGAGATGTGCCAGGCTAGGGGACTGGTGCATGGAAACCTGACTAAGGCAGATCTGATTGCAGCCTCGGTTACAGCTGCATCAGAAAACAGCATCCAGGAGGACAATCAGATTGGTAGTACAGATCCAATATCCTTGGAGAATGGACAGCTCAACCTTTCTGCGAAGGACAATCAGACTGGCAGTGGAGATGCAATATCCTCAGAGAATGAACAGCTCAAACATTCTGCAGTGGACTTAAAAACCCAGCTGGAGCTAAAGAGACTTGAGTTGGAGGCCAGGCATTTGGATATACAAGCCAAACAAAAGGAGCATCAGAGGAGGCATGAGAGAGAAATGTTGACTCTTTGCTCGAGTCATGGAGATAAAGGGGAAGGGAGTAACTGGACCCCAGAAGCACAACAGGTCAGTAAATGGCTTCCGCAATTTAAAGAGGGGGATCATTTTGATAGTTTTATTCATATGTTTGAGATGGTATGCAAACAGTATAGTGTTGACCAAAGGCTCTGGGTACGGTTCCTGACCCCCTTACTCCATGGGAAAGCTGTACGTTTTTTGTCAAAAATGCCTGACTGTTTGTTTTGATTATACTGCTGTAAAAAATGTCTTTTAGAATGTTTTAAGCTAACACCTTTACTTTGAATGCATTTGTTTTTAACTGGTACTAATTTATAATGAATTGCAGGTGATTTGTATTTTAAATGTCAGCTGACTTATTTCTAGTTCTATTTAAATGTATTTGCTTTTACATAAGTTGTCTGATGAAGCGACATTTTCAGTCATGAAAGCGTTCATGTTTTTTTTTAATAAATTACTTTTGGTGTGTAAGGTAGGGTGCAGTTTGTTTTTCAACACCTGAAATGTATAGGAAAAAGTTTTGTGAGCATAGAGGCAAGGCAGATGAAAGTATGTGTGAATATGTTGCTGAATTGAGCACTTATTTTCATAGCTGGGTGAGTGGACGTCAGGTCACCACTTTTGAAGGGCTGGCAGACCTTTTGGTGAGGGAACAAGCCCTTAGCACTTTGCCTGAGGACATAATGATCTGGTTAGCTGATAGACAATGTGCTACTTCAAGTGGGAAAGAAAAAATGCCAATAGTAGGTTATCTTGGGATAACAAGGGTACCAAACTACCACCAGAGGCTATATCCTACTGTAGTGAATGGCAAAGAGGCCATTGCCAAGAGAGACACAGCCTCTGATATAACCATTGAAAAGCCTGCAATGGTTACAGAGGAGCACTACTTGCCTGGGCAGTCTACTCCAGTCAGGGTTTTAGGAGGGATCCCATTCCAAATACCTTTTGCTAGGGTTCACCTTGACTGGGGGGGGGGTGGAAAATGAAGCCAGCAAGTAGGTGTGTTTGAGGATATAACTGCAGATGTGCTGATAGAGAATGATTTTGATAGTGCAGTACCCTGTGCTTGTGCAGTTACACACAGTCAGGCTTGAAGACAAGCATGTGGGTCTGGTAGCCTGGGGGAGACCCAGACAGACTGCATACTTGCAGCCAGGACTGGTGAGGTGGTTACTTCAGGAAGGGAGCTACTTTATAGCAGTGAGACTTAATGTGAGCCACAGCTGATTGTGGGTATTGATGGTCCCTTGGACAGAGTGACTGCAAAAGTAGAGGTGAGTAGTAGTACCCAGGCTGACAGTGAGGCACCACTGTCAGAGGATGCCAGACTTCCTGTGGAAGGGGAGCTGGGAAGACTTACAAGGGGAGAGTTGAGACAGGCTCAGCTCTCAGACACTACATTGCAAGGCCTGAGGCAGGTAGCTAGAGGGGCACCTGATTTTCAAGAAAAGGGGGATCTGTATACTGGGACAAAGGGTTACTATACAGAGAGTGGACACCTGAGGGAGGGCTAGAAGAAGAGAGAGTACAGCAGTTGGTAGTGCCTAGAGCCTGCCATCTGGCGCTTCTAGACATAGCCCATAATATTCCCTTTGCAGGCCATATGGGCATAAAACGTACACAGAGGCATATTATGCAGAACTTCTATTGGCCTGTAATTTCCTGAGATGTAACAGAGTACTGCAGGGCCTGTGAGCAGTGCCAAAAGGTAGGCAAGGCAGGAGACAAGGTGAGAGCTCCTTTGATGACTATGCCTGTGATTGAAGAGCCATTTCAGAGGGTAGCTATGGATATTGTGAGTCTTCTGAGTACCCCAAGTTCCACAGGGAAAAAGTATATCCTAGTGGTAGTGGATTATGCTACACAATACCCTGAGGCAGTGGCTTTGTCCTCCACTGAGGCAGAGAAGGTAACAAATGCTTTGTTAGAGATTTTCAGCAGGGTGTGTTTCCCAAAAGAAATACTGACAGAGGTGCCAATTTCCTGTCAGACATGCTGGCTTGTCTGTGGAAGTCCTATGGGGTGAAACACATGAAGACCACCCCCTACCATCCCCAGACTAATGGTCTTGTCGAGAGGTTAAACTCTACAATCAAGTCCATGCTACGGGCATTTGCAGATCTGTTTAAGAGGGAGTGGGACAAATATTTGCCCCATCTGTTGTTTGCTTACAGAGAGGTTCCCCGGGAATCCACAGGTTTTTCACCCTTTGAGTTGCTGTATGGTCATAGGGTGAGGGGACCTCTAGATTTAATTCAAGATGAGTGGGAAGGTGAGTGTGAGTCTCACAAAGAGTCTGTTGTAGCATATGTCCTAAACCTCAGGACATGGCTCAGAGAGCTCATGGGCTTGGCATAGGAGAGCCTGGCAGAAGCCCAACAACAGAATAAGATGTGGTATGACAGGAATGCTCGAGCTAGAGAGTATGCTGTGGGACAGCAGGTAATGGTTCTCATTTCTGTCAGATACAACAAGCTGCAAGCAGCTTGAGAGGGACCCCACAAGGTGGTAAGAAAGGTAAGTGATGTTAACTACATGGTGGAACTGCTAGGTGATGGCAGGGGCACAAATTGTACCATGTTAACATGATGAAACCTTACCATGATAGGGAGGCCCATGTGCTGAGCATTTGCAGTGGATTGCAGGAGGAGTATGGTGGAGATCTGGGGACTGATCTCCTCAGTGAGGCTCATGCTGACACCTCAGTGGAAAGGGAAGCAATGTCCCAGAAGCTATCTCATACCCAGGTTCAAGAAATCCAGGCAGTGTTGCAGGAATTTGGGGACACGTTCACTGAGAAACCAGGGTGTACTCACCTGGTGCAGCTCCAGGTGGATACAGGACATCAAAGGCCTATTAGGCAGGCCCCTTGTAGGGTGCCTGAGAGGGTCAGACAAACTCTGAGGGAAAAGGTACAGGAGATGATTGAATTAGGGGTGATTTAAGAGTCCAACAGTCCCTGGGCCTCCCAGTGGTACTGGTGCCAAAGAAAGATGGCAGCACCAGGTTATGTGTGGATTACAGGAAATTAGTCACACAAAGTCAGATGCTTACCCTATGCCTAGGACAGATGAGGCCCTAGAGCAGCTGGGTGGGGCTAACTATCTTACAACCATTGATCTTACCAAGGGTTACTGGCAGGTGCCCTTGACTCCCAGTGCTAGAGAAAAGTCAGCCTTTGTGACTCCTTTGGGCTTGTATGAGTTCACAGAGATGCCCTTTGGGATGAAGAATGCCCCAGCAACTTTCCAGAGGCTGGTAGATCATATCCTAGCAGGAGGGTTTGCCCTTGCTTACCTAGATGATATTGCCATCCACAGCCATTCCTTGCCAGAGCACCTTCAGCATGTCAAGGAGGTGCTGGGCAGACTACAAAGGGCAAGGTTGACCATTAAGCAGAGCAAATTTCAAGTGGGTATGGCAGAGGTCTCTTACCTAGGACATAGAGTGGGGAGTGGTAAGAGAAGGCCAGAACCTGCCAAAGTGGAAGCCATTCAGGCATGGCATGCACCTTTTACTAAAAAGCAGGTGAGAGCATTTTTAGGGACAGCAGGGTACTACAGAAAGCTCGTCCCCAGTTATATTACCATAGCTGCTCCCCTCACAGACCTGACAAGTAAGAGCAGGCCAGATAAGGCAGTGTGGACCCTAGCATGTGAGCAGGCATTCCAGAAGCTTAAAGAAGTTTTGGGAGGACCCCCTGTGTTAGCCAGTCCAGATTACAGCAAATAAATTATTGTGGAAGTGGATGCTTCAAACTATGGGGTGGGGGCTGTAGTTAGCCAGATTTCTTCAGAGGGAGAAGAGCACCCAGTGGTTTATCTCAGTTGTAGGCTCCAACCCTGGGAGGAATGCTATGCAGCTGTAGAAAAGTGTGGGCACTGCAGAAACTTCAGCCTTATCTGTATGGAAGAAAATTCACTGTAATGACAGATCACAACCCTCTAGCATGGTTAAACAGAGCCGGTCAGCAAAATGCCAAGTTGCTAAGATGGAGGCTGGGGTTGCAAGCATATATGTCAGAGCAGCACTGCAGTGGGATTAGCATTGCCAATGCAGATGGGCTCTCAAGACAGGGAATGGAGTGAGGTATGTTCAGATAGACCTAACCCTCAGCGGCGTTTCTCAAGGGTTACTTGAAAAACTAGCTTGAGTTCTCCAGCAGGGAGAGATGTGAAGACTGGTAGAGATGGGTGAAGGCTGCCAGCCTAGTCAAATAGAATTTGATACATAATTCTAGCATTTGTAAATATAAAAGTAAAATACAGGCTTGTGTCTTAAATGTAAAGAAATGTGGTTTCAACAATGTGGCAACATTGCCATCTGCTGTAAGGAAAACTAAGTCAATCATTTCAAATCTTTCTTTTGAAGTTAAAATTATTTCAAATCTATCCTTTGATCTGTAGAGCTTGGAGTCAGCCTGTCTGAGCTAGTACATTCTTTCTATTGTTTTAACTTAAGGAATAATGACCAGAATTTACGTATGGAATATCCTTTATTGCTCTAAGTGTAAAAGAATGTAAGTGCAGTTTCTGTGTGGCCTGGGAACCAGGAAGGTGTAAAAGATGATGTAATGTTTAGCAGAACTGTAGTTTCAATTTAAACAGTGAGAACCACAGATTATTAAGTATTTTGATCTTGGACAGCTAACTCAGCACTGCCTGTTGTCTTAAGTAAGTTCTCTTAGAAGTATGTTTTCTTGTAAGCAATAGCTAGGAATTAGAAAAAGATTAGACTAAGTGTTTTTCTGTTATGTCAGAACTGTACTTTTTTTATTTTAAGTTTGTGTGTGATCTCTGAACTCTTGAATAGCACTGTGGTGTAGTAGTATTGTCTTGTGTTTTTAGTATTTATTATTAAATATTTTTAAACCCTTTTTTAACTGTGGCTGGTTTATGTAGAGATAATTAAGCTCTAGAGTACTTTGCATGCTTATAAGTGATCATGTAACAAGCCCTTCCAATAAGCCTTAAGACTGATTAGTCACACTTACCATTGGATAATAACATTGCACAGTAATAATTGGACACCCTTTTAAGGGCCTTTGGGTAGCTGATAATTATTAGCTGGTGGTGGCAGGAATTACTACTGCATAGTCTGGGTATAGGGGCACAGCTGGAGAATCTGTGTTAGCCTTTCCCAGGAGTGTCTGTGAAGTTGTATAAATACTTATCTCTAAGTGTGTGTGTGTTAGCTACTTGGGCTGGGACATGAAGCATTGGTTGGACAGAGAGGGTACTGGAGGTTTTAGCTTGCCAGCTAGGCTGAGATCTGGATCCTATAGCTGTGCCAGTGGGAAGTCTTATTGGGGACCTGGGGAGCAAGGGAGCGACCAGACCCAGATTGACTGTGATCTCTGTGGGCTCTTAAGGGAAATTGCACTTTACTGTGTGTATTTGTTATTCTTTCCTTATATATGAGATGCCCTCTTTGTTGTTAGTGGTGAGGATTGAGGCTCCTTGATTGCTGGGCCAGGGCACGGGTGTCACAGACCTCATCAGAGACATGCTGTTCAATGTGATCTTCCTTCCTCCTATTTGATTTTATACATCTCCGAAGTGACTGGATCAAGTGTGTCTTGTATGTAGTTTAATTCTAAAACTTGGGGTCTCATCTTAGGTTCATAGGTGTTTACTAGGCTGATGACCACAAGGGCTGTTTTAAGCCTAGCCATGCATCCCAAATATCCGACAATTTCTGGTACCCTTGATAGGTGTAAGCAGGGGCTTGGGAGATGAAACATTTACAAGGAGCTGCCTGGGAGATGAACCATTTACATATTACCTGTGTCCATTAGAAAGTTAGGTGCCAAACCAGGGGTGGATTTCCTGTTCCCCATCCAGTTGTCCAAGTTACACTTGAATTGGGTTATGGAGGAACTGTACTTCACATGGATGGGGAGCCTGTTCCAGAGAAGGGGTAGTCTCTGGGATACATGCCTGTCTCTCTAGCAGGTTCTATTTATATCACAGACAAGGTTTAAGTCTTTAGAATGGGTAATTGTAGTCCTGTTTGTTTTGTGGGTTTGCAGGAGGTCCATCAGAATGAGATCTGACAATGTTCTGTATGCCAGGCATAGATCTCCCCTCAATAGCCTGTAGGAGAAGGAATACAGGGATAGGGTCTCCAGGCAGTCTGCATAGGACACTTTACTTACGCCCTGTATTCTTTTTGTGACCAACTCTGTGGAAGGTCCATTTGTTGAATATGCCTGGATAGGTAAACACCAAAGGGGCATTATACTCAATGACAGGTCTGATAAATGCCAAATACAGTGGAACAATGACTTCCTTGGACTTAGATGCCATACCTTTGTTTATAAGTTGTGCAACATAGAATGATTTCCTCAATACTGCAGACATGTGATGGTCAAAAGCTAGAGTACTGTGTATGTGTGTCCCTAGGTCCCTGACTACTGGGTCATCTCTAAGGGGTGTGTTGTCAATATGATAGTTACCAGGGGTGGATGACTTCCCTAAGGATACTATTATGCATTCTTTGGCATTTAGTTTTAGTCCATGGCTCTGGCACCAGTTGTTTGTCTGTGCCCATCCTTCCTGGAGCATATTTGTATCAGTGTGGTATTCAATGATAGCTAATTTGCAATCATTTGCAAATTTAGTCAGCCATATACCATTGACATTGGCCTTAACTTCAGAGAAGTAAATGCCAAAAAGAAGCTGTTCAAGGACTGATCCCTGAGGGAGTCCACTTGTGACTGGCCTCTATGTAGAGGCTGACTTCCCAATTCTAACTTCCTGGGTCCCATCTGTGAGTCAGTTGGCTATTCACTGCTTGACATACGGATTTGTACCTAACCTCTCGAGTTTGTTGAAAATGCCTGAGTGGAGTATTGTGTGAAATGTCTTGTCAAGTCAAGGTAGGCAGTGTGAACCATTTTGCCCTCATCCATTGCTTTGGTGGCCTTTTCAAAAAACACCACCAGGTTGAGTAGGCATGACCTGCCTTTGATGAAAGCAAATTGGGTTGGGTCCAGTGTCTGGAGGTTTACTATATCATTATTGATTATTTCTATGATAATTTTTTTCCATGGCTTTGCATAAATGGCTAGTGAGACTTATGAGTCTGTAGTTTCTAGGGTCTATTGACAGCCCACCTTTGTGCAGAGGGATGACTGTTGCTGTTCTCCATCCATGAAGCATGAAGTCTGTTTGGAGGCTACAGTTCAATAGTAATTCCAGAGGGCCTGACAGATCATGTGTCATGCTATTTAGACGGCATCCTGGGATATTGTCTAGACCCATTGATGCAGTGTTCTTAGGCTTAGAGAGAACATTAATGACCTGTTCCCTAGTGATAGCAGGGGGAATTATATCTGATGGCATTTCCTGAGGGAAGGTTTGGGGGAGAGAGGGGGGGTAAAGTTGAAGCTGAATTTGTCAGCCAATAGGTTTGCTATATCTTCTTGCTCAGTACTGGTTGCTCCATTTACAGTGCACTCTGCACACAATTATATATTGCCTTTGAGGATGTGGATGTAGCTAAAGAATGCCTTGTGGTTGTCTTTGCCTGAAATTTGGCTTTGGTAGCTTTATTTGTCCTCTGAGTTATCTGTTTAGTTTGATGAGTGTGCTTTTATCTTGCTGGGTGCTGCAGCTCCTAATTTTTGCCATGATTTCCTTCCTCTTGTTGTCTTCTGATTTTGTGATTCCACCAGGGTGGCTTGGTTTTGGACTTAATAATCTATAAGTGATATCTTGCTAGCAGTCATTACTGGGGTATGGTAAAAGGTACTAGTCATGGCAGATTTAAAATGAACTACTGACTGCTGCATAGGTGTGTGTGCGTGTGTGTGCGTGTGTGTGTGTGTGTGTGTGTGTGTGTGTGTGTGTGTGTGTGTACTTACATGTGTGTTTGGAGTGATGATCATGAATATAAGGTTGGTAGTAATTTTACAAGCTGTGTCCCAAAGAGAGCAACCTTGCAAACTATGCCATTACACCCTCTCCCAAGAGTGAGTTCATGCATAAGCAAATTTGAAGTTTTATGATTCTGGGCTCTCCACTTAGACATTTGATAGTCTCCTGCTATGATTTCGAAAGCTGGGAGGTTGAGGATTTGCTGCTCACTGCCAAACAGTATACTGCAGTAATTCAGCTGATGCCTGTATTGTGCATGAGTAGCTGTGACTATAAAGATGGGGATCAAGCATCTATACATTTGGTAGTTACCTGTTGAAAGCTGCATGTTATACAGTACATGGTCTATTGTAATCTGCATTGGAGAGGGAGGTAGATGATGGTTTCTGGTTGGGTAGAGAGTAAGGCTAACTGAATTAGCTGGGTTGAGTTAGTTGACCTGTGCTATGAAATACTTTAGAGAAGTACTTCAGTGGCATACTCGCATAGCATGTTCTTTCACAACACAGCACCATGCCTTGCAAAGATAATGCCAAGAGCAGCAACTTTTCCCACATAGAGATTGTGGTCACGGTGTAGGCCTGCTGTCTCCATGGCTGTTGTCTATTTCGTCAGAACACTGATAACCAGCTCTATTGTTACTTTGCATGACAAGATGTTGTGGACACAAGTAGTCAGAGCAGAGTGTCACCCCTGTGGCCAATCCACCAATATCTACCATAAGCTCCAGAGAGTGAATGAGTGAGTGAGTGAGTGTGCTGCTGTTGCTTGTAGACAGCAAGTAAACAACATGTCCCCGGAGCTAGCTGTGTCAGTGAGTGCATCTAATGACTGTCCAGGGCCATCATGGAGAGAAAGGATAACAACTCGGCTCTGACTACTTGTGTCCACAACATCTTGCCATGCAAAGTAACAATAGAGCTGGTTATCAGTGTTCTGACGTGCATTATAGATAAGCTCACCAGCTTAAATATAAACCCCTATGTCACTAGATGGATTGCAAACTAGCTCACGGACAGAACCCACATGGTTAGAATTGCTGGAGCCATGTCAGACTCCAAACCAGTTACAAGTGGTGTCCCACAAGGCTCAGTCCTGGGACCTCTCTTGTTCGGTATATATTTCTTGGAGATACAGGCCAACACGGAAGGACTGTGGCTGACCAAGTTCGCAGATGGCTGCAAACTGGGCGCCATAATCGACTCTCCAGCTGATACAAGCATCCTCCAAAAAGGCCTCATAGAAACAGACAACTGGTGCCAGAGCCATGGCCTCAAGCTAAATGCCAAAAAGTGTATAGTCATCCCCTTTGGCAAAAACAAAGTGCCCACAAATTACCACATAGGTGGTAATCCATTAAGTACAGAAGAAGTAATTAGGGACCTGGGGACCCAAGTTGATAGCAATCTCTCATTTGACAACCATGTGGCCAAAGTGGTTAGAAAAACATTTTATATAGCCCACCTAATCATGAAGGAATTCACATCTAGATCAGGGCAGGTCATTGTGCCTCTTTACTCATCCCTCATCAGGCCCATAATTGAGTACAATGCCCCTTTTGGGATGTACCTTACCAGACACCTGCAGCAACTGGAAAGACCCCAAAAGTACCTCACCAAGAGGATCAAAGGGCTCAAACAGATGCCATATGCTGCCCGGTTAAAGAAACTCCAGCTCTACTCAGTGGCATACCACCTGTTCAGAGGCAATCTGTGCCTGACGTATAAAGCCATGTCCAACCCGGAATTAATGGACATGCTGCACCTCAGAAAATCCAAATCCCATCGAGCTACGCGCTCGAGAGACTTGACCCTCAGCACTGAAATAAATAGGACATGCTGGAGGGACAGATTCATAACCCAGAGGCTCCCTTCACTCTGGAATAAAATCCCAGTCCAGGTTAGGCAGAGTCCCTCATTGACTCTCTTCAAGAGGAATATTGATGAGTGGATGGGAGATCGTAGGTTTACCCCGGGTATCGCTTCTGTGTCACTGTTAGACAGAGGCACAGTATACTAACCTCGATAAAGGGCATAGCAAAATAAATTTAAAATGGGTGGCGAAAGCCAAACACATTCTGGCTAGGCTTATAAATGCCCTAGGGCAGATAGCCTAGTATGAACCTATGAACCTATGAACTCCTCAGCCCTGCAGAGGCTTTCCGTAATGTGTATGATGATCTGAAGGAGGGCATATCTCCTGTGTGTGACATTTTTGACTAGATCAGTCACCTACTGGCACATGGCAGGTCCTCATGTGCTCCCATCTTACATGCTAGCTATGTTTCAAACAGCTACTTCACCTCTCCCTGTACTGAGAGCAGCTATCATGGGCGTAGAATGCCAAGGTCAAGATCAAGAAGCGGCAACACTTCCATAAGACATTGAGTGCGGATGTGTGTCTAGGCAGGAGGGGGCATCCCTGAGACTGTGGTACAAGTGACAGTGCCACATCAAGTAAAACATGTTGCTTATGGTCATGCAGGACACCTACTTCTGGACAAGGCCATGTCACATCCTATGACACTCCTGGAAGAGACAGATTTTTAAAGCCGGTATTGCATTTGTGGTCAAACCTCAGTGCTGTGCCACTCCACATGTGGTCTAAACTGCAGGTATTTTTTTTTTCTTAAGTAAAAATGAGTGCTGTTGGACTCTGTACAAGCAGGGTACAAACTGTAGCAACTGTTTGCTACAGTTTAAAAAAAGTATATATATTTTTAAACTAAAACACATTTGCTACAGTTTAGAAAAAGTATTTTTTTAACTAAAACACAAGTGCCATAGAACTCCATGCAGGCAGGGTATAAACTGTAGCTTTTTTTTTTGCTACATGTGTGGCAAGCAGTTTGCTACAGTTTACAAAGAAGTTTCGTTTGTTGTTGTTGTTGTCATTCTTGTTTAATCTAAAACTTGAGTGCTATAGCACTCTGTTCAGGTAGGTTACAAATTGTAGCAACTGTTTGATATTTGTTTATTTATTAAAATAAGTTGAAGGAGGATTGGGACAGGTTTGCTGTGCCAGTAAAAAGAACATCTTTTTTTTCACTTGATGGTAGAACTGGGGGGGGGGGGTATTTTTTTTTCTATTTTTTGCTCTTCACTTGAGCTGAGTGGTGGTGGTGGTTTTCATGGGAAAGTGCAGTGCAGTATTTGTTTTGCATGAATGACATATTACTGTAGTGTATGTATGGTTTACAGTGGACAATACTGTGTACCAGCTGCTGCTACTTTGCCAATGCCATGTCATCCTGCACACACCTGCGTCTAGCATCATTATCCCCTGATAATGGGTCCTTCTGTTTCTTGGTGTGTTGGAAGATGTTACTCCTACTTATAGCCTCCCTGCTGCAAATGCTTCCTCATTATCATGTTGTGCAGTACTGCACACGCTAAGACAATTTTAATATACGTTTGAGACTTATACAGCAGAGCACCACAATATACATCCATGCTGTGAAAGCATGCCCTCAACAGAAAAATGTATGACCCATATATGTAATCTGTCACAGTCTAGTGATTTCAGATAGGTATCAGCAACCAAGGCTACAGGGAATATTCAGCATCTCCAATAACATGTGTCTGGGAAAAGTGATGCCTCAAAAAAAGTTGATAAAAGTCACATGTGCCATATGTGGTAGTCATACTACCTGCACAGTGGCCTGTTGACACACTGTAGATAATACCCTGTGTGTTACAGACCATCCAGTACTAGACATAGTGATAACCTTTATGATTTATATGCCTTCCCCTCAACTCACCATGTGGGCCCTTTAGTTAATGTGGATACAGTCTATGGCCTCCAACACCTCAGGGAATAGGATTATATCCTAGAAATTGCATAGGTGTTGAACCTTTTATCTATGGTATGTGAGAACCACATATGCCCCCCACTTGCTACAGCATGCATTGAGAAATGGGAGTATTCTCAAGGGAGATGCATAGTATACCCCCAGTGGTTTCCGTTTGGTTGATAAAAGGTGTCTGCTGTTAGTATATGTAAAGCTGAACATACCTTAGTACCCAGCAGGAGAGGTAACCCACAACTCCCACAAGCCTGCTGATAAGGCCCACATATGTCTGCTAGATTTTGCATGGTACCCCATTCACATGGTACTGATCAACAATGTCGAAGTCATGAAGGCCATCAAGTATTAAGCACACTCAGATAACATGACACATCCAATGATGATGATGCGTTTTCCTGTGGCTACTCATGGAAATAATAACCTATTGTATATATCTGATCACTAAACTGTGGCAATCCCTAACATATTGGATATGTAATAAAGAGGTATATTTCTGCATGCATCTCACAACATACTGAGTGATGGGGCAAGTTCCAATGTCAGTGTAGAAGTAGCCTACTGAGTGTTTGGAAACAAACTAATACTGGCAAGACACAGAACATTTCTGGATTTGTTTTATTTTATTTTACTTAAATGTTACTACATTAGTGGTTTCATGACCTTTTTAGTGCTACATGTAGGGTGTAGGATGATAAGAGCAAAGGGACTGTGTCAGGAGGTAGGGTACACCAAGCAAATATGATGCTGGGAATACTCTTTTGTGATAAATTTAGCCAATGAGAAAAAATGGTTGAATGGAAAACAATAATGTTTCCCATGGTGCCAACTCACTTGATATAAAACAGACATTGTCTAACGCAGTACCTCATCCATGTCATTTGTTCTGCCACATATATAAAAAGATGAGATGTGAAGGCTTGCTTAGGATAAGGCAGGAGGGGCTGCTGTTTATCCCCATTTCTGTCATTAAGGTGCAGAAATTCATTCTGAAAGGATTGTACTGCCTAGTTCAGTAAGGGCTTGTATAGTTATTTGGTATAAATTATGTAAAAGTAGATAAAAATTGCTATAGCTTTCTTCGAGCCTTGTATCCACCCAAAGAGAGCACATCCAATTCCTTTTTGTCGACATTAGGGGCATGTATTGGGGAAGGCACACTCCATAGGAAGAAATATGACTGACTAGTGATCTTAACATTTTTACTAGTTCTTTACTTATGAAGAAAGCCATACCATGTGGGTAAGGTTATTTATATTAAGCTTCAGCTGCATTCTGGGAGTAACTTTTAGAAATTTAGAATTATACTATAGTTTAGCTACAGCCATGTGTGATATAAAAGAAAAGGCTTGGTCGCCTGCTTTCACCGCCCCCCCCCCCCCCTTTGTCTTATAAACTGAAAGTATAATTGTGATTGTCCAGTGGGTCATGATAGCAGTTGGTTTCAACTCTTAAAAAAGGGAGAGAGAGAGAGAGAGAAATAGATTTTATTTAATGGTCTTCTTGCATTCAAAATTCATATAACATCCCTTGGGGAATGATACATTTTTATAACAGTTAAAAAAAACGTTAATTATTTAGTCAGTTTGGTGGTTACATTTGTTTACTGGAGTATGCACTGATCACCAATGACCAATGTCAAGAACAGCCCAGATGAAATGCAAACCATTTCACAAACACAAAATACAAACATGCAAACAATAACAGTATAGTTCAGACTAGATACATAGAAACACTGTGTATGTACATTCTAATGAACAAGCAGAATGTAATGCAGAATATTTACATTAGGTTCTAAAGTGGTCAACCTTCAGTAAATCTGAGACAGGAGAAAAGACCTGAAAAAGAAAAAGGGATAGTGAGTTAGATGATATGTCCAGTATTGATGCAAGAGCATTTGGCTTGGATGAAGACACTGCATTCTGAATTTGTAGTGTTTATTTCCTTCAATGAGGAGAGCTTGCCAAAGCACCTGCAAGGAGAATGTACATGCAGTGCTGTAGAATTTTGCTCTAGGGGTAATAAGAGCCACTGTGGTTTATGGGTAGTGTCTCAGGTTGTATGAGGAGGTTTTTTCATGAAGTCTGGCTACAAGGGGAGTAAATATCTGGAGATGGAGTAGTGTGCAGAGTTGGAATCCTAACAGCAGATTAGAACATTGTTTTATAGGTGGTCATTTAGTTCTTTCTAGACTGATACACTGGTGGTCAGACAGAGAGGTGAGTTTGTAATGAGTCAGGCATATGCTTTTAGAGATTGCCTGGAGAGTTGTAATGTTTTTCTTGGAGTCAGAAGTGACAATGGGAAGCTCATATTCAAGATGAAAAAGGAGACGTCCTTTACCAATGGCTGCTCTGGCTGGTTGAGGTAGAAAAGGGAAGATCTTTTTGGCCCAAAAGAGGAGAAAGTTTATTTTGGCCCTCAGTCTGTCTTTGTGGAAATGGAAATTCAGTGACTGATCAAGCCGGATTCCTAGGTATTTGAAGGTGCAGGTTGTTTTTATGGAATTGTTCTTTAAGTCAAAGATAGTTAAAGAGTCAGGTGCTTGATACGTTTTCTGTTTAGTTCCAAAAAAAGCATACTGTCAATCTTGGAGGGGTTGAGAAGTAGTTTATATTTTTGAGCTGTTGATGGAGATCATATTAGTAAGACTATGGCTGACACTGAATGTTGAAGTGAGAATGACCTGACTGGTAAATGATCATGTCACTGACATAGAGGCATTAGGAAGAGTATGCCTCAGATTATGGTTGAAAAGTAACAGAATGATCATCTCTGGATCTCCACTGTG
This sequence comes from Protopterus annectens, assembly GCF_019279795.1. NCBI lineage: Eukaryota > Metazoa > Chordata > Ceratodontiformes > Protopteridae > Protopterus > Protopterus annectens. The sequence continues at coordinate 1,809,992,317 of NC_056728.1, read as the reverse complement.
CTACTGAAGAGGAAATTTAGTAAAGCAGCACAGACTGGATTAACAGGTTACCTTAATTGAAAAAGGCTCAGAGTATACTATTGTGTCCAGTCACAAGCACAGTGAGGCAGTGAGGTGTGCAAGCAAAGAAGCATGCACTTAAAGAAAAAAACTATTTCTGGCATCTCATACCAAATGAATGGACATTTTGATATTTTGCTGTATGGGGGCGGTCAGCCTCATTGAGTGCCGAGTGATATCGGATGTATGGCGTTTTCATTCCAGTATTGTTATTTACTGTGCAGACTGGTCATTTTGTCAGTAAAATTTTCAGAAAAGAAAGTTTTACAAATCAATATTTGCATCGTGACAGTCTCCATCTGTAACATATGAAGAGGAATGTGGTCAAAGGTTAATTCATTTGGTTGAGTAGATTGACTTCAGATAATGGAGTATTTGCTGAAGAAAGGACTTTACTCAAAAAGTTATTCCTAGAAGGAGGTTACAGTGAAGATTGATTAGCATGAATAGGACATGAGGTACAAAAATTAATATTTGTTGTTGCACGTCCAATATTGTGTTATAGTGATTCTCACACACCAGCTGGAGAATCGCACCTTCTTGATACAAGTGGAACAGATTGCAAATATTTTTTGTCTTTTCCATTGCCCGTATGTCAAGAAATGTGGGCAGTTAAACAGTGCATACAAGAAAATTGGAAAATTATCTTGGGCAACAATGATTTAGCGAAAGAAATAGGAGACAGACCTATGTTTTCTTTCGAGAAAACTGTCAACATTAAAACATTATGTGAGAGGAATGAAAAGTTGGAATTAAAGAAAAGATCATCATTACCCCCAACTACTTTCCAGTGTGGACACTGTAAGCAATGCCGTCACATTTGTAATTCTTCTTTCTTCCATTTTAAACATTTGGACGTGACTATATGGGCTGCAGAGAGATATGACTGTTCATCCAACCATGTGCTATATGCAGCTATTTGTGAATCATGTTGTTGTTTTTACATAGGCAAAACTATCAAGCATTTAAAAAAAAAATCTATGAGCAATTGTTAGCCATCAAAAAGAAGGATTTTCGTAATGCTTTGGCTAAAGCACATTGTTACATGCAAAGAGTTAAAGAAATTTTCTTTTTTATATTAGATTCTGTTTCTGTTGACAATTTCATTGGTGACATCAAAACACTATTAGAGTATAAAAAGACACTGACAGATCAGGCTGAATGCTAATAAACTGCCTAGTTTAAATTAATCAATTAATATAAAGTGCTTTTTACTAAGACAAAGTATTTGAAGATGAGATTTGTTATAGTATTTTAGTTACAAATCAATTGCTAACAAGTAATACTGCGTAACCATACTTAACTGCATACACTTTAGAGCATGAAAGAATATTAACCAATAGTTCATAGGTTCATAGGTTCATACTAGGCTATCTGCCCTGGGGCAATTATAAGCCTAGCCCAATTCTGTATGGCTTAAGCCACCCCTTGATTTGAGTATACTGTGCCCTTTTTAAGGTTTAGTTTACTGTGCCTCTGTCTAATAGTGACACGGGAGTAATCCCTGGGACAAACCTACGATCACCCATTCACTTATCGAGATTCTTCTTGAAGAGATTCAGTGAGGTGCTCTGCCTCACATGAACTGGAATTCTATTCCAGAGCGAAGGGAGCCTCTGGGTTATGAACCTGTCCCTCCAGCAAGTTCTATTTATTTCTGTGCTGAGGTTCAAGTCTCTCGAGCGTGTGGCTCTAAGGGATTTAGATTTACTGAGGTGGAGCATGTCCATTAATTCTGGATTTGACATAGCTTTGCATGTCAGGCATAGATCGCCTCGAAGTAGGCGGTATGCAACAGAGTAGAGCTGGAGTTTTTTTAACCGAGCAGCATATGGAATCTGTTTGAGTCCCTTGATCCTCTTGGTGAGATACTTTTGGGGTCTTTCTAATTGCTGCAGGTGTCGGGTAAGGTACATCCCAAAAGGGGCATTGTATTCTATGATGGGCATTTTGAGGGATGAATAAAGGGGCACGATTACCTCTCTTGATCTAGATGTGAAACCCTTCGTGATGAGGTGGGCTATGTAGAAGTTCTTTCTAACCACTTTGGCAATGTGGTTTTCAAAGGAGAGATTGCTATCAACTTGGGTCCCCAGGTCCCTAATAACTTTCTCTGTACTTAATGGGTTTCTGCCTATGTGGTAATTTGTGGGCACATTGTTTTTGCTAAAGGGTATGACTATACATTTTTTGGCATTTAGCTTTAAACCATGGTGCTGGCACCAGTTACCTGTCTCTGTGAGACCTTTTTGAAGGATGTTTGTGTCAGCTGGAGAGTTGATTATGGCGCCCAGTCTGCAGTCGTCTGCGAACTTGATGAGCCATAGTCCTCCCACGTTTACCTGTACCTCAGAAAAGTATATACCGAACAAGAGTGGTCCCAGAACAGAACCCTGTGGGATGCCACTTGTGACCAGTTTCGAGTCTGACATGGCTCCAGCAACTTTCACTCTGTGGGTTCTGTCTTTGAGCCAGTTTGCGACCCATCTTGTGACATAGGGGGTTTATATTTAAGCTGGATAGCTTATCTATGATGCCCGAGTGGGGTATTGTGTCAAATGCCTTTGCAAGGTCCAGATAGGCTGTGTGGACTACCTTCCCTTCATCTATGGCTTTGGTGACTGTTTCAAAGAAGTCAATCAGGTTCAAAAGGCAGGATCTGCCCTTGACAAAGCCGAACTGGGTAGGATCTAGTGTCTGTAGGTCCCCAATGTCTTTGTTTATGAGCTCCATGATGATCCTCTCCATAGCCTTGCAGACTAAGCTAGTCAGGCTTATGGGGCGATAGTTTCCAGGGTCCGTAGAGGCTCCACCTTTGTGGAGTGGGACCACTGTTGCTGTACGCCATTCTGTGGGCACATATCCAGTAGTGAGGCTGAGATTGTATAGCTGTTTTATTTGTGGGATTAGTTCCTCTTGTAGTTCATGTAGGACGCAACCTGGGATGCCATCTGGTCCCATGGAAGCAGTGTTTTTTGCTTTGGAGAGGGCAGCCTTCATCTGAGCATCTGAGGTGTTTGGGAGGCAGACCTCTGCCGGGATAGATACTTGCTCTTTTGGGGGGTTGAGGGTGGAGAAGTTTGCACTGAACCTGTCTGCCAGGATATTGGCGATGTCTGTGGGTTCAGTGTATTTTTTGTCATTTAGAATCAACTCAGAACAAGTCTGAGAGTTGCATCCCAGGTTTCTAACATAATGGAAAAAAGCCTTATGATTATCTTTGGTGTCCTGTGCAATTTTTCTCTCGAAGCTGGCCTTGGAGGATTTTATGAGGGATCGTAATTTTTTGCTAGTACTGATCAGAGATGCCTTCCCTATTAGGGATTTTGCTCTATCATGTAGTAGTTTCCTCCTTCTTTTGTACAGTTTATTTATGGCAGGGGTCCACCAGACCGGACGCCTGCCTTTGGATGATTAGGTCTTGGTTTTGTTTGGGATAGCATGATCCATGCATTCCTGTAGATGTCCGTAGAATGCATTTATATAGGATTTTGCAGTTTGGGCTGTAGTTTCCACTGGCCCTGGGGCCTTGAAGGATTCCACTTCGGTTTTGAGAAGTGAGAAGTTTGCTTTTGAGAAGTTTTTCACTGTGGTTTTCTGGGCTGGGGGTGGGGTCGGGATGTGGACATCCAGTGAAATTAATTTATGGTCTGATCTTACCAATGAGGGATATACTTCTGGTGTGGAGCATAGAGTCCCCATGTTGGTAATGATCAGGTCTAGTATGTTGTCCCCTTTTGTGGGAGTGGTGACTAGTTGTTCCATAACATTTGAGTTTATAATTTCCAAGAATCTTTGGGCTAAGATGCTGGGGCTTGAGTAGTGCTCCCAGTCAATGTTTGGGTAGTTGAAGTCGCCTAATATAATGGTGTTCAGAGAGATCTTCATGTTCTCAAATGTTTTCAGGAAAGCCGAATGGGATTCCTGACTTTGAGAGGGTGGTCTGTAGGATGCTATAAACTGAAAAGCAGTCTTGCCAACTGTTAGTTGCACATGGATGGTCTCCAATACTTCGTGCAATGCCACTAACCTGGAGGTGTGGATATCCTTGATAAATATGGAAACTCCCCCTCCTTTTGTGGTTCGGTCCGGGTTTTGGGGTCGAAAAGCATGATACGAGGTATAGCCTGGTAGTGCTGGGGTGCTCTCTGGAGCCTTGAACCAGGTTTCTGTCACTGCACAGATATCGATGTTCTCCATACGAGCTTCGAGTGCGTGCATCTTGAGGTTAAGACTTCTGGCATTTAGCAGCATTACCCTTAGTTTCTTGTTCCTTGTGCTGTCTATGGGGGTGGGTTTGACTTTTGAGCCTTGCCTAAAAAAGGCACTATGGGGGTGGCAAGAGCCTTTGCCAATATCCGAAAGCCCAGTGGTGACAGATGCAAGCCGTCCCTAGCGAAGCAAACATGGCTTGTCGAGCATGTCATTCCAGGCTGACAGACACTGGATCCCCTTTGAATGACACCAAGATTTTAGCCAATTGTTAAAATCGATCATTTTGTCTTTGTACTGTGGCATCATTCTAGGTGAGGGTAAGATGCTGCTCAAGGTCAGGGTCATACCAGCCTGGGCTACATGATCAGAGAGCTCCTCTATGTCTCTTTTCATGTAGTCCAGGGAGGTACGTCTCAGGTCATTCACACCAGCATGTACAATGACTGAGTCATATATGTATTTGCTTTGGAGTGACCTGAGTGCTTGCGTTATGTGTCGGATCCTAGCACCCGACAGGCAGCTCACCGTGACCTTCTCTTTATTCAGCCTGGTAAGCGGGACGTCAGTGTGTCTGACAATAGAGTCACCTATAACAAGAGTATCAGGTGTGTTATTCAGCCTTAAGGGCTGTGGCTGCTTGGCACACTGACTTTGTGGGTTATGTGTTGTGTGTGTTTTGTTTTGAGGTAGTGTTTGCTTGGATGTCTGCTTTGGAGGTCTCTGTTGCTTAGGTAGATTTTTATTTAGAGCCTCCGAGTATGTTTTTGTGTATTTATGTGTTTGGTTCGCTGATGTGGTGGGACTATGTGATACTGGAATTGTGTTGTGTGAGGTTACCTTCTCCTCCTGACTGTTTACACCAGTTTTGAGATGAGAGAGCTCAGCCTCCAGTTTGGCTAAATAGTTGCATCTCTCACATATATTTGAACCTGTTTGGAGGAGGAGAGGGTTGTCCGTGTACATGAGATAGTTGTAACATTGCCTCAAAATTCCCAGATTCACCAGCTGGACTGGAGAGGAAACCATTGACTGACCTTTGGACATGCTAGAGTTACAGGGAAACTGAATTTAAGACGGACCAATAGAGGACAGGGTAATCGTAGAGAGTATAAGAGTAAGTAGTGCTTATGGTTTAATAGTGCTAACTTGTAGGATTACTTAATTGGACCAGTGAAGGGCCTTAGAATGAGAATATGGTGTTTAAATTGAGAGATAGAGCAGTTCTATAAATAGTATTATGATTTTGGGGCAAAGTCCATTTCTAGATTGTTTGCATTGGTTGTCGTTATCACATGATTATTTGAATGTCTTTTTAAGGTGTGAGTGTGTGTGTGTTTTACAAACTTTTTTGATGAAGTTCTTGTTCAAACATTAAAGAGAACGAAAGCGCTAAGAAAAAGTGTTCACAGTTTTTTTCCAGCCTTAGTTTTGCCTTGTTTTTTTAGTTTTCTAGTGTAATTTTTGCTGGTATTTCATTCCAGTATTGTCATAGCATTGGGAAAGATATTCAGAAAAGGATGGATTTCCTGAAGCACAGAAAAATAGTTAAAAAGAGAAGGGAACTTTACAACTAAGCAAAATAGCTGAGGAGTATAAGAAACATTGAGATCAACAGTAGGGAGGGAGGAAAGGTGGTATTATTGGTATTGCACAATACCAAATTTATGTTCTGGTCTTGAGCTGAGAAAAAATGGATGGTGCAGAGACATTTGTATCACTTTGATGCAGAATGATAAGCCATGATGTTGCATGCTGTGTAAACATCACTGCAAGGTGTGAGAGGGATGTTGAAATAGTAGTCAATAGTAACCATAAGGTGCACCTCTGCATGCTATACATGAGTGCTACGAGTGTGTTTTACTGGTGTTTTATTATGAAGAGGGACAAAGCATGCTTGTGGGACCCAGAAGATGCCAGAAACCAAAGCTAAGTTAAATAAATTTCCTAATCAAAAATTAAAGTTTAAATCTGATAGATAGCTTTACAGCCAAAGGCTGAACAAAATATACTTACCTACTCTAGAATCTGCTTTTGTTGCAGATATTAACCACCTGTTGGTAAAGAGCTCTTTAAAATGACAGCCTCTTACTAGTTACACGTACATGAAAAAAGCCTGTTTCTGTAAAATGTATGCCCTAATCTTCATTTTTAAACAAAAAACATCTTCATTAAATTATCACGTATGACACAGGGTATCATACATTTGTATAAATGAAAAACAAACCACATTAATACAATTTTAGTTGCAAGCATTATGTATCATAGACCCTGTGCAGATAACTATAGTTGCAAACATTATACATTACTTGTAATATATCCAGTCATTTTCAATTAAGTATTTCATACCTCATTAAAATCCTGCCTTCTTTTAAACCTCATTCCTTCTCTGCATATATTGTTCCCACAATTCCTATTTTTTTCTGTAGTTTGGTCCTTCCTTTTTCTAAAGATCCCAATTCCAGTCACTTTATCTCTGTTTAATATATTCACTACTTCTAGTAAAGTCGGTTTAGACTTATTTCTATTTTCTAGCAATTGCTTTTTTGGCAGCCACCATAATTAGACTCTGCAAGGCTTACTATGTCTAGGCAATTCCGATTCTGTATCATAGCTCAAAAACATAATTTCCTTAGTTGCACCAGTTTGTTCACCCACAATCTCTGACAAAGCCATCTGCAGGAAATCTTTCAAGTCTGACACTCATTACACTCCCAGAAAATATGCTCCCAGTTAACGCTTTCTTACCTATCACACCTCCAACACTTGCTGTCTACCTGAGAAAAAATTCTTTGGAGTCTACTTGGATTATAACAATACCCATGTAAACACTTTCAAGCAAAGATCCTAAATCTTCTAGACTTTGTGGCATATTTGGAAGATATACATATATCCCCACATTGTTATTTGTGAATTGCTTATCCAGTCTCTCTGTTCAATCCTTTCTAAGCTTCTCTGATTGATTCTTGTTGTCGAGCAATATTTTATATACTCTACTAATTATTCTTTTTTTAAATGCACTTCTGTTCTAGTTTCCATTAAAAACTCTGCCAGTGCTGGTCTTTCATCTTGGACCCCCTATTTCTTTTTCTTTGCCTATAATCCCATATCAATCCTTGATAGGGAAGGTAATCTCTAACCTGCAGTCTGACTCTGAATAAATTCTTTGCATCTTCCCACTCCATTACCTTTCACTTTCTAGTTACTTGCTCCCAACACCTTGGATCCTTTGACAGTTTTCTCCAGTAAATTCCAGCCCCCTCTTGCCTGTTGTCTGTATCCCTAATTGCAGTCATCCCTATCAGCAGAATCTCTTTTCTCCATTCCCATGGTGGCTTAGTTCTTAAAATACTTTCTGTTACTTTATGAACATAGTGTTCCGTATAATTATTGTCATTCTCAATGGTCTTTATCCAAAATCTGTATAAATAATAAATAGTACCACAATAGAACAGCAATTACTTCTGCTGTCTTTAAACCTTGGAAATCAAGGTAATATCTTAGCCTTTAACTTGCACTTTCTTCTAATGTCTACAATCCCTATGAGCACTTCAGCATACTCCCAAAGACATAATTCTTAAGTTGATATAGATGGTCTTAAATTGTTCCTAGGTTTGCATCATTGGCTATTCTACTCAGGATATCACTAGTGAAAAATATTTCATGCAGGGTGATATAACCAGATAAAATTAAACAAGTAATTATAATAAACACACACGTGCACATATATACATATATTCAGAGTTCTTAATATTAATAACATTATTCTAAATAAGAGCAGCACGGGCAATGAAAAATCAATCAGCCAACATTAAGCCCTGCATACCATTTAAAATGTTATTACATGAAGCATTCTCCGAATGTTTTGAAGCATTTTACTTGATGTTATTGGATGACTTCTTCCAGGCAAATTGAAAGATCAAACAGTTATATTGGTAATCATTGCCTCCTTCTGATTATCTTATTTATATTATAATTCTTTGTTATTGTGTGTGTCCACAGACCTGATTTCTGACTTCCATAGGGCACTTTCTGATCTCCTCTTGAAAGATATTTCTTCAATATTTATCCTGGCTCTCTCTTTCTAATTGTGATGTCTTGCATATTTGAAGAGTCCAATGTTCTACTGCTGCACCCCCCCACCATGCACAAAAGTGAATTTGATCCCCTAAATTCTTGCCATTTCCACTAGCAAGGGATCATAGGGAATGGGCAAAAGGAATCACTCGGTGGCTGTCATCATTAGTCCCAGATGTCATTCTTCCTATATGTGACACAAAGGAATCTCAACAATGATGTCATCATGATGTGTTCGCTGCTCTGCCCTTCTCTATATGGATCCCTAAGCATCTGTTCATGTCAAGCTAATTCGAGTGGGAGTGGTGATGTATCTTTCCATCATCCTCTAACAGGTGCTATACCTATCCTCTAACAGGTGCTATACCTATCCTCTAACAGGTGCTATACCTATCCCTTCACAGTTGCTCAAAGCAAAAGCAGTGAAAACCCAGCTGTTGTACTTTTCTCCCCTGCTTACTGTACATGATGTGTAAGTGTATTCTGGAATCTTGAGTTAGTAGTGGTGATGCATTCACTTTTTGTTTGCACCAGTGACTAGCCAGCCATCTGTTAGGGACGGACTTTTTGTTTAGCTTTCCTTCTTAAATAAAGTATTAATAAACTGAATTTCTATATAACAAGATGACTTCAGCAACAGAACAATCACTTTTCAGCCTTAGATTGCTTGCAAACAACTTTGTATTTAAATTAGGCTCCACAGTTTCTGCAAGAGCACAGATCCTAGAATAAAGAGAAGCACGCCTTCTTAATGATGGTCAGATGCCTATAACTCACTTTCCAAACAATAAACAGTGATACCTCTGTCATTAATATATTCACATTTTATTTTCGCTTCTTTTATTCTGAGTAATTGCTAGACTGGTCAGTTGGCAGTGCAAAAGTGCCTTTAACACACTATCTTTCTATGCTGAATATCTCTAAAGCCACCCATCTAAATGTTATCAAAGTAGTTCTTCTTGTTACTGCAAAACACTAGCTATAAAACTGAGTTCTACTGCACAGGCTACATTTTAAATCTTGATAGGAACACTGAGAAAATCAGTTTTTTTGCATAGGCATAGGCCTGTGAAGTACATTGTGCATACCATATCTACAAAATCAACAGCTTACAGGCAAACTGAAGGTAAGGCAGTCAAATTTTATAATAAATAAAAACAAATAAATGCAAGATATGATATAATATATTATGGTCAGTAGAATATTGCTGACATGAGCTGTAAGCTTGAGTATACCATAGGCAATTTGTGCAACAAAGTGGTGCCAAACCAATATAGCCATATTTCTTTTACCATTATAAAGTTGTATTTTATTAGTTTGTCAATAATGAAAAATTCAATGCATTAAACAAACAATATGCTGCATGATCCTTACAATCATTTTAAGTGCATCTATTAGCTTAGCTTAACACTTTCCATTGTACATTTAGCACTGTCTTATCTCCTGTATCTTCCAATCTGTTTATGAATTTATGGTCATCAGAGCCAGAATAAATGTATCTTAGGCCCTGGGCTATTTTCAAACCATGGTCCTCTGCACACATTTGAAAGTATCATTATGGAATTAATAAATAAGGACATAGGTAATATAAAAAAATTTGATCCATGCCAGTTCATATTCATCAAGGGCATATCCTGCCTACTTAACTTGTTCGACTTCTTTGAGAAGGCCACTGTAGCAAGTGATGAGAACAAATTAGTAGACACTACATATCCAGAGTTCACAGAGGGAGTCAATGCTATCCCATACTCAGGTATCATATATAACTCTTCAGGCTAAATGCAAGTGCCTATATAATTCATTGGATAGCAAATTGGCTCACAAATAGATCTCTGAAAAATTAGGGTGGGCAGCTCTATCTTTTCCAAAAGATCTGTCACTAGCAGTGTACCCCACGGTTCAGTCATTCAGCCACTCATCTGTGATATTTACTTCTCAGAGGAGAAAACAGATGCTAAGTGCTTATGGCTGATCAAGTTTTCAGACAGCTGTAAACTTGGTACCATCATAACTCCCCACATGGCACCAAAGTCGTCTCAGAGGATTGTTCCCAAAGAAATAACTGGTGTGAAAACCATAGACTAAAACTATACACTAAGAAATATATTAGTTTTTTTTAATTTTATTTATCCTTTCTAGACTGGGTTAGTCTCACTAGGCTAATAGTCTCTTTTCAGGGGAGACCTGAGGTGGTATTAAAACTATGAGGGGAAATTTGGCCAGGGCAGCAGGGACAACCCACGGTGGTGGTGCTGCGGTAGCATTGTTGCCTCACAGTAAGACGCTGCCCGGTTCAATTCTTGGCTAGAGCGTCTTCTGCGTGGAGGCATGCATGAATGGGCGTACCTTCGATGAAGGTTGTGCATCAGGGCTGGTAACTCGGCACGTAAAAATCAACTACTAATCATTAGCGGACCGGAGTTCCGCTGTGGTGACCCTTAACAGGGAAAAGCCGAAAGACACAAACAAACCAGGGAACTTCCTCTACTCATTTGGAGAGTGCAGATGCTGTTCATTGCTAAAATTCTGGTCTCCATTCTGAGCTCAATGGTGGCTTGGGGAAACTGGAAGGAAGATGGAAGCAGTGAGTATTTGTGATGGGGAGTGGCAGAAGGAGAAGAGCTTGCAGAAGGGAATGGAGTTGAAAAGTGTTTGTTTGCATAGCAAAATTAATGTAAAAGGATCGGTCAGTTTGCTGAGAAAGGAAGTGATGGCTGAAGTGAAAGAGGCTAGTGAATTGAAGGTAACTGAACCTTCATAGGACTATGAGTACCAGTTTCAAAAAGATCTGTTTTCTGGGTCAAAACAGAGGTATAATCAGGAGGGTTGCAGGATGATTATCTCAAAGAGATGATTATGCAGAGTGAACCAAAAAGTGAAATGGTGGTATCATGGGGCAATATTATTGACAGAATTTAGGAAGAGGAGGTGAGAGATATTACAGAAGGGAAAAATCATATGCAAGGATGCTGAAAGAAGGAAAGATGCAAGTAAGAAAGGGAGAAGGCAGAAGAGAGGTTGTGAAAAGGATGTTTGTTTAACTGCTCAGCAGTAAGGAAGAGAAAGAACTTGAAATATATAAGGTATGGGACACAGTTATTGCAGCCTTGGGAATATCTCCTGACAAGGTAAGAGCCTTTATTGATCTTAATAAAGAGATTTAATGTGGCATTTTAGTTGAGACTGGGAAATATATGGAATGTTTTCTAGAGAAATTTGAAAAAAAACCTGTAGTACATAGAACTCCTATGTAGTGCAGATTTTTAAGAGAGAGACTAAAAAGAATTGCTGTACAACAATGAAGGACTGTTTAAAAGCTGCATATAAAGAAGTGTCAGAAATTACAAAAATATATGATGATAGAGGTTTATAAACTGGGGATGGGATTGTGGAGTAAAACTGAAGATGGAAAAAGACAATCTTGTGCATATTCCCAGTGTAATAACTGTTGAAGAAAATAGAGGTTATGTAAGATATAAGGGACAGCCAAAGACTTTTTTTTGGTGGATTGCAATGGTGTATGTTACTTGATATGCATATAATTATTCTACAGGATACAAGAATCTTAATGAAAGAAGAAAGGAAGCAGATGGAAAATTATGGGCTATGAGCATTGTACAGAACATGGGATTAGATACATTTTCAGGGATTGCTGTGTTATGTAATGAAACAGTTAAGGTCTTAGATTATGCTTTAGTTGAGTTAGGTAGAATAACAGTGCAAGATGTAAGATATGAGAAGGATGTGTGTAGAATTATTGCAATATATGCATATGAAACTAAAAAGGAAGAGAGGAAATGTTTAAAAAATCTTAAATTATTTAGAAGTGAATATGGAAATAATATTGGTAGAAGATTTTAATTGTGATTTGAGAAAAAGAAATAAAGGAATGATGTTAAAACCGTATATGAAATAATGAAAGGTGGAAAGTTATATATATGGGATAATATACATTGGATGTATAAAAGTAATGAGATTAAACAGAGATTGATTATTTTATAATATCTGATACTTTGAAAATGATTAAAAAAAGGACAAAGGAAATGTGTTTCTCAGACCATTTGGCTATATGGGTAGAAGTAAAAAAATGAAGAATATATAAGGATAGGCAAAGGTATTTAAAGATTGAACAAAAAAGGTTAACATGAAGAAGAGAAAAGAAATTGATCAGTTATGGGAAGATCATGTAGAAATGAGAATATTTTATAAAAATTGGACTTGCTGGTGATTAAGTTTTAAAGGGGAGTACAAAAAGTGTTTCTAGAATGTCAAGGGATGAAAAGATAGAAAGGAAACCAAAAATATAGGTTAAGTCAGACAGCATTCAGATAAATAGTAAGAAATAATAAAACTTTTATGGAAAGGAGAAGGAAATATTTGAAATGAATCAAGAGAAGATTAAGAAAATTTAATATAAATAAAGGTACTTTTTTCAAGGTAAAAAAGAAGTAGCAGCTCCATGTTTCAGTAAAGTCAAGAGATAAATGAGAGGGTAAGAAGATAGAAATAAAAGAAATGCAAATAAGGGAGGTAAAAAAGTTAAATAAAGAAGAGAATGAGATTATGGAAAAATATAACTATAGGAGAGTTTGATGAAGTCTTTAAAAGGCTTGGATATAGAGAAAGCTTTGAAATTAGCTGGAACTGAATATCATATGTATTATAATATGAAAGATTGGTAAAAAGTATATTTTGTAGAAGTTTGGAATGAATGGTAACAAAAATGGATAAATAAAAAAATATATGTATATGAGGTCAAGAAATTTATATCAAAGAAAGGGAAGAAGGAAGATATTAAGAGCTGGAGACCAATTGTATTAAACAACGCATATTACAAAATATTTATGAGAATAACAGGGAAAAGGTTAGGAAAAGATGTAGATAGACTGATGGAACCAATAATTTTTGGAAAAAAGGGAAAGGAAGTCAGGATTTATTGCAAGTATTATCAGAGGTAATAGATAACATTACAAATAAAAAAGTGGAGACTAAAGTATTGATTGGAGATGTAAATAAAGCATTTGATAGAATGCAATATGAAGAACTATGTAGTATATTAGGAGATTATGATGTAAGTGATAAAATAATAAAAGCTATAAGATCAGTATATGAATATAATATTAAATGGATAGTTAAGCAAAAAATAAGAATAGAGTGTGGGATATGACAAGGTTGCCCAGCAAGCAGTATCTTATTTGCAATTAATTATGAATGCGATAATAAATGCAATGAATAGAGAACTGAAAGCAGCAAGGTATAGGATAATAGAGGGGATTTATGCCACGGTTACTTTTATTTATGCAGACAATATAGTTTTAATTACTAAAAACATAACATGGATTCAACAAGGAATTAGGACATTAAATAAGTACTTAAATATGCTTGGCCATCAATAAGGATAAAAATAAAGGAATTTAATTTGCAGATGAGTTAGAAAGTTTATTTTAATGATGAAGAGGTAGATATTTTAGGAATAATGTGTGCAGTTATTATGAAAAAGGAAATACAATGGGAGAGACTGATACAAAAGCTTAAAGAGATAAGTATATTTTGGAGGTCATATAGATTATCATATATGAAAAAGGGTTATTTAATAAACTCTATTCTGTTAGGTAGCATTGCCTATTTGACAAGTGTCTATATTATCTCTTCTAAATATGAAAAAGAATTCCTATTGATTATATTTTATTTTATGTGGGATCAAGATTAAATCCCATGAGGAGAGGGACTTTGTATGTTCAGGAAGAAGATATTGGAAGACTAGAGTTAATAAATCATATAGTACATCAAGCTTCATTGAATTTATATAAAGTGTTGAGGGGAATAAAAGAAGAAAATAGGAACATAGTAAATGACATAATGAAAACCAAATATAAAGATGTCTGGGAACATTTAAAATATAGGAAAAGATGGAAGAATAATGTCAATAATGTGATTAAAGAATATCAAAATAAGATTATTATGGAAAATGAACATAGGAAGTGTAGAAAAAAACAAAAAAGAAGGGTTTGAAAATGTAATGAGGAAATGTTAGATTTATCCTTGGAAAAACTTAGAGAATGAAAAAAAGAAATGCAATTAAAATAAGTCTTACATGGAGCAAAAAATGTATGAATGTAAAGACTTTACATGGAGATTAATAATAAGTAAACTGCCTGTTAAAGCAAACATTCCTTATAAAAGGATACAGGAAAGGGTAGGTAACTATTGTGGAGAGATTGAGATGACGGAACATGCTTTCTTAAATTGTGTGAGAGTGAGAAAATTGTGGGAAAATTATATGTATTAAATAATTCTAAAGTTATGAAAAATATAAACATGAGCATGATAGAATATGGATATTATGGTAAGAAAAAAACAAGGACGTGATAAAAAATTGTTAAATGTTTTGTGTGTCATATGGAATTAAAGACTGAATGAGAGAAAATATAATGAAAAATTGATTTTAGCTGAAATTGTGAAAAAGGTACATGTTTGGTTGTGGAAAAAAAGAGTAGGGTATTATAATTGAAATACATGAAGTTATATGATATAATGTCAGATGTAAGGAATTGTAAATAAAGTATATAATGCATATATTGTATATAATATAAATACTGTATATAAGCTGTTATAATCAATAAACAACCCCTACTTACAGCTTAGGAGCCATTGAGTGACTGAGTGCTCACATCCTACTCCTAGTACAGTGACAGCTGGGAGGATATGTGATGAGGAAAAGATGGTGAAAGGCATGACAGCAAATGCCAGTGCTGAGAGTAGTAATGCAACCGTGTAGGATTCAGAATTAATTTTTCAGAAAAATGTATCTGCTAAAGCTAAAAAATAAGACTCATGAAGTGAAACCTGTGTTATTACCACCCTCCAGTTTGTTGGGTTGAGGGATGATTTGTTGAAGGAGATGGTGATGCACAGCAAGCCAAAGAATGAAGGAGATTTTTCCTGGGGAGATATTATGGATAAAGTACAGAAAGAAGAAGCAGAGTCCATAATGAAGGACAATGGTGAGACCTATGCAGAAAAGTGAAAGAAAGAGTGGGAAGAGTAATAGAAAAAAAAAAGACATAAGAGAAAGCAAAGCAGAAATATGTGTGAGGATTCAAAATAAAGACAAAAAAAGAACTGGACAGGTATGATGTTTGGGACAACTTAAAGGCTGATTTGGGTGTAAAAGCCCAAGAGGTAAGAATATTTATACTTAAAACAAAAGATACATTTTGTGACATTATATGTGGGACTGTTTATGCAATGGAAAATTTTATTGAGGAATATGAAAAGACTAAGAACAGTAATCCTTGGAATTTATATGTAGCAAAAGTATTTAACAGGGGAAATAAAAATGAAGATGAATGTACAATTTTGAGTCAAAGTAGAAAGAGAGACTTTGAAAATTATTTGAATACTTATGTAAAGAAGTGATGGGCATCGCAAAGGTTTATGACAAAAAACATTTATGGATTGGTACTTGGGATTGTAATATTGTGCTAAAGATAGAGAAGGACAAAATTATGAATATTGCAAGTATGAAAATGTGGAAGAAATTAAAAGTGTGGTAAAATACTGGGAACATGCCATAGCATTTTTTTTGTGAAAAGGACATCTGATAAATAGCCATGATAAAAAAATGCATTACTTGTTTTTTTGTGAAAAGAAGGACATCTGATAAATAGCCATGATAAAAAATGCATTACTTGTTTTTTTGTGAAAAGAAGGACATCTGATAAATAGCCATGATAAAAAAAATGCATTACTTGTGCGGAAATAGGTCATGATGCAAGAAAATTTGAATTCCAATGTTGTAAATGTCACAAAACTGCATAATTGGTCATTTATGGATGGATTGTAAAATTTAAACTAATAATAAGAAAAGTGAAGAAAATGAACAAAGACAGGAAACATTAGAAGTTGTAGAAGTACAAGATAAATTAGACAAAGATGACAAAGAAAGGCATAAAAAGGAGGAAATAGAGGAAGGTTCTGAAATAAGTGATGAGGAAGAAATAAACTGGGAAGTACTAAAAGGAAAAAAGAAGAATTATATTGGTAAAAAGGTAAAGACATGAACAGAACTTTTAAAGGTATAAGTACAAAAGAAAAAAAAACAAAGGAATTGATGAGAAATAAATTAAATTATAACTTCTAGAAAGTTAATAAAAAGAGAAAGTAATAATTTTAGAGTGCTTTCTGTAAAGTAAATGTAAATGGTACTAAGAACATAGTGAGAAGAAAACAGGGTTTAGAATGTGGCAATAAATGTAATATAGATAAGTAAATAGTTGATTAAGTGAAGAGGTACATATGTGAAAGGGAGTAAGATATGGATGCCCAATGTGTTTTATACATTTTTTTTTAGTTATGAATGTGATTGCATGTGAAATCAATCAAAAAATGCAGGAAGCTAAGTACATAACACCTGAAAGGTTAAGAATTCCAGTTGTGTTAACTTACTCAGATGATATTATAGTAGTTGCAATAAAACAAGCCTTGGATAAAATAAGTAATATTTTGTCTAAATGAGTGTTTAGAAGCAAAAGGAATTACGTTAGACAAAGTGAAAAGTAAAGGGTTAGGCAATGTGGTTAAGATAGGGGGAATACATTTGACAATGAATGAAGTCTCTGTGCTATATATAACATTTGGAAATAAGAATGTAAGTAAAATTGAATGGGAAACTAATAGAAGAGTTAAAATACTTTTTTTTTCTGAAAACATTTAGTTATCATTTAGGAAAATGGTTTATTTGATAAATTCAGCATTAGTGTATTTATGTTGACAACAATATTTGAAAAATCATTATTACAGATGTTTTTTTTTTATTCATATGGGGTTCTAGATTGAATCCAGTAAAAAAAGAATAGTTTGTATATAAATAAAGAAGAATGAAGTTTAGGGTTAATTAACCCAGTGATATATGCTGCTTCATTAAATGTATATATAAAGTGTTAAAAATGGATACATGAAAAATATGAAAGATTAGTTGTAAAAATGTTTAAATATAAGTATGATAAATTCTAGGGTAAAAAGAAGCAAAAGAGAAAAATAATGTATGAATGAAGAGATGAAATATTATCGAGAAAAGCATATTAAAGTGGAAAATAAAAACTGATGAAATAGAAAAGGATAGAAAAGTATGGTAGAAGAATACAATGATACAATAGTGTTATGTTAAACCATGGGAAAATCTAGCAGAAGGAAAAATTAAAGTTTTAAAAATAAGAAATAAATAGTGCAATAAGAAAGTAGAATTTCAAGATTTTTTTGTGGAGCTTGGTAATAGATAAATTATCAGTTAAAGGAAACATGCCATATAAAAAGTGAAATAATATGTTTACATTATGGGGAAAAGGAAACTACTGGACATGTGTTTTTGAAATGTAAAAGAGTAGTGAATTTATGGGAAAAGTTATATAAACAAAACTTCTTTGAAGTTGTAAAAGATGTGGATACGATAAGTATTGATAGGATTATATATGGGTATTTTGAGAATAGAAGTAAAAAATATGTTAAAGGAGTAGATACAAATGTTTTGTTTTATGGGTTATATAGAATGAAAGGATGAATGAAGTTATATTTAATGGAATGTGGATTTTGGTAGCAATATTGCGTAAAATCAGATGGTGGTTATGGTAAAAAGAATGGTGCTGAATATTGATAAAAACCTAATATAAAGTATGAATGTGTAAGAGTAAAAGAAGGAAATGGAAAATTGTATGTTGGCAAATTTGTAAATATGTAAATATTTAGAACATATTTTTTGTATAAATAAAGGACTCCTACTCTTTTCTGAAAAAAAGATGAAAAAGTATTTATATATTAAAGCAACCCCACTCTTTTCAACAGGTATTGTGGGATCTTTTACATCCACCTGAGCTACCACCAACTCAAGCAGACTGGGTCTTGGTTTAACATTATATCCGAAGGACAGTACACTCAGGAGTGCAGCATTCCCTCTTATGCTGTACTGCTGTCAGCAATTAAGGTATCTGGTGTGGGAAGAGAACCTACAACTTTCTGCACCAAATGTAGGTACACTACCTGTTTAGCTATTGATAAACATGACTTCTCTTATAACTAGGACATTGACAAAACACTCCCTAAAAGTTGATATAGTCAGGGATCTGATAACCAATGACAAAAATTAGCTGTCTTTTGATCATCACATATCCAGCATTGTAAGGAAGTCCTATTTCATTGCACAATTTATATCTAAAAGTATGTCATCCAGGTTTAGGGATGTAATCATTACACTTTACTTGTCCCTGATCAGTCTGATTATCAAATATTATGCCCTATTCAGCACAATGCTTTCGCACTAAAGAAATCAAGGACCTAAAAATCACAAATATATGCAGAGTAGCTCAAAGCCTTGTTCCTTTTCTTATTATCATAAAAGCTACAAAAAGAGGCATGTTCTTCCTCACATCTAGAGCCTCAATAGATCTTGTCCTGTCACAACTATTGCACATTTGCAAATCCAGTGGTAGCGAACACCCACTCAAGGATTCCCAATCTCTTTTGCAGCATAAATACAACATGTTGTAGGCTTGGTTTTCATTGCAGAGTATACCTCTTTTATGGAACTATCTTTCATTCTACATAAGTGAGGTATTTCTCTTACTTTATTCACATGGAATTTGGATGAATGGAAAATTAAAAATTCATCTTAGCTTAGCACCTACGTCCCTCATGGATAGAGGTAAGTAAATGTCCCAATATAGATCTCGGTTTTGCCCACCTCTAGATTATTCATATGCAAAGTAAAAGGTCTAAAGTCTATAATGGACATGTAAGTCTGGGCTTCTAAAGATTCTCACAGATCAATAACCTAGTACATTACATATGAACTTATGGCTTCACTTTCTTGATTGTCTTACATTATATTTCTTCTTTAACACAGCAGCATTTATTAGAGTGTACTTTAAATTTGTAGTTTTGAATATTTTCCAATGAGTAGTGACACAAAATGTGTTAATCAATAATGACAAAAGTACCCATTAGTGAGCATTGCAATTGTAAAAGGCAGCTCAGACTGCTGTCATTATAATCCACAAATATCTGTATTCATCTAGAAATGCTGTGCCTGCTGCCCTTGAAGAATAAATGGACTTTGTTGCATTAAAACATTGGTGTGCTGATGATATTGCCATAACATTTCTTAAACTAGAATATTTATGCAATAAGGCTGGAAACACAACCACTAGTTCATAGTTAGTGAATGGATATGCTGTCCAGGAGACCATTAAGGACCCTAGCCCAAATTTCCAATTGTCCCAAAGTACTGCCTGATTAAGTGACTTGCTCAATGTCATGTCACACAGTAGGTAAATGAAGGTGGGAAAGATTCAAATCCTGCACTCCTGACACAGGAAGCACCTCATTAACAAGTTAAAGCTTTAGTCCTCTGCACTTAGTATTTGTCTTGTGTTGCTCCCCTTTTGCAACCTGACCCTAAACAGAGTAAAGCTCTGTGTATTACTCTCTACACTTTAATGTCATATATTTCCTCCCAATGTAGTGTGTTATAATACTGCAACTCCACAGTAACTTTTCCAGACAAACATACGCAGACACATAATATGTACATATATATATATATATATATATATATATATATATACACACACACACACACACACACACACACACACACACACACACACACACACACACACACACACACACACACACATATACACACTACTCCATTTGCAAGGATCAATAAAGCCCTAATTATGACCTTGGGACCCAGATTTTGATTAAGGTTTGTGCACCTGATGTAACTGGCAAAAGAAAATGAAGAGAGACATGACATTGCCATCTCACCTCACTTTGGGTCAGGTAGTTGAGCACATGCCAGGTCCACACGGTCACATTGCAGTGTCCCTGCTGGAGATATTAGACCACACAGGTGTACCGATTCACAAGGGGGAGGGCAGTCATAAGGGGTGGTTTCACTTGCAGAAATGAGTTATACACCCCACTGATACCCACTGCACATCAGACTTTGATGCATGTTACTGGGCACATGCCATAGGATTACATCTAAAAATAAGAGACATCCTGATTTATGCCTGAATTATAACACCTATTGGCCAGCTTTTGCACTTAGTGAGGGAGGAACCCATAGGTTAAATCCATTAAGAGGGGTCTGATGTTTGACAGGCAGGATGGCAGAAGTGTGAAATGTTTTCTAACAGTCATCATACATTTTAATTTCTTCCTTACTCAGCCTTTCGTGGAGTTCTACACCACCTAAAATGCCCTTATTTATATACTAAAAGCTTGTCTAATTATACTAAGTACCCAACATGCACTCCACATCTATTCCCAGGACTTTACCTCCTTTCCCTCCTTACCTTTCCTACTCCAACAATCTTTCAACATGCCAACATTCCCATTCCAGATCCTTATATAGTAGTTCCCTCAACCTTTTTCTACATATTTCTAGATATCCCATGGTAAATTCTCCCTCATTTGCTCTGTTATTTGTATCCCTCCTCTGATCTTTCAGTTTTAAAGTATGAATTTGTCTCAATTCCCTTGTCTTATACAAATATCAATTCCATTCTTACTCTAATTTCAAATCTACAAGTCCTCAAAAACATTAACATGTCTCTGTTCTCCAATACAATCCTAATTATTTTGACTCCTTTCTTCTTCAACCCTGCCTTTCAACATATTTTCATTCAGTTTCAACTCTTTCATTCTGCCAAACAGCCTGTAGTCAATGCTTCTCATAACTCAGCCTCCTCAAATTGCTGTCTCTCTCCTTTTCACATTTTTTATATCTTCCTAATCATAAACCTTCTCTTTTGTCTCCCTACTACATTGCATCTCCATATTAACTTCCCTCTTATGGACTCAATAACAGTCATTGCCACTATGTAGCTGTTAAAATTCAGCATATTCTCCTTTCACTTTTCCATTACATCCAAATACTTTTCAATTGTTGCCTTAAAATACTTCCATGCAAATCCACTGCATACATTCTGCACTTCTTCCATAACTGTATTCCTGGGTGAGATTAGCAATTGCAGGACCAAATACACAAACTGAGCTAAAATCATTATCCTTACTAAAACCAGCACATATCAATATACTTTCCCTTCTGATGTACCCATGCAACTGCATCTTCATTTTCTCCAGCCATTCACTACTATTTTCCACATCAGACCTAGTGGTGGAAAAAAATGATATCTGAACAGTTGTCTCTGTTAATTATGACTCATAAAAAGAAGTTATGTATTCACCATAACGTTCCATGTGAGTTGTTCATCTCGCCTTTATTCTCACTGATGGGTACGGAGCCGATCCTTGGCTCTGACTCGGCCAAATGCTAAAGCTCAAGGTGTTCAACCAGCTCGTGGCCTACTCCCTACCCCATGATGCACTGCTGCTTCCCTCAGATCTTGTTTGCTGCCAACTTAGCTGACTAGATAAGTCCCCCCCCAAATTTATTATCCAAGGATACACTAAATAAGGACTAAAGACCACCCAAACTTGTTTCAACTTCTCAGTCCACAAGACACTGGTAGGGGGTTGGAGTGTGGGACGTAAGAATGAAGGTGAGATGAACAACTCACATAGAACATTATGGTGAGTACATAACTTCTTTATGTGAATATCTCACCTTCATTCCCACTAAAGGGTTAGCGTCTCAAGCACCATCTTTCTCAGGAGGCTCACAGGAGTATATTCCTCAGGACAGTGGAACTAAAGGAGGCCATGTCTAATTTGTAATGACTAATAAAGGTATGAGGTCTAGACCATGTGGCTGCTGCACAAATGGAATCTATTGGTTGTTTAGCCAGTAAGACTGAAGATGTGGAAACAGCTCTAGTTGAATGGGCCTTTACTTTTTTATGTAACGGTGAATGAACAGAATTGTATGTAAAAGAGATGCAATCTGATAACCATTTTGACAAGATGGTTTTTACCACTGGAGCACCTTTCTTTGAATCTGAAAATGAAACAAATAGCTGTTCTGATTTTCTAAAGTCCTTAGTCCTGTGAAAATAGAATCAAAGCTGCCTCTGGACGTCCAACTTGTGCAGCATATGTTCCATCTCATTAGAATAATAAGGGAAAAAACAGGTAGTTCTATAGTCTGATTGAGATTTGTCTCTGAACATACCTTAGGTAGAAATGATGGATTTGTCTAAGAGAAACTCTGTCATTATGAAATATTAAATATGGAGATTTTATGGACAAGGCGTGTAACTCTGAAACCCTCTGAGCTGACATAATAGCTAGTAGAAAATGGTTTTCCATGATAAATATTTCAAGTCACAAGATGAGGCTGGTTCGAATGGGGGTAAAATGATATGAGAAATGGCAAAATTTAGATTCCATGCTGTAACTGGGGACCGAATTGGGGGTCTGAAATGAGAGGTGCTCTTAAGAAAGGCTTTGGAGAGTGTGTAGGACATGATATTAGACCCCGATCACCAAGGTAAAAGCTAGAGACTACCGCTAACTGAGCCCTAATGGTTGCAGCAGCTTCTCCTTCATTGATAAGTTTGGTCAAAAACTCTAAAATGGAAGAAAATGAGGCTAGATATGGGTCAGTATTGTTCTGAGATGCCCATATAGAAAATCTCTTCCATTTACTAAGGTATAACTTCCTGGTCGATATTTATGGGAGGATATTATAATGTGCTGAGATGCAGCTGAGAGATTTTGAAACCTGGCTATTCTGGGAACTGGAGCAGCCAAGATGTTAATTTGAGGGTGTGAAGTGTGGGATGGAAAGCCCCTAATGAATGAGTCAGAAGATCTGGAACTGGGTTCCAGGATCCAAGGTTCTTGCAATAGATGCGGCTGAAGAAAGGGGAACCTTATTTGACGAAGACAGTAAGGGGCTATTAGAATAATGGTCCTTCCCAGAGTCTCTGATTTCTGTAAAACTTTGGGAATCAGTGCAAAAGGTGGAAATGTATAAAGGAGACCCAGGGCCAACTGTGTACTAGCACGTCCCTTGGGGAATCTCTCGTAGGGGAGACTGGGGCAAAATAGCTGCTGCATTTCATGTTCCTAGGGATTGCAAAGAGGTCACAGCAAGGCTGGCCCCATCTGCCACTTCTTGTTTCAGGGACCACTAGTGAGGCAATAGAATTGCTCTGCTCAATTTGTCTGCTATCACATTGGATTTCCTCAGGATGTGCATTGCTGTCAGAAAGCACTGGGTGGAAGTTGCCCATTGCCATACTTTCAGGGCCTCTCAACATAGGGAGTAAGATCTGGTTCCTCCTTGGTTATGTACCAGACCACTGACATGTTGTCCATCTGAAATGCAATAGTTCCTAGAGGAAGGGAGTCTTGAAAGGACTGCAATGCTAGAAGTACCACTCTCATCTCTTGGGCATTGATAAACAGATGAGCCTTATATTGTTTCCACGTGCCTTGGGCTGTTCTTCCCTGATAATGCCCCCCCCCCATCCTATCAGGGAGGTGTCCGTGGTCACAGTGGCAATGGGAGCAGGAAAAACAAAATACTTACTTGATGAGATGTCAGCTACCAGCGAAGGTCATTATTGCATGAGTTCATTATCAGGATTTGATGAGACATTGGAAGTTCCTGAAGGGACCATTGTATGAACAGAAACCATTGTAGTATACTCATGTGCATTTGACCTAAAGGAATCGCAATGAGTGCTGCCGCCATTGTCCCCAATAATTTGAGCACCATTGAAGCTGGGGCCTTTTCTTTTGCTAGAAGAATTAGGACTTGTTTTTGTAAAACACAAACCCTTTCCAGTGGAAGTTTTAGAGTCATGGAAATGGTATCTATATCTGCTCCTATAAAGACGATACGTTTGGATGGTGATAATGCAGATTTTTCTGAGTTTGTGGTAATCCTCAACTGACTGCAGAGGTTTAAGATTGTGTCTCTTGTTAGTATGAGTTGATGCCTGGTGGTGGCAGTGAGGAGCCAGTCATCTAGGTATGGAAACACCTGGAACTGTAAACATCTCAGGTGAGCCGTGACTACTGCCATGCATTTGGTGAACACTCTGGGGGCTGTAGTGAGACCAAAGGGCAGAGCTCAAAACTGGTAGTGATTGGCTCCCAGTCGAAAGCCCAGATGATCTCTGGATGGTCTGGCCATTTTGCTGTCATAGTACACATCCTGGAGATCTATTGAGCACATCCAATTGTCTTTACAGAGAAAGGGAAGTATCAGCTGTAGTGTGACCATCAGAAACATTGTCTTTTTGACCGATTTGTTTAGTCTGCTGAGGTCCAAAATGGGTCTCCAGTCCCCTGTTTTCTATGGAACTAAAAAGAACCTTGAGTAAGTTCCAGATCCTCTCTGGTCTGCTGGGACTGGTTGTATGACTCTTTTCTAGCAACCTTTGAATGCCTATGGTTGTTTGTTACCTGTGATTGGGTGGGATGTCTGGGATTTTTCTTACAAGGGGTGGTGGGGTGGCAAAGGGAATGGAGTGTCCTCTGGATATTATGCTTTGTGCCCAGTGATCTTTTGTTATGTTTTGCCAGGCATCTGGTACAGAGATATGCATCCTCCGACTGCCTCCAGAGATGGACAGGTGGGCCTCCTTTCAAGAGTGCTGATAGAGCTTTCCAAAGAACTGATCTCTGTTGCTCTGATTCTGTGGACCCCCTCTACCCCGTGGGTGGCGTCTTCCATTATTACCCCCTCCTCTGCCTCTAGAAGGGGTTTCAACATGAGTGTCCTGCAACGCTCCTTGAGATTTACAGAACCACATCTTTCCTCCCTTCTGACCTTTGGAGTAAGGTCTGGTAGGGGTGGAAAAATGGACTCCAGCAGCAGACAGAGTCTTTCCTTCCTGCTCACTCCTGGTAAGTGTTTCCTTCACTTTGGGTCCAAACAGGGAGGAGCCATCAAAAGGGGTGTTCACAAAGGTTGACTTAAAGAACTCCTCAAAGGAACATAAGCGCATCCAGGAATGTCTCCCAAGAGCAATTCCTGTACCCACTGTCCTGCTAATGTCATCAGCTGCATATGAAATCAGATGCATGGAAGAGTTTACAAGGGAATTTAGGGTAGCAAGCTTGGAAGTTACTTCATCTGAAGCTACTGCACCCTGTAGAGTATCTCCCAGCTCTTTCAGGAGACCTCTGTGCAGTCTACTAAAATGTGTGAGATAGTTCAGGGATCAAAGTGCAAAGGCCGCTTAACTAACCATGTGCTTACCATATCTGTCTATGTTCCTAGAATCTCTGTTAGAAGGATGAACAGATGTAGAGGTCTCTGACAACTCCTTCTCAGTGGCTGCCGCCACCACCATAGCATCAACGGTTACTCCGTTGATTAGGAAAGCCTTGTCTTGGGGGAAAGTCATAAATTTGTTAGGCCTCCGAGGGACAGGTTCCATGGTGTCTGGAGACTCCCACGCCTTTCAAGAGATGAGTTCCATCAGCTCATCAAAAGGAGGAGACAGCCAAGAGGTGGAGGGTTGAGACCCAAAAGCCTTCAGGAGAACTGACTCATCATCAGTAGGGTTATTGGGCTTCCAGCCAGCCCTCTGTTTGAGAATTTCCAAGACATCTCCGAATGAGATATCAGAGGGGGACCATGGGGACCCTTCTGATTCATCTAAGTCAGTATCTGATGTGATGGATTCCTGTGGGGAGTCCAGATGCTTCCTCTTGCAAAGTCTCTTCCTGAGAACCTCCTCAGTGGGAGCTTCTAGTGAGGTCTCGGAAGAGCAGGGCTCACCCAATAGGGAATCTAGAGGCTCTGGGTCTCTACACTTTTGAGGAATCAGTGAACCAGAGGTAGACATAGGTGCTTTTGGGGAGGAGGTTGCTGGTTCTGATGATGTTGGAGCCAGGGGACAATACTCTCCTCATGGCATCAAAAGCTCCCTGGCTCTGATGAGAGGAAACCCCTGGATCAAAAGAAGCAGGTGATCTCCCCGGCACCAAAGCAGAGGGATCCGAGCCCAGGGTTGGAGCCAAGCTCAGCCATGCCAAAGCCCCGAGAGGTAAAGTAGGAACTCAGAGGTTGGCTTGACTATCCTCCCCATACCTGACTGGCGAGTATTAACTCCTAGACTCCACGGTCGGCACAGAGGAAGTCAGAGTAGTCAAAACCGACAGGCCTGGAGCAGGTGTCGGCTCTGGTGGATCCACAATTATCAGCTGCAAACACTCCAGCTCCAAAACCTCGAGTCAGATCGGTGAGGAACAGAAGTAACGGACTGGGTCTCAGTCGGGCCGGAATTCCCAAGGGTTGGCCCCAACAAAATCTTAACTAGTGCCGGTGCCTGTAGAAGCCTCTGCATCATATGATCCACATCTTTATCAGAGAGCCTTGAGGACTGAGAAGAGACTATGGAAGAAGCAACTGACTTTAAAATAGGAGATTTAAGGGTAGGAGATACCCACTCCAGAACTGGGGATCAGCTCCTACTAACAAGCACAACCATCGGCTCCAAAACTTGTGGCGCCGAGGTAGATGGTCTGTCTGAATTTTTTGCAGTCGATGAGCTTGTCTTCGGCACAGATCCAGAAGAAGACTTGGAAGATTTTGAATGTTTGTTTTGGGTCCTGCCCTTATCTAATAAGTCCTGAAAGGAAAACTTAACCAGTCCTCTAGCTATCAGGTTACATTTTCTTTCATGCAGCACCCTAGCATTGAACAAGTGGCAAATGGAACAATTTTCTTGGAGGTGACCCTCCCCCAAACAATATACACAGTCCAAGTGTCCATCAGTGATGGACCTCTGGCCACACTTAGGGCATTTTTTGAAACCCATCTTAGATTCCTCCTGAGACATATTAACAATCCTACAAAAAACAGTAATCACACCAGAATGCTATAAACAGTCCCTAAAGCCTTCTAATTTAAACAGGCTATATACTAAAGCAGAAACAGCCCTAAATAAAAAAACAGGCTCAGAAAAAAACTATAACTAAGCCTTTTATAGTAACAATAAAAACTCCACACACACACACACACACACACACACACACACACATATATATATATATATATATATATATATATATATATATATATATATATATGTATATAAGTTAACTATATCTATCAATATTTAAAATAAATGGGAAATGGGAGTTAAACTAGCCCTAATAAAAAAACGGCCATGAAAGAGAGAGAGAGAGAGAGAGAGAGAGAGAGTGCAAGAGAGAAAGGTATGCTACCTATAATTCTCTAAACTAACTAACTTGGTTAAACTAACTTATACCAACTATATAAAAGATGAAATATTTAGAAAAAGTTATTAAACTTGAGAAAAATACTTATATTCACTGGCCACAGCTGGTGAAATGCCTTATCTGTTGCAGTGGGAAATGAGAATGAGGGAAGCACCATCATGGGATAGGAAGTAGGCCACGAGCTGGTTGAAGCCCTCAAATATTTAGAAAAAGTTATTAAACTTGAGAAAAATACTTATATTCACTGGCCACAGCTGGTGAAATGCCTGATCTGTTGCAGTGGGAAATGAGATCTGAGGGAAGCACCAGTGCATCATGGGATAGGAAGTAGGCCACGAGCTGGTTGAAGCTCTCGAGCTTTAGCATTTGGCCAAGTTGGAGGATCGGCTCCAAACTCATCAATGAGAATGAAGGTGAGATAAAACACCTTCACATCTCCCAGTTCCATTTTTTCTTAACTCCAAAAAGCACTATCATAGACTTCACCATTTGAAACTGAAACCACACCTTCTCAACAAATTACGCAAAGTCTTCCAAAACCAAAGCATTATCTTATCTACTTTTTGTAGCAGAACCATGCAGTCTTCTCTAAACAGTATGTATATGCTTCTAGATATCTTCATAACCAATAAAAATAGTTAGTGACAGATCTCTATGCAAAATTTATCTCCCCAGTACTACATAAAGAAATCTCAACTCCACAATATCAAATGCAGGAATTCAAACAGCAGCACTCATATCCATCCATTCCATACTATCATTACAATAGTAATCACTTCTAGTGATCTGTCAATGACTGACACAGAGAATTCGTGTTCTCTTGTTTCATCAGTTTCTTGATTAATACAACAAATCATAGGTAAACAAATATGTAAATGTCATGTAACAGTAAAAATGTACAGAAACATGGAGGCAGAGGAGGAGGAGAAGAATGCAAATAAAGCCATAAAAGAAGGATTCAGAAAGAAATGAAGACATGATGGGTAGCAGAACAGTAAGTAGATGTGGAGGTATGAATGGAGATGAAGGGATATAGAATGTCAGAAGAGTGATGAGACCAGCACTAACGTAGGAAAAAAGCCAAGAGCATCCATTTATCACAATCTGAATTAAATGGAAGGGGCACAACATGAGATGATACATGAAAGTCAGAGCTAAGGAGAACAGGGAGGTACCTTTAACAAGGGTAGATACGCCAAGTGAAATAGCAATATATGACAAACACTTTCCAGACAAAGGTCAGAAATCTCCAAAGACTGGAATGAGAAAGAGAATTAAAGATGAAATAATGTAAGTGCTCTGTGCTGGTGTTATAATGACCAAGTTAGCTAATAAGATGGTAAGGAGATATATACAAGTGTTTAGAAATAGACAGGAGCAGGGAGTACAAGACTTAATGTCAATGAATGATGGGAGTTTTAGATAGTGAGAGCATAGTGATCATTCTAAGGTAGAAGGAGACTTCCTGTATAGCAACAACAAAGAATGAATCAATAAATACTTTGGTAGTAGAATACCTAGTGGAGGAATGTGTAAGAGAGCAGACCCATCAGCAACTGGAATTAGATGGAGGTGGACCTTCAAGAGAGAACATGTGTACACATGCTTGACTATATTAACATGGGCTATACAGTTAAGCTGAGAACATTTCATTTTTGAACTCATATGATTCAGTTGTGACAAACTCTTGTTTGCTACACTTGCGATGTGTGATTTTCCAATAATTATTGCAATAATGTCAGCACTTTTCCTTGCAGTTAAAGCTTTCAGATCATCTGCAGAAAAGGAGAGGTGATTCAATTTTCTAATATGTTTTGACAAATTAATTAGCCTATACAAAACATATACTACTTCTTATAACAAAATATGCAAGATAGTTACAAATTTTTAAAGGTTTACTTTGAAAATGTTAAAACACAGAAATCTTGAAAACTAAAATCCTGAGGCCATAATATCAAAAGACCAGAATGATGAAGACCATAATATCAAACTCCTGGACTTGATCCCCTGCAAGACCACTGTTAGCACTCATTTCTGGGTCCACAACACTACAGGACCCACGGTAGTACTTGTTCTTCGGTCCACTCCATACTGGTAGGGAGTTTCAGTATTAGCTTTTTTGATATTGGCCTCTTCAGTGATTTGGTCTTTTGATATCATAGTCAAGAATTTTGATTTTCATGCTTTTGTGTTTTAATGTTTTCATAGTAAAACATTCATTTTAAATGTAAACATATATGCATACCCTTAATCAAAGATTAAAGGTCCATTATCTATTAATCAAACATTCATCCTTGTGACTTATCAAAAAGAAAGCATTGATCAGCAGCTTTAGGTTTCAAAGTGCTTGATATCCTTTTATGTAAAATAGAAAATGGTTAGAGTACTGAGAGGAATGCCTATGCCTTTAAATAATTACTTCTATTGCCCAGCATTTAATCATGGTCAAACAGGACCCAAGGTAAAATAATGGACAACCCCCCCCCCACCAACATTACAGTGTTCCATTGCTTGTCTGTCTTTCCCCAGTTGCCATAAACATTATTCAAATATGTCAGTGTGCATATTATTTTTTTTTTTACTTTTACTGATATTTTAGATTCAAATTATTTCAGATTCATAGCATAAACACTGATGGACATTTGTATTGAAAATAGACCTAACATGAGCAATAGTAAACTTATCTTCCCTTGAAACTCACATTCATTGAAAATATATTGAAACTCACATTAATTGAAAATGCATTTTAGAACTATGCATAAATGATTCTTCTTTTACTGACCTTCATGTTTGTTTTAAAGGTCTGCAACATTTCTTGTTTAATACATCAATATTTGTTGGAGTGCATTTTATATTTGCAGTTTTGAACATTTTTCCAGGAAGCAGTGAAAAAAAATGTACGACAAAATAATGACAAAACTACACATTTCAGATCAATTCAAACTAATAAGATTACTCAAAACGGTGTCATTATAATCCATCAATATCCATACTAAACAATTTTGGCCACTTTATTGACTGTGCACATGTGACATATCCAGTCGTGAAAAAAAAATGGCCATTATAAAGTACTCCAACTTGCTTTACACGAATGAACATTAGTTCTGCAAAGGCAGATTAATGACTTTTTAACTTTCTCAGCTCAAGGTCAATCATTTTCTTCCACAGACTGACTCCAAAAATGTAATAATAATGGCCAAACTCACATATTTCAAATGTGTTTCACACAAACATACAGCAACCAAAGTATTCCAACTTAATACACATACTTGAGAACTAGTCCTGCAAAGCCAGATTAAGACTGTTTAAAAATGATCAGATGATAAGAGCATGATGTACTTTTATCCACAGAGAGCCATCCACCAGCAATTATAGTCACTTTGTTGACTGTATACAGCAACCCTTATTGAAATTAAATAAATTACATGAATTTCATTTGGATGAACTACATCAAATTGTATTAGGATCACTAGCATCATGCCACAAGATTCAGCCATGTTGTCATGGTTTATAAAGAAGAATATTTTTGAGAGCATAATAAATATTGACCACATGATGGCACATGCTAAGACAATCTGCACAATATCTTCAGAAGGAAAAGTCATCTGAATAGTTCCACATTAAAGATAATTATGACTAACATAGATGTTATGGCTGGCAAACAACTTTGCATTTCAGTGCTTCATTTAGGAATGCAGTGCCTGTTGACCTTGATGGATAATATTGTCTAGGTGGCATTAAAAAACTGGTGTGATGTTGGTATTACCATAATATTGACCACAGGTTCATAGTTACTAGGCCATTAAGGAGCTTAGTCCAAATTCTTAATTCTTCCAAAGCACTCTCTGGAAAAGTGACTTGCTCACTGTCCTAGTAGGTAAATGAAGGTGGAAAGATTCAAACCCTGCACCCCTGCCACAGAAAGCAGCTCACTGACAAGTCAGAACTTTAATCCTCTGTGCTAACTGCCAGAGTATTAGTTTCTAACTAAATGCAGAATTAGTTTGCACTTATCAAGGGTACCAGAGCTTGTCAGATATTTGGGATGTGTGGATAGGCTTAAAAGGCCCTTGTAGTCATTAGCCTAGTAAACATCTATGAAACAATGCTAAATATCAGTCTGTTCTGAGCATCACTACAAATAATGTAAACAATATGACAAGACAAATGCAAACCGCTTTGCAATTTCTGGAAGCTGTAAATTAGGTACTACAAAAATCTAACAACGTTTAGACTAATAAAATGCATCATGTTTAGACTATATTATACAATCAGGCCTGTTAATAAATTAATTCCATTCTTTAGTGCAATGAAAAAAGCAAAACAATTAAAGACAATGTAAATGTTGCATTAGCTTTTGTTCAACCACCCACAAGTTATGCAAAAGTCAGAAATATTACTGCGTACAACATACAGTTTTTTAGGTGGGGGCTTATGTGCTTGCAGGACACCTACCATTTTTGACCTCCCTATGCCTTCTAAGCATCAAGAATAGTTATCCTCTCTGATATCACTCAGTACAGGTCTAACCTACAAATGTTACATTGTTGCAGCATAAAACTCCTGGACTGGCAACAGAGCCAGATCATATGTCCTAAGCAGGCTAATGTATCAGACCCCCCCCCCCCCCGCAACCATACCAGTACCCTATTACTTGGCTGTCCCTCTCCAATTACCATAAACACTGTTCAGTCCTGTCAGTGTACATATTATTTCTTTACTTTTACAATTAACAGAGAGATTTGGATATCACCAAATACCACTGATAAAAATAGCAGAGCAGTAGAAAAACACAGCAATTTTCTAAACAAACCAAAACACTCATATCTTCCCTTAATACTCACATTTAGTGAAAATGCATCTGGCAGATCAGTAAACTATAAGAGACATGCTTGGATTATTACTCAAATAGCACAAAGTGAAGTACTAATTAGCATCTATGTGAGAGGGTACAGGAATTCAAAAGGCAACAATGTAACACATTTGCTAACAGCCTGGGACAGCCCATTGAACACAAGTGTGTCTATTTATGAGCCACCCAGTAGTACTGTCTGGTGAAGTAACTTGGCAGAGTTACACGGAAGACAAATGATGGCCAAGAGAACCAAAATATGAATTACAGGAAGCGGATCTTCAATAGCTCATAGCTTTACTCATCTGCACTAAGTACTAGACAAACTGTTGTAGTCCGAGCATGGTGCATTTTGCATCCATGTGTCTGCAGAAAATAAGAAGAATTAAAAATGTATTCATAATTAAAATGTTAATCTATGGTGGTACAGCGGTAGCATTGTTGCCTCACAGCAAGAGGTTCTCCCGTTCGATTCTCAGCTGGAGTGCAGGAGTGCCTTCTGTGTGGAGTCTGCATGTCCTCCCCATGGTTAGGTGGGTGTTCGAAAGATATGCGTAAATGGGTGTGCCTTCATTGAGGGTTGAATGTCGAGCTGGCACCTCGGCGTTTATGAAAATCTACTGCCAATCATTAGTGGACCGGAGTTCTGCTGTGGCGACCCCTAACCGGGAAAAGCCGAAAGACAAACAACAACATTCATAGTTAAAATATTAAAATTAAACTCAAACCTTATGCTGTCCAATTTTTTTTTTTTTTGCAGCTAAAAAACAAACACAGTCAACATTCACCAGAACAAGAAAACCAAGAATCACAGTCAAAAAATAATTCATACGATGATGCACCGGTCTACTGCAATTAGTTTCCTTCCTTTACACTGGCTCCTAAGAAATGACTATGCTTGCAGTTTAAGGGTCCACTGGGGAGCCTAACTGAAATTTCCTGTTGCCCCAAAGCTGTCTGGTTAAGTGACTTGCTCAAGCACTGGGCATAAATATGAGACAAAAAACTGGAGGCATAAGAGGAGACTATCTCCTCAAAATCTAAAAGTTAAAAGAACACATTTTGCACCAACATATATTTTGTGAACCACTAAAACCATGAGACTGACAAGAAGGAGTAAAGCAAAGACTGCTAGTAGGTGTGCTGAAGTAAATCTCTTACCTCCTGTACCTAAGGTATAGGATTTGAGCCTGAGCTAGTCACTTAACTAAACTGCCCTTTCTAAATAGGGCATTTTATATACACAGCTCATTCTGCTGTGAAAATTAAATCTCTCACCTCTACCTGTAATGTAAAGCATGCTGTACTGAAATCCATTCCACAAAGTGCTTGGAAAAATGCTGCTGTACACCAGTTTGGGAAAGTAAATCCATTCTGTTTCGCGGCTGAATTGTGCTTTTGGTTTCTTCTAAAAAAAATAAATCTTGTGCCAGGTGCACGATGGTCTCATTGTCTGAAAGTGTGAAGCAGGGTAAATAAGGAAAACTTGTCTGTTTATTTTCATTTAATTTTCCTGTGTACTGCTGCTTTATCTTTTTTTTTTTTTTAGTTAATCTGTTGTGGCTGGGGGCCGCAGCCTGCAATGTGGCCTAGGCAGCTGCCTAAATTGCCTAATGCTGGATCCTGCTCTGGTTTCACATATAGACTCATACCATTCCTTTCATGTTGTCATGCAGAATATTTATTCAACTAGTTAAAACTGCTATGACAAAAGGAACAGTTTAAAATAAAACGTTAGTAGCTAGGAATTCAAATTACACACACTTCTTTTCTTCTATTTTCTATCATGCAGGTCTTGCCTAACGGCTCCCTTTACTTCACCCAATCTGTCTATTAATTCATGCACTCTCCAGTCTGCAGAAGAACTTTATGGCCCATTCTTTCCTCAGTTGGAGGTTCTAAACAACCCATTTCTCCAGAGAGGTCAGAGCCAGGCAGTAGGCAACAGATCAAACTGTTCAACATGGTGGACTTCTGGCCATGTTAAGCTCTTAATTCCTGTGGTAAAGGTAGGGTAGTGCTGCTGACCATAGACCGCATGCATGCCTCTACTCTCTCACACACACACACACACACACACACACACACACACACACACACACACACACACACACACACACACACACACACACACACAGATATCCCCAGACCCTTAACAACAAATGCTTTGCAGGCTCAAGCTCCACGGATGCAAACCTTAATACTCTCTTTAGGTGTCACATATAGGATACACGAGTCAATAACAGTCATTTTCTCCCATCCTCCTTGCCAGACTCCCTCCAATACTTGTGGCATCAATTGATCACAGATCATCTGTGCAATAATCAGGGCTTCATCCCTCTGCATCATGGGAGATGAAATTATATACGCTTTGGAGTCTACCATCGGGAAAGGTGAAAATACTTATGATTCTCTGCCTTTTCAGCTGCTATTTGTGTATGTGCGTGCTTTTGTCTATAGGTGTGCATTTACTTCTAAGGACACTGCATTTAAAAGATATGCAAAAGTGTTTACACTAGAGTAAAACAGCAGGTTTTTCTCAGCTTGGGAAAGACATTTATTATTTACTGTATTCACGTGAGTTCATGTGCAGACTTACGTGTATGCCCATACACAAACACATGCGTGTGCAAAATTCAACTAGTTAAAACTGCTATGACAAAAGGAACAGTTTAAAATAAAATGTTAGTAGCTAGGAATTCAAATTACACACACTTTTTTTCTTCTATTAGATCATATATTCTGTATCAGAATATCGACATTTCAAAATGTTGAAGCACATTTATTTGACATGAAAATGTTGAATGCTGACTAAACAGCCAAAACACAGATTTCTTTCCAAGGGAAAGAAATCGGAAGGCCAACAGATAACACGACATAAAAACTAATGTATTTAATTGGGTGGCTTCACCCCCTCACACACACACCACCATGAGGGCTGTGCCCCCAATGCCCCTTAACTAAATATTCTAACTCCAAGACCACACTACAATCGGTGAAAGGGCAAGTGTGACAGAACAGCCAACTGGCTTCTTTCACTTGGAAAGAAATAGATGTTTTGCAATTCAACAAATTCAGCGTTCAAAATTTTCATGTCAAATAAATGTGCTTCTACAGTTTCAAATGTCGATAATCTGATATAGACCCTGTGCAAACACACATGCACACACACACACACACACACACACACACACACACACACACACACACACACACACACACACACACACACACGCACACACACACGCACACACGCACGTACACACACACACACGCATGTACACACACACGCACGTACACACACACGCACATACTCACGCACACACACAAAAATCAAAATCCTAGAAACATTCTGATGTAGTATCCAAACAATGCAGATTATGTTTAAGGCCTTTGGCCTTGTTCACTTACCTCTAATGGACTGAAGAGTTCCTTCCATTTACTATCATCATTTAATTTTGCAATAATATTCTAAATTGTGTTATCATAGATGTACAGTGGACCTTACTCTGGATGGTTTTCAACCTTCATAAAAAGACCAGTTTCTTTGTTTAGTAGTGTATTAACTTTCCTTATGTATTGCTACTATACATGGAACAATTTTATTTTTTCATAGCTGTAAGGACTATCATTTGTATTTAACAAAATAGTTCCCCATATAGTAGAAACTTGGACTCAGCTCTGTTAAAGGATGCATTTTTCATCTAAAAGATATTTTGCCTGCTTCTTCCAAAATATTTATCCAAAGGACCGCACTAATGAAAATACCCCATTGATCTTAATGTGTGTGCAAACCCATTTTCAAGTTTAGTACCAGTCTTTTGAAAGAAAGAGTCACAATCACAATGCTGGTGATGTAAAAACTGAAAGGTGATACTGAGGTACAATGTCAAGTAGCTCTGATAACAACACTACCTTCCCCCTACAAAGTGCAATACATAGCCTAATGCTGCAGAGGGATTAGTGCCAGTGCATGATGCTTATTTCCACATTTGTAGCTCGGAATCCCATCAGCAATGCCTGGGGTTTCAGTCAATGGATGACCTGTTCCTGTACTTGTCAGGTTTCTTCTTTTATCTGACAGCTTTATCATTCTGGTAAATTAAAGTCTTGTATTAAAGGCTCACTAGTGGGCATCTGTGCAAAACAAATTGAAATATTTATGCTCTTTTTTTTCTTGGAAGGAGGTTGGCTAGCTGTGTTGTGGATAAAATAACTTGAATTCAGTTTAAAGTTGGCCATTAAGGGCTGGTATGCATTTGTGTGAAATAAACTGGAATATTATCTACTCTGGTTAATCAAATGATGAATTTCAGGTAGTCATCCAATAGAGGCTGTCCAATTCAAAAATCCACAAGTCTCAGCTGTTTGCTTCAACAGTTTATTAAAAAACACACAGTACAAAAGATATCGGATTAAGCGCTTTCATCTCTTATCCAGAGACTTCATCAGAATCAAATACCTATAACAGTTTTCCACTATATGTTATCAAGATCAAAGGAGCAGAGTACCTGGCTGCCAAATGCAGGTCAGGTTTTCTTTGCAAAAGAATGATTTATTTCAATTGAATCTGGCTAATCCTGAGAGTCCTGCAAGTTGTATTGTGTACACTACCAAACAGAAACACTATCAAACAAAACAAACCCAAACGATTTAGTTCACGAGTTTGCTCACAGCGCGTAACACTCCCGTATTCATTTCAAGTTCCCGCATTGAGATTCTCCAAGCTTGAGTCTGTTGGTCTTTTTTCTTTTGATAGTGTTTCCGTTTGGTAGTGTACACAATACAACTTGCAGGACTCTTGGGATCAGCCAGATTCAATTGAAATAAATCATTCTTTTGCAAAGAAAACCTGAAATGCATTTGGCAGCCAGGTACTCTGCTCCTTTTATCTTGATAACATATAGTGGAAAACTGTTATAGGTATTTGATTCTGATGAAGTCTCTGGATAAGAGATGAAAGTGCTTAATCTGATATCTTTTGTGCGGTGTGTTTTTTAATAAACTGTTGAAGCGAATGGCTGAGACTTGTGGATTTTTGAATTGGACAGCCTCTATTGGATGACTACCTGAAATTCATCATTTGGTGCAGTGTGTGTTTTTTGTGGATTACTCTGGTTAATCATTGACTGTCTCCAGTTTTTGCAGAATGCTCATCTTTACCCATGTTTGGTCTACAAGTTATCTTCTTACTGTTTGCTTACTTTACTGTCTGCCATTACATGACTAGTGTGGATCTGCACAAAATATGCTACAATATTTACGCTCTGGGTACTGTATTTATGAAACCAAGTTGAAACTGTTCCTAATTTTGCAAGATGTCCCTGACTTTGCATCATGTGGATTTGTTCCAGAGTAGTTGTATCCAAGTCTGTGAAAGATACAAATAAATGCAGAAGACAAGACAGACAGGTAAGGTGCTGACACAATGAGAGAGAGGAGGCACAATGGAGAAGGAGACATTAGACAAGCAGAGAGTAGACAGTAGTATTTGAGAGGATTGGATGACAAACATGGGTTAGCGTGGACACAAATGGGAGGTTAACACCATGATGAGGGATAAGATACAGTTACACAGCTGACATCCCTGCCAGCTGTGACCCAGTGGGACCCTACTGTCCACCCAGGGTTCTCCTCACCATTGGGCCCTAGCACATACAGAGGAGTCATTGCAAGGCAGGGACATGACTCAATTTGCTGATGGGGGGGAGTCTCCAGATGTGTATGAGGACATCTAGATGACATTCAGTAAGCTTCCCCATGATATCAGGAAGCTGCTGGTGTGTAATGAAAATGTCACCCCTACTTCCACAACTTCTAGCAGGACCAACAGTCCTAACCTCCATTCAAGGGCTGGCTGTTGTGTTCCTGCAGCTGATGGTGAGGTTTAGAGATTGTAGCAGCCTGACTCAGTGATGCTGTGTGTTGTGGTGTCATATGTGGGGCCTTGTGACAGTGAAAGTGCAGTTTTATGTGGCACATAAATGTAAAATAAATGGAGATAATCAATATAATAGAGAAAAAAGATTATGCAGTTTAATGAACAGTGAAAAAGAGGGTGCAGGAGGTAGTGCAGATAAAATGCAAAAATGCCACTCATACATTCTTTTTCTGCAATAACATTACAGGTGCTACACTTGAAAGAAGGCAAAACAGTCCATCAAAATGTGTGATAATGGCCTGATATATAACAAAGAAAGAAGTCAAACCCACGGCCATTGGCACATGAAACCTGAAAGACAAAGCCTTTAAGATGTTGAGCTACAAATGCACTCCTAGTAATGCATGCAGGCAAACACAGTAATAATGATTAGTCACTCTGTTACCATTAAACTACAGAACTTAACAACCACCTTGAAGGACAGTGTAAAATGTAGTCACACTGCCATTAAACTGCAGAACTAACCACCTTGAAGGACAGTGTAAAATGTATTGTGATAGACTCCTACTATTAACTGTAAATCTGTCCAATACAAAGAAATGAGAAACAGAATGGTGAAATGTGGGATACAATGAATAAATGCTGCTAATATATATGTTTGCCTTATAACTCTGTAGTTTCCTTACTAGAAAGTACCACAAACACCCAATCGAAATTACCACTGATGGTACAATATGCAAATGGGGTGAAACAAACCCACAACCATCAGCATATGCAATCTTAAAGACTGTGCCTTAATATGATTTGTTGCTGTAAAAAATTCCACTAAAGTCCACACACACACACACATACACACACACACACACACACACACAATGCTTCAGCATGAGACAGTCATACTACTACCACTGAAGTATAGAACTTAGCAGAAAAGTACCGTAAAAGGCATATATTCTGTTAAACTACAGCAATAGTAGTTCAGTAGATTTAGGAGTTGTACTGCAGTATGGGTATCTGTTCACAAGACTGTTAACATTAAAGCCAGTACTGTATGAAGCAGGTGTACTCATCCAGGTGCTCTCTAAGGCTCTCCATCTTCCTCCATTGCAGCTATGCATTTACTGCTACAGCTTCAGAGACTATGGCGAAAGAATGTGTAGGAAATGTTGATGCCTTACACCAACAGTTTGCATGAGTATTTAAGAAAAAATGTCAGTTTCAGTAAATTTGTGCTGCTTCATCTCTAATCTTAGCTTCATACTGGCCAAGGAGAATGAAATGGCATCGCCACCTGCCAATATAATGGTAGCAACATTGCTTACCAGAGCATGGGATGCACTTTGCATGACAGAGAGCTTGTAATAAAGCATTTCAGACCTCAGTCTTATACTGAGGGCCTACATACTCATTATGAAGTAGCTGTCAACTGCAGTCATGATGGCAGAGAAATATTTTTAATTCTTCTACACACCACCTCTGTGTCCTGAAAGGTGAGTTTGCCACCAGAGAGTCTACTTTCTGAGAAATCAAAAAGAAATATGTTAGGTACCTCATGGCTACATCCATACTCTATTTTGCCAACTGGCAAGAAATGTGGGTCACCTCATTTGCACAACCTATGGCAGGACAGCCCAGTATATCTACAGTATTACAGTATCTGAATACTATACTATAAGGTGTGAAACATGGCAACTACAGTATGTGTTTGCTTATAATCCATGAATACATGTAGTACAGTAACTACATTTCGGTTAGATGTAAAATGCATACTTCTCCAAACTGTATCCACAAGGTGAACCGTACATGCAGGATGCTGCCCCAAGGGGTCTAGAAATGTGCATAATGCTGGAAGACATACATAGATAGTAATCTAGCCTTTGATCTCCAAGTGCCTACAGTAGTAATGAAACCATTCTATGCTGTGCCACATATAAACAAAGGTATGGCATCTAAGCCCAAGGAGGTCTTTCTTCCACTGTGTTCAGTACTCACCAGACCTATCTTTATGTGCCTCTTTGGTATATACCTAGCCAGGCTCATTCAAAAACTGGAATGTCAACAGAGGTTCCACACTGAAAGAATATTGGGCATAAATAACTTGTCCTTTGCAGACTGCCTGAAAGACATATGTCCTAAGCAGGCTAATGTATCAGACCCCCCCCCCCTGCAACCATACCAATACCCTATTACTTGGCTGTCCCTCTCCAGTTACCATAAACACTGTTCAGTTCTGTCAGTGTACATATTATTTCTTTACTTTTACAATTATCAGAGAGATTTGGATATCACCAAATACCACTGATAAAAATAGCAGAGCAGTAGAAAAACAGCAATTTTCTAAACAAACCAAAACACTCATATCTTCCCTTAATACTCAAATTTAGTGAAAATGCATCTGGCAGGTCAGTAAACTATAAGAGACATGCTTGGATTATTACTCATTGCATTCGGTCTCCTGTATGTTGTTGAGGACAGATCTATGCCTGGCATAAAAGGCATATTCAGACCCCACTCTAATGGACCTCCTTCATATCTGCAAAATAACAGCAGCAGGATTACCCATTCTAGTATTTTGAATACAATAATGATGATTGGTATTTAAGGAATACTATTAACTTATAGGTGTTAGATAGAATCTTAGTAAGTTCCATAATGTAGTACATGTATTTAATTCCTTTTCATAAGCTTCAAAGTCAACGAATATTGAAGTACACAGTTTTCTGATTTGTCTTAGCATTATGATGCATCCTTTTGGAAGGTTGAGAACATTCCTTATGTCTTCTAAAGACTTTTATCCTATGTATGTAAATATCCCAAACTTTGCATTCCTTAATGAGCAGATAGCTGCTCAGATTTAACATTTCTTTATTTAGTCTGAGATTTGGGTTCAGATGTGTGGCTGTAAGAGGATATAAGTACTTATTAGAGTTAAAGCTTCAAACAGTTTGTGAAACCTTATTACTTACCAGAAGCACAAAAAAAATGTTCCAAAATCACAAACTAAGAAATACTTGCTGCTGGAAGCCAAACAGTCCAAAACCAAGCCGTAGAAACTTTGTGTGTTGTTCAAGAAGTACAATACAATCCGGTAAACGTGTAAAGCACAGCTTTAATCCAAGAAATGCATAACAATCCAATAAGTATATAAGCACTTTCGTTTTAAACCCTTTAAAAACTCCATCAGATACAAGTTGTAACAGTTCATGAGCCATTTAAATAAACTTCACTGGTCATGTTATCCTTTTGAAATTTTAAAGCAACATTCCCCTATTATGCAAATCCCCCAAAAAGTATATATTGTCATTAAGTTCATGCCCTAATATACATGCTGTTTAATTGTTATGCAATTAAAATTAGTTCATGTGGTTGTCATGCACAGTAATCTTTATAAATAAATCATTAATAATGATAAAAATGAAAATAAGTAAAAATAGAAATAGCAGCAAACTTTTATTTTTATAACAATTCATCTCTCCCATGCTTTTAGTTTCAGGATGGGAGTGATACTGACATAGTCGTTTAGTCCTGGTTACCTGTATGCCTCTAGTTGCAGTTGCCATTTAATTCATGTCGCACCAATATTACTGTCCAAGGACCCCCCTGCTTTTCTTTCTCCACTATTTCTAATATGCTAAATTTAAAAGAGTGCTCAGAGTGTTCACTTAAATGCCTAAACAGTGCATTGGTGGTTCTTTCCTTTTTAATATTGTATAAATGTTCATAAATACAATTATGGAGCTTTCGCTCTGTTTTTCCCACATAAGACCCATCACATCCCTGACATTTTCCGATGTAAATTATGCCTGTAGTGTCACAGTTGTATTTACCCATTATGTTTAATTTTCTTCCCTTTAGGTTGATTTGAGTGCCCTCAAGTATGTATTTGCAGTAACTGCATCTCCCACATTTTGACATCCTTTTATTTAAAGCATTTGCCAATTTCCTTTTGCTTCAACCGTGTTTTTTATGTTACTGTCTCTTC
Organism: Protopterus annectens; assembly: GCF_019279795.1. NCBI lineage: Eukaryota > Metazoa > Chordata > Ceratodontiformes > Protopteridae > Protopterus > Protopterus annectens. The sequence continues at coordinate 1,809,950,083 of NC_056728.1, read as the reverse complement.
TATAAATAATAATGGGCATTACCCCTATGTCATTGATTATGTTTGGGTGTTTTTTTAGCACCTTCCAGTTTTTATTCAAAATCCATGTTATACTACCACTAGCTTTATTAAAGGTGGTAATAAAGGCATTGTGGTATTTTTTATGATTACCATGGTCTCCAGTAGTATTGGTGGTTACCTTATTTTATAAGTTCCTTGTCAAAATAGATTGATAATATCCATTTTTTCTTTAGATGTAACTTTGAATGTTAACACATTTAATAATTCTGATGGGTAACCTCTTCTAGTTAACATCCCTACTGGATTTTCTTTATAGTAGTCTGCATCTAAGGTGTTCATTCTGGCCACTCTAAACAATTGGCCCTTTGCCACTGCCCTTTTCTGTTTAAAGGGGTGGCAGCTGGTGAAGTGGAGTAGCATGTTGGAATATGTTGGTTTCATGTATATACTAGCTACATATTCCCCCAACTCATAATTCTTCCTAAGCATCTCATTTTTGTTGTATTGGCATGTAAACTTAAGGAACTCTGTACTTTCATTAATATACTGTAGAAAGTTTTTTAGTGTAGCCTCGTTATTTCCCCATATAAGGAATATGTCATCCAAGTAGCGCAGGTAGAATTTAATATTGTCTGTGTGGACACTGTTATGCACAAACCTCCTTTTCCACTCCAACATAACTACATTTGCCAAAAAGGACCCCACTGGGGAGCCCATGGCCACTCCTTCTTTTTGTTCGTAAATTTCTTCCTCGAAGTATATGTAGTTATTGGTGAGAACTATTTCTAAGAATTCTATAACATTATTTACTATGGTCTGGTCCAGGTTTTTGTTTTCCAAGTAATCCCTAGTCCATTCTAGGGTTATACTGTGTGGAATGATGGTATATAGATCCCTTACATCTATAGTAGTTATAATGTCTTCCTTTTCAACTCTAATAGTGTTCATTTTGGACAAGAAGTCCCAAGAGTCCCTGCACAGATGTTGTTCTTGTGTTAGAAAATGTTTACACTTAGTGTCAATATACTGAGCGCATGGAACAGTGATGGAGCCCCTACCATCCACTATCGGTCTCATAGGTGGATGGTTAACTGACATGTGGATTTTAGGGACTCCAAAAATTGTAGGGATTCTGGGTGATGTAATACTCAAATATTTAAATTCATCCATGTCTATTCTTCTCTCTATGAACATGTCTCTGATTTAATTAGTTAATCTCAAATATGCACTGTTTATCTCTGATCTACTACTTCTTTCATATGTTTCTGCTTGTAACATTCCATTTATATTGTTCTTGTATATTTCCTGCTTCATAATTACAATACCCTGCCCTTATCGGGTTTCATGACCCGTTATTCATTAAAATGTATGAAATCTAAAATTTCTTCCCCTATGTCATTACTGTTGTTTTTGCTTCTTTTTTTGTTATTGCTCTCATAATGAGCCCTGAAATCAATTTCACACATTTTTTTCAAATATATTTAGAGTGGGGTGTACTGGTGGGTTGTATAAACTACTTGCTCTTAATGTGTCATAAATGCTATTACTGTAGTCCTGCTTAAATAACAGTTTAAAATTAATTCTACTTATATAATTAGTACATTAGTCAAGTTAATTTCTCTTTTGGGTACAAAATCCATACGTTTTGCAAAATAATCAGCTACATCTGTCCATATAGAGTGTTCAGTGTAGTTACATAACTTAAAGTTCTTCTTCTTGTTGTACACAATGACTGGGCCCTCTCTCCAACCCAATTTCGCTTCATGTCCTGGTTCAGTTTCTGTTCTTTGAGCTATAATGTTCTCATCCCCATGCCTATTCAGATATTCCTCCTCCAGTATGGTGGTGCATTGCCTTGATAATAGGTGTTCCCTTTGTCCTAATATAGGCCTTTTGCATAGTTCTGCCTGTTGTAATATACTTTTTGTTGATTCTGTAGTCATTCTGACCTCCTGGGTAACGGAAAATCCTGCTAGTAGTTAGGGTGGTTGGGTGAAAAATTGTTATTGTGCCAGTGTTCATCAGTGATATTGTTTTCTTGTTCCATACTGGTATAGTTGTCCCCTCCTGTTCCCATTGCCTGGTTGCCGGACTGTTCATCAAAATCTTTCCAAGTTTGTGAAGTTGGTGGTGGGGGGTAGGCATTTCCCATTTCATCCTCTCTTCTATCTTGTTCATATTTTTTCATCTTATATCCCTTAGTTTTTGTAATACTTTATTCTATACTGCAAAATACTTATCCATGCTCAGTTTTGTAATCCTGGTATGATTTGTCATTGACAATACTGTCATTTAACCTTGTGACCTCTGTAGTTAGATTATCGATGAACTTATTATTATGATGAACTGAGATACATAAAGCCATACTGTCATTTAACCTTGTGACCTCTGTAGTTAGATTATCGATGAAACAAATAAAACCACGGTCAAGGACAAGGACAGTAAAGAGGACCTATGCTGTAACACTGTTTTTTCTAATAAGACTGTTGACACCAATTTGATTTGTGCTCTTGATATGACAGTTGACAGTCAGTATATCCAGCAAATACTAGAAACAAATTGGAGAATCATTATGGGCAATTTGGATTTATATAATGTGTTGGGTGACAAACCTTGTTTTGTATCAAAGAACAATTTTAGTTTAAAGAAAATTTTGGAATTTAATGACAACAAACCTGTTGTTACTTTTACTGATAAAAAAGGCATGCACTGTTGCCATCAATGCAACATGTTTCGATACAATTCTGAGGGTCCATATATAAACATTGTTACTCATGAGAGAACTATAGGCGTACCATCTTTTGTGAATTGCAACACCAAAGGTGTTGTTTACATCAGTATGTGCTCTGGTTGTCCTGCTTTTTATGTCGGGATGACTACCAGGCATTTAAAAATTCGCATTAGGGAGCACCTTTATGCTATTCGTCAAAAAGATGGAACTAACGCATTATTTAAACATTCAGTTAGTTGTTCCATATTTAAGAAGTTTTTGTTTTCTGTCTTGGAAGTTGTTCATCCTGACCTTAGAGGGGGGGATTTTAAAAATTATTTGGAACAACGGGAGACTCTTTGGCAAATTAGGTTAAGATCTGATGTGTATCCTGGTTTAAATGACACAATCAATGTAAAATGTTTTTTAAAGTATAGATATTTGTCCATTAACAAAAACGCTGACATCAGTTCTTTTTTTGCTTGATTTTGTGTCTTTAAAGATTTTTAATTAATCTTGTTAATTGCTTTAATTAACTAGAGATTGGAAGTGTTATTTATATGCTGTTTTATGAGTTGTTTTTTATTCTGATGAAGTCTATCGACGAAAGCGGACAATAAAGTGGTGTACGCTATTTCTTTTTGAGTTGATTTATTGTTTTACTGTCCTTGATCGTGGTTTTATTTGTTTCAGTGTTTGGTTCCTTTATTTGTGTTTTTAGATTATCGATGAACTTATTATTTTGATGAACTGAGTTCCATAAAGCCACACCCTTGCTTATCAAAGAGAGCCACAAGATCTTTGTGTAAAGGTGAATTGATGTCTGAACCACTGGGATAACTAAATTAAATGTATATGTTTTAACAGAGGATACTGGAAAAGAAGAGCTTAATCTCAGTCCAGCCAACTTTAAAATATATCTGAAATTGAATTACTTTATGGGTTAAGATATAAAGGTGTTATTCTACAGTTTTTAATGGAGCCAGAGATGCAATGTCTGTGATAGAAAAGAGGTTGTGGCTCCTGTAAGAAGAGTGAAATGGTTTTATTGTTTTATGGCTTCCAGATGCTTTAATAAAACTTAGCTAAAGGCCTAGTGTGTATTGTAGCACATAGGTGCTAAACCAGGGCAGCTTCTAGTGATGGGGGATAGTGTAAGAAACAGCATCAGATTACCAGATATGTGTAATGTCATTCTGTAAGCTAGAAATAATATTAAGATATTAGTAGGAGATTGTTGTCAGCATTCTGTATTCTGTCTAATTGTCCTCCACTCTCACACATTTCCTTGTTCATAGTTTCAGAGGTTCATAGGAACTTACTATACTATTGATCTGAGAGTATCTTTTGAAGCTTTGCCATGCATTCCCATGATGTTTTTAGCCTTTACAATTTAGTGAGAATAACCCAGAGACAAGTAGAACATTTATATATTGCACATAACCATGATAGACAAGAGTGATAAGCCAGGGGTGAATTTGCAGTTACGCACCCATTCATCCTGATTACTCCTGAATAGTGAACTAAAAGCACTTTTCTAGATGTGGAGAGGAAGATGATTCCAAAGAAGTGGTATCCTCTGTGATACATATATATCCCTCCAAAATGTTCCATTTATGCTTTAGAAGAAATTTAGGTCTCTTGAGTTGGTGTTTATGCTCCCAATGGACATGAAAAAGTGCAGTAGGCCTGACAGAATGAAGTCTGTTGAAGATCTATATCTGAAACATAGATTGTCCCTCAGTAGCTTGCATGACACCAAGATGAGGGACAAGGCTTTGAAATGGACTGCATAGTTTTTATCTTTTAAGCTCTTCATTTTCTTAAGTAATAAAGCACTGAAGGCATTCAAGCTATGTCAAATGTTTGGAGAAATACATACTGAAATAGGCACTTTACTTACTGTTTGGCCTGATGAATGTAGAATACAGTGGAATGGTCTGTTCCTTGGATCTGGATGCCATACCCTTATTAATAAGATGTGTAATGAAAAAGCACTTTCTTACAATATCAGATACATAACTATCCAAGAATAGTTCACTATCTACAAAGGTTTCCAGGTTTCAGGAGTTTGTTGTCAACATCACAAGATGGGTTGCCAACTGGCTCACTGACAGAACCCACACTGTAAATGTTGCACACTCCAAATCTGACCTCAAACCAGTGACAAGTGGAGTACCACAGGGTTCAGTCTTGGGACCTCTCCTGTTTGGTATCTACTTCTCTGAAGTACAGGCTAACAAAGACGGCCTCTGGCTAACGAAGTTCACAGATGATTGCAAACTAGTGGAAATCCTACAGAAGGGCCTCGCTGAGACAAATGCCTGATGTCAGAGCCATGGCCTCAAGATCAATGCCAAAAAGTGCGTTGTCATCCCCTTTGGTAAAAACTCTTTACCCATGAACTACTACATAGATAGCAGTCTACTTAACACTGAATGTGTGATAAGATACCTTGTGACCCAGGTGGTCAGTAGTCTGTCCTTTGATAGTCACATCACC